>NW_006262139.1:20505232-20966351 GCF_000493195.1 Citrus x clementina | reverse complement strand
ATTAGTCATAAAGCTTAAATATTATGAAAATATAAATTAAGTAAAATGATTGATATACCCCTTAACAATTAAATTAATTTAGTAATGAATTGTAAGTTATGGGAAAAAAAATTACAAGCAGCTAGGAGAAACGTTATAAACACTCCTAATAATTTTATAAAACTTTCATTTAAATTACAATAACAATTGGTCATATGTGACTATTGGAACTCCCTCATAAATTATACACAATACTATACGAAAGGGAGGAAATATAATATGCTCATATTTAAAATCGCAATAACATTTGGCCATATGTGTCCATTGCAATATATATGTTTGAATATTACAAAGGGATGAGTAAAGAACAATTTGTACTGCTATAACTTTTAAAATAATTATTGTTAATTGTGCCGTAAAAATAATCAATTGTGAAAATAATTAGTTAAACGTTTGGTAAAATTCATTTTAAAGGTATTGCGAGTTTTAAGAGTAGTCATATATATTTAGTAAATCTTATTGTTAAACTTCTGTGTGAGAATGTAAATGGTTGAATTAAATTTATTTCCACATTGAATAAATTTTATTTTCACATTTATAAACACATATATAAAATATATTTTTTATTGTGCATATATAATAATTGATAACTAAAATAAGAATTTTATATCATTAATTTTATTTTTTTATTTTGTTATCTCAATATGATTGGTGGTAACAATAATCTTTTAAAAGTTAATAATTTTATTTTTTAATTAATAAGGATAATTTTAGATTTTAATAATATGTATAAGGATAATAATATATATGTAATTGTATTAAATATAAAATTGATCAAAATCAGATTTTGAAAAGTTACTCATTCCATACTTTTCAAAATATGCTATAGGAGAGGGTGATTTTCCAAAAGTGATATATGAAAAGTTTATCAAGCACTTAAAATTAGCCTTTGATTTTTCAAAATCACATTTGAGCCTCTCAAAAGCAATGCAAAACGGGCCCCAAATGGTTCTCAAAAATATTTTCAAAATATTTTAATTTTTATGGCTAATATCAAGAAAAGGGGCATAATAATAAAATGATATATAAAATTAATAAAGTTATAATTGAAGGGGGTCTGAACCTATTTTAAAATATGAGGAGGATTTCGTTCAATTTCTCTTTTATAATAAGGGGTAACCCATTCTTTTATAAAAGAAATCACAACCAAATAATCCAAATGTATTGTAAAATCTATCGGGTAATTTAAATAGAGTAATGCTATGAATATAAATTCTATCTACTTCCTCTCAACAAAAAAAAAAAAAAATTGGATAACATTGTAAATTAGAGTAAATGATCACGCTAAATTGTATATTTATTATATAAATTTGTGTGCATCGGTGCAAGTCAGTGCATATGTGGAGAAAAATGCACATAAATCAAATAATTTAACATCAAGAACCTCACCCTATATCAAATACATATATTTAATAAATAATTCTGTACCACTAATTAAAATGACAAATTACTCTTTTAATATCAAATTGTAAAGGTTCCAACACAAGATTAATTTAACTACAAAGAATATTATTGTTATTTTAGCAGAAGCACTTCAGGGAAAAAAAAATAAAAGCACTATTCTTATTAAAAAAATCAGGATTTTTCTGATAATGACATTTTTTTTCCTTACAGACCTCTAATAATTCGTTACCATTAATGTCAATTTCATAGAAAAACTCATATGAGCCAAAGATAACCAGTTTTCCTTAAAAAATGTTGACATCAAAGAGGTAACGGGTAAAACTCAAAAAACATAGAGGAGAAAGTACAAATCCCCGAATAAGTAATGTTATTATATGTATATATATAAAAGATTTAAACTCAAGATGTAAAAGCTCAAAAATAACTTGGCAAAAGAACAATAACACCATTTTTTTCACGGCCGTTTCCTCAATGGCACTATTGAAATCGAAAGAATACAATATTAGACATGACACAATCGTAGCAAAATTAACATGTCCTGATAAATCTAAATGCGCCACAAAATTCACTAACATTTTACGTAAAAGACAAAAGAGAGAACAGTGTCTTAATCTTATAAATGCACCGTCATTCCCGTGCATCCGCCTTAGGCGATGTGGCCAATTCTTTATTTCTGATTCACACGTGTTCATTCATCTGTTCTTGTGGGTCCCGCTTCTGAAACTCCTACCCACTTCTCTGGTCAAACTACCTAAAAACGACAAATCGTTTGACTGACGTGGCACTTTCTACATAGGATTCTAGCTTTACACGATGCACTGTTCCCCCCCCCCCCCCCCCCCCCCCCCCCCCCCCACCCAAAAAAAAAAGAAATTTAGTAAAAAATAAAATGGTTTTGGATTTTTCTGGACGGGGAAGTGATGTGGCGGCATCACTGAGTAGTCAAATACAACTTTCTTTTGTGAAGTGAAGCTAAACTCCAAAATCCAGCTATGGTCAAATTTTATTTTCAAGATAGGAGAGTAGATATAGTACCAGCATTTATTGAAAATAGTTTTTCTGAAAAAATATGAATGAGAGTATAGTTAAAGGATCCATTAGAATATTATCCCATAATTTCGATACCATAAAATGATTAGAAAATAGACAGTTAATAAAAATATAATTATATATATTTGACGGTACACAAATTATAGAATATAATGCACATGAGGTATTTAGCGACACTCATAATTTCTATCAATATATATTATTTTTTTTTAAATACAATGCCATATTTTGCATTTTGTGAATTTTATACGTAGAAAGGAAAATATTTAAAACTAAAGGAAATGGGTCTCGAGTAATTGAATTGTTTTCTTTATTCTTTTTCTTGCTATTCTACATATAACTCAACTTTTTTTTTTTCACTTCTTTTTTGTTATGTGTATATTTAGCAAAAGTTAATTTTAACATTTTGGTCGCCCTCGGAAGATTGATTAACCAAATTTAATTTGTATCATCATACATACGTGACTCGTAACATGGGAATGTAAAATTTTATTAATAAATTATAACGAATGCAATGCAAAGCCCACACTGTAATAAGAATCTTGTTGTCTTGATTAACTTCTGATGAAAAGCAATAAATGTAGTCTATAGTCTATAGATGACAATTGCATAGGCGATAGGTCAGGGCTCATAGGTGCCATACACTTCAAATTGACCAGAATGAGTACAACTTCGAATTTTTGTTGGAGCGGGGGGTGCCGGGTGCCAAAAAAAAAAACAAAAAAACACTCGAAGTCGAATTGAATTGAATCCTACTAATATTCTAATCATCAAGGTCCCTTCCATTGTAGACAACAAAATCATCTCCATTACAAGAAAAAGACAAGCATCTTCTCTCTAGCACACAACAGCTAGCAAAATACGCCTCATCTAGCCATGATCTTGCTTCATATAAAGAAACGGACACGATGATGGTTTAATAATTAAATTAAAACTAAGATATTAATGCATGGATAGATTCTCTTTACGAAGAAGATTTATTAAATCTAATTTTGATCCAAATTAGGTGTGAGATTTTTTACCCTTTTTTCAAAAGAGTTATGGGACGATTATGAGTTATGTCGCTGGATGTTTGTTCCTTGATTGAGCTCAGAATGTCTCCCCATACTTACAAGATGACAAATTGACAAGAACTTGTCGTGGCACCCCATCTTAGATCTTTCCGACCTAGCTGATTTATTTGTAGCTTCTTCTAATCTTCATCTTTGGATTATGAATTAATTAATATTCAAAGTAAGCAACCCTTTGTTCGTTAATCGGATTAGTGGTTATATACTTAGTTTAATAATGCTAACAAGAAGTATCACGGAGGTTTCTTGCGTGTTAAAATATTAAGCAGGCAATAGACAAGAAACCAATTATTGTTTCTTGGTTGGAATTTGATTGTTATACTGGATAAGAATTGAAGTGTCTCCCTATGTAAAATTACCTTACCACATTATGTCCAAGTACCGCCAACCATTATCATTTTTTTTCCCTTTCACTTTTTGTTATTAAGAAATTCATGAACCTATCAAAAAGGATAAGATTAGAAATTACATGGACTCGTTTAGATTTGCGGGAACTCTCTTTCGATTTACTTTGTTAAGTCTTGTTTTGACTGTGATATATGTAGCCACCATCTGATATTTGATAGTTCAAGTTTTTGAGTCAAAACGGTTCGTGTACACGGTGTTATGAACCTACATACTCTCACTTTATATAAGTTAATATCTTGGCACTCATTGGCTAAATTTAAACTCGTTTTCCCTGGATTCAAATGAACTTAATTCCGCATGTGCAGCTTGTCTTTGATACTAATATTGGGGTTTTTGTCTAATAAATTAAGCCGAGCAGTGATGGTTCTGCTGATTGAACTGCCACGATGACATAACTCCTAATACATGAATGTTACATGTTTAGTGTTCACGAAAAAGAAGGGGCCAAGCCAAATAACTAGAGCGATATATTTTGTAGGTTTCATTATAATTACCCTTTTATCACTAGCTTGTTTCAAATTTTGGCAAAGCTCAAGCTACCAACAGTGCTTAAGAAGATGCTCACTAGATGTCTTTTTGTTAAAAAGATTGCAGCAGCATATCCTGCCATGTGAATGGTGTGTCATACGATAATAGACAATAAGATCTTCACCATGTTCTGAAAATTAGTAGCTCAAAGCATGGCACAATTCTGAAAACGGCTGCTGTGCCTGTAATCTGTACGCAGGTAGTTCAAGTTCATTGCATGATTTTGCTTTCGAGAAACATCCTGTGACAGCCCATCCGAGAGTTTGTTGAGGATCTTTGTTTCTCAGTATTAATTTAAGGCCCACCATTCCAAACAGTTTAGAAGTTTTTGACATGAATTAGGAACTAAAGCCCAAAATATGGCAAATGATTTCAACCTACTACTTCCCCCATGAATAATGATTAAGTGGGTGTTAAAATAATTAACACTATGATGTGACATTATTTAGTTATTCTATAATTCTAACACTATTAGCTAAGAGTCATATGGTTGTGCCAGGTGCTTACTGTATGGTGACAAAGTTGCCCGATCGTTTTCTCTTCTTGAACTTTTTATCATTAAAATTCTTTTTTAAATTTGGTGAAAAGATTGAATTTGGAATGCGGGGGCACCGGGCTGCCAGACACCGCCAAACACAGACGCAATTAAGTTCATGCACAAAGCCGGGCCGGACTTATTCAAAAACCAGGCCAGTGGCCCAATGTCATCGAGGGCGAGAGCAGTCTGACCCATTTGACGCCGCTAGGATTGGCTTGGACAGCCAGATAACATAGTCAGTGTTTATTGACATAATAATTCTACTACTTGAATAAATTCACAGGATGCAAGGTCATGGCACACTTAATTGATGGGCTGTCTCCACTAAAAATCCCATCAACAAAGTTAATTGAACAAAGAAAAGAAAAAGGCAACCTGATAAGATGCTCTGCACGGTCTTTTGTTTCTGCTTTATGCCATAATTGCAGACTTGCTTCATACACAATTATATGGTCCCAAAGTTCACATATTACGGACAACTCTGCCCCTAATGTCGGCAATTTTTACTGTGAACTTTGTTAGCATACCATTTCCAGGCAATATCGCCTCATCCCATGTTACAAACTTTGTCTTTTTATAAAAAGTTATTACGGCAGACCACTCCGCCGCCGAGTGGCTGTTACCTCTTCATCTCATTTTTTAGGTCGACTCTTTTTATTATCGAGATTAATTTTTTTTTTTTTCATATGTTCTATGAGTAGATTTCTAGTCCCGTGCTCATGCGAGTATTAATTGATTTAACTTAAGATAGTATGAGAAATTTGACTTTAAATTTCACCCATATGATGTGAGAGAGTTTGTTTCCGCTTCTTACAATAATAGCCGAGGTGATTAGGTCTCTTGCAGTGAAATAAGAGAATAATTTATAGACTAAGGGTGCATTTGGGATTCAAGTTAAGTGGTAGGGTTGGTAAAACTCTGGGCTGGTTGGATGTAATTTTTAGATGTTCGGGCCGAGTTTTAATTCGGGTATTCGAATTATTTATTTTTTAATATTATATGTGTATATATTTTTTTAATATTTTGGTAATTTTATAAGTTTTAAATTTATTTCAATAAAATTTGATATAAAAATATAAACTTTAAGTATTTAAAACTTCATATATGTGTAATAAATAAGTCAAATAAATATAAATATTTAAAATAATATATATTTTATAATATTTTTTTAATAAAATATGGGTTCCGGGTTTATCAAGTGTGCCCAAGACTGGCCCAGCTTTATACTCGGGCAAGGTAATAACAGCCCACAACGTTTGGGTACAGTCCGGGTCCGGACCGGGCGGATATTTTTGGCCCTGTTAGGCGGCTGTAGTTTAAAAGTTATAGCATTAAAGTGTTTGGTAAACACTAACTACTGTAATTTAGAAGTTATATTGATATAACTTTTCACTTATATCATGAAAAATCTATTATATTTTTAATAATTTTATCAAAATTATTAACTTTGATTTTATAATTATATATATATTTTTTATGATACATCAATCAGGACCTAAATTAGCTCACTCCAACTCTATAAAATAAATCTGGAAGTACTGTAATGAATCATCACCGCATCCCAACATGGTTGTTACAACATTGTTTGTCTCTTGTTCCTAGATTGCATTGAATTTCAATTTGTCTTATCTAATGATTTTTAACAAAAGAATTAAAAAGAACGAGGAGAAGGAAAGATTATCTTTAGCTGGTAGTTGTAGTTGTTAAAACGGTAGGCCTTTCTGTCCCATGAGAAGGGCAAATAAATATATCATTAATCTAGTACCTGAACTCATATAATGATGCTAAAAATAGGTCAACATTTTGAGCTTCAATATCAGTTCGGTAAACTGTCTATTTTCTGAAAAATAAAAAATAATAAATATGATGATGTTGAGCGTTTAACAGGTTCATAAATCACATTAATAATAAGAAACCTTTAAAAATCACAATAAATTAGTTTATTCAAAAGCCAAAAGTTAAGTAACCCGGCTTAAGACAGAAATGAAAGCAGAGTCCTAAATTTCTGGATGTGGTTTCATTGCCAGGTCTTTTCATTGTTCATGTATTGTGTTATTTCCATTGAAAAATGACAATGTAGAGTAGAGGATAGGATAAGGTAACGATGCCCCCTCCAGTCTCATCCACATACGAGTCTTGCCTTTGGTAGTAGACTGGTGGTAGTAAACGATAAGCTACGCTGTGGATACATTATAAAGATGGGGAAACATAAAGGATGAAAATTTCCCTTTAATTGTTGAAGACCATTCCATTTTCGAACATCTTGGGTGCTTAAAATGAGGTAAGTGACTATTGTACCCCCCCATGTATGCTTGATCGTTGGTAATTTTACTTCATGACGACGGTATATTTGCATCTATATCAATAATTCTTGGATAAATCTAGGGCAAACGTTACTCATATGGGCACGGTTACAAAATTGCATCACGTGTTTAGTTGGTCACTAAATGAATGGCAAATTTGGGGTAGTTGCCCACATCTACATGAGCATTTCTGATTAAAAGTCACACGGGCACAACATATTTTCCATGCAAAAATCCAATCATGAAGATGCTTAACCCCCAATAATGTTAACCACACGCTAGGATTTGGAAGCTACCATAAACCATGTAGATTCCAAGTGAGTTAATACTTACTTGGACCACCTAGGGTTACAGAGCAAATAATAATGTCATGAAGAATGAATCTGAAAGCAACTTTCAGAAAAAGGAAATGGCTATCAGAATGATCTGTATAAACCATTAGAGCATCATTTCCCGACCACACAATCACCATTTACAGCAAAGCCACATCTTTTCCATGAATTTGATAGGATAAGTTTTGCTAATATATCAACGAAACACGTAAAATGATGCTGTTGCCTAGTATCGAGTATGTAAAGAAATTGATTCCAGAAAGCATAACTTTTACCTTTAACACTAAAAATGAATGTTCTTCTACGCAGTTTCTCACCTGCATTAACGGAATTGCTTCATGTCTTAGATTGAAGCAATTCCATCTGCAGCCTCTATGGAATGCTTGAAGAAAGAATGGCAAACCAAGTTGTTCACAGATCAGCAAATAGTTTACAAACTAGATAATACGGCCTTGGTACAAACCCCAAATTACACAAAAACTCAATAAGGAGACATTACAAAGTTGAACAAGAGTAAAAATAACGAGAAAAGCAGAGTCAAGACATGATGCATTTAGTTACAAACCTGTTTATCGGGTAATTCCCTTCCTAAATCAGCTAATGATCCAACAAATTCTACTTGAAAACAAACAAGCTAATGATCCAACAAATTCTACTTGAAAACAAACAAGGACACATACAATACAACAAACTGAAAACACCATATATAATAAATATCATAGTCATCTTAAATACATCACTCAGACCTAATCATCAGTTTATCAGCATTAGGTTATTATCAGTTTTGTATAGAATCTATGCTCTTACTCAGCTCCTCCAGCTTCTTCATCCTCAACTTCTCGCTTTCGCCCACCAGCTGTTCATCCGATAGAAAAGCCACAATGCAGATTGTGAAGAAAGAGATCCCAAAATTAGAAAGTGTAACTCTTGCATTTTTCTATCTGAACAGGAAAAATATTTGACACTAACCTCCATTAGTTTGGTGATTAGCTGTACTTTCTCCTTGTTCTTTTCATTAAAGGCTTCAAGGGCTTCCTTGTATTCTCTTTCCTGTGACATACATTGTCATAAGTCTTCATGGGATGCCACAATTGCCCCAAAGAAAAAAAAAACCAATAAACATGTATAGTCCATTGCAAGCATAAAAAGATTCCACTGAATTTCACCTTCTTTTGGCAGGTATGCCCAAGAGGCTTTAATTCTTTGTTAACAGAATCAATCTTCTTACGCACCACCGCAACTTCCTTCCTCATGGGATCTGCAAGCGCTTCAAGCTCCTGATAGATACAGAACTACTATTAATTCAAACACCAAAAAAGGAAAACATGCACAGATATATGAAAACAGATTTGTTCACCTCTAACAACAGTTTGAGGCATCATGTGAATGGCAAAAAGCCTTACACTAATTCCTCAACTTAGCCCCCTTTTGGGCCATGGCTAAGTAGTAAAAGTTCTAACAATACTAAGCAAGTTAACATAAACCCAGAATTTGCTTGACAATCTTATCCTTTTTTTTAGTTAAAAATTTTTGAACTGACAAGTTTAACAGAAAAGTAAAAATACCACCTTTTAATTTATTTTTGCATAAACAAAATAAGATTAAGCCTGAACTTGCTTTCAGCTCCAAATTTCACGCTTTATGTTCAGATCACAAGTTTTTGAAACCCGTTTAACCATAAAATCATTCAATTTCTCCACAATTAAACCCCCCCCCCCCCCAAAAAAAAAGTGAAAAAAAACCTTAAATTTCCAAGCACAAGTACTTGACAAGTTTCTTGAACCAAAAAGCTAAAAAATCAAAATTTGCAAATAACCCAGGAAAACAGAAGCAACCCTAGTGAGCAAACCTCACGAATAGTGGCCAATCTCTTGGTTTCTTCTTCAACACGACCCAAATGAGCCTGAACTTTCTCTCTGACCTCAAGCTTTTTCTTCTCAATCTCTTCTTCTTTGGCTCTAAAAGTGGTTAGAGCAGACCTTGACATCTCCTCGTCATCCTTTGACAAATTGCTGCTGCTGAAGCTGAGATTTCCTGAGCTTTGTTGCAACATTAACTGGTTCAAGTTCTGGCTTGGCTGTGGCTGCTCTATTGACATCCTTCTTCAAAAATCTTCTTCACTAACCCAAATACCAAAAAAAATTAAAAATTAAAAAAAAACCCTTCTTCTTCCTTGATTTTCTCTCTTTATTAACTTCTTCTTTGGTTTCTTCTCTACCTCTCTCTCTCTCTCTCTCTCTCGCTTTTGCTTTTGCTTTGAAATGATGAGTTGTTTCTCTTTCTCTTTCTCTCTCTTTTTCTCCCCTGTTGGCTGTTGCTAAGAAGAGTTTATAAATTATAAACAACAAGGCTGTAGCTTTAGCTTATTCTCATTATTATTTATTTATTTATTTATTACAAGCAGCAAGCCAGCAAGCAAGCCGGTTTTTGTTTTTCTTTTATTTATCAACCATGTCTTATGGTAAAAAGGCGAAATCAACAAAATACAAAAGAAAACCGAAGGCTGAATTAAAATGACCCAACTGCCCCAACCGTTGATAATGGAAAAATACCACATCACCTATATAATAAATAAATCATATTATCATAGGTGTATTTGTCTTAAAAAAATTATTATATAAATGGCAGCTATATTAAATTTGAATATACATATCATATATATATATATATATATATATATATATATATATATATATATATATATCAATTAATTATATTACATACCTTTTATGTATTTTAAAATTTCTCTAAATAAAGATGGGCATAATATATATTTGAAATAATAACCTTTGATTTCTTGTTTCTTAAATATTTTTCTAAATAATGATAACTATTTTCCATTTATGTCAAATATATCATTGATCTGTTCTCTAATTAAATTACCAATTTGCCCCTATCACTGTATCACATTGTGGAAGTATTCCCAGGCATGGTATGGAGGATATTTCGGTCATTGCATGAGGAGTAAGGAACCTATTTGATATATAAGTTGAAAGAGTATGCTCCTATTTGAGAAATTATAAAAATTCGGGGCCCCAGCATCAGCCATCGGCTGTGCTTTTTTGAAAGTTGAGGGGAAAATCAACCTGACTCGGTGACTCCTCAATTACAGATGGAACCCACACGATAAACGCCCTCACAATTTCAATTTTCAAAATTTTTTCACTCAAATTTAGGCTAACGTTTGATTTCTGTACTTTATGAATATTAAAAAAATAATAATTCCACCATAACCGTAAACTTTAGCACCATTAATTTTTCGCTGTTGGGCTATCATATAATAATCTTCGTAAGATTAATTTTGTGGGGGAAGATTTTAGGAAATACGAGAAACAAGAACCTCCTAAAAATTTCCTTCTAAAGGAAAATTTATTAATATTTATAACACGAAAAAATCTTTAAAAAAAAAAAGAATTTTGTGTGGCCGGATGCGCAGCGCAGTGGGCGTGTCTTAAGAAGACCGTTACATTTTGTTTTGAAGTTTGTTGAGAGCGCTGACTGTACTGTACTAACCGTTACAGTTGGCAAAATTCCACATGGCGATGACTTTAGCAAGGACACGAATTATATGTATACACACACAGACGACATAAATTTTTATTTGTATTTTTGTTTTTTATTTATTAAAGACACTTTGTACCGTATGAGTGTCTTTAACGATGCCGTTTTGACATTTGAAATAATGTTTTTCGAGGCACGCTTCGCTTGGCTTGCTGACCTTGACCGGGTCCCTTCTTCTTTTACTTGGCCATTGACATTTGTATGCAATTGATACTACATTTGGATCTTATGTAATTGTTTTTGTTGCCAAAACTGTAGTTCGATAATCTAATTTAGGTTTCAGTCACTTACACTATTGTAGGTCTAGACGCAAACGTGCAACGTCTAAATAAAATATGATGGTGGTGAATATATGTATAGCCCATGCCCTGTTGCCGTTCATGTGATGGTTTGTGCTTGAGAAATAAGAACAGCGATTGGTGTGGAGTAGACGGAAAGGGTCGCTTGTGCTTGCACGCACATACCAAATCACGTCTTAGAGTCGTAAGGGCCAAGCCAAAGGCAGAGCCGAGCGTAGGGCCACTGCCGCCACCTTTCCTTTTCCGCTATGCTTTGCACCTGCAAATTAAGCTTTTAACAATTTAAGAATCTCCTCTTTATCAGGAACACACTCGATGCCAGGAGTATCATTGTCTCTTTATCTTGTGATTACACCGTCTTTACACTAACCGCATTTCACAATCTGAACATCTTCATTACGCGACCAGTTTTTATTAATTTTGATCAACTTTCTAATTATTTGGCAGTATCCAAACTTTGAGAATAAAATATTATGGTTGGACCTTCTCTTCAAATATTTTATTTAATGAGTGTCAATTACTAAAGGATTATTATTATTATTTATTTATGGATATATTTTTTTTAATTCGCAACTTTAATTGTGTTATTCTATTAATATGATATTCGAATGTGTTATTCTATTATAGTTGTATGAAAATTTCACGTCTTAAGTAAAACAAGCTAACATTAGTTGTTGTATGTCAATTAAAACATAATTTTTATATGTCTACTAGCATTATTCCTAACGATGTGTTTTTCTTTTTCTTTTTAGGGTACATGTTAATTTAATTTTGTTTATCTATCTTTTTTCTTAATTTTATGTGATTAAATAAATTAATATCATTAAGCCAAGGTGTACTTTATTAAACAATATAAAATGAAATAATCACTTGTTAATGGACTTCCACTTTTCTCTCTCCCTCTCTCTCTCTCTCTCTTTATGCGAAGGGGTCGGGGGCGGGCCGTGGGGGACCATTTCCAACTGTTTGACATGTTCAAACACAGATAAAATTCAACGGTGATGATCATGGGATCAAAATGATTAATGGGCCTGGGAATCTAATGGTGGGTCCATCCAACGGTGATCATTCAAAGCGTGCATAAGCACCACTGGAGTGCTCCACCTGTACACACTGATTTGCTCGAGCAGCAAAGATAGAAACTTTTACCTAATGCCCACCAAAAGCACTTTGATTAAGGGCGTGTTTGTTGACGCAACGCAAATGATTTGTTTGCTGCGTCAAAAGCTCATCAGGCCCACTTTTAAAGATTAAAAAGAGTTTCTCAAATCAATTTCTGAGTGAGCTGCAACACATTTTGGCCATTTTGGTTTTGTGAGAGGGAAAATCTAATTAAGAATCTGGCAGTTGTGGCCGCCCAACTGTCTTCAGATCCTCAAAACCTTATTGTTAGAATTATAACATAAAGAGTTCGAGTTCAACAATTTGTTAATTCTTTTTTATTGTTTTAAAAACATATTTGCAAATGGGTGAACAACTATTAAACCTTTTTTTCTCTTTTCTTAATATATTCTCGGTTCAGAAAAATGAAAGGCCTCTAGCCCTACTCAAAACTTGCACGCCAATAGTGTTTTGTTGGCATGTCAATGTTATTAATTACACGGTTTACACCAAATAAGACCACTAAAATTATCAAGTTAGCATATGCAAAATAAGACCAGAAGTTTCCAGGCTAAATTCGAACAATCTACTAATTTTAGTTGACCAAACAAGACACCAATGACCAATTCTTTTCCGAACTAAGCTGCATAAATTTTTAGCAAATGCTTTTTTTTTTTTTATATATAAATATTATTAAAAAAACCTCCCTATTCTTCAATATTAATCAAGAATTTTAGCCATTTGCCTCTAATATTAATCAGTACTTATCTGATTTAAATATTAATTTTAAAAAAAATTCTTCATATCAGTTTTTTTTTTTTTTTTAAGAAAAAAGAAATCAAGAATGTTTAAATGTCTTGCACGGCCTGTTATACAACCTGGCATTCTTCAAACTCCTGACTTGGAGAAATCAAATTGTGGGCAAAGGAATGAACATTTTTTTTTTATTTAAATAAAGTTTCCAGTTTGACTTAGACAAACAGAGAATAATATAATTACAAATAATGAAGGAATTGGACTACAAACAACTATGAAATAAATGAAAAAAAAAAAACATAAGTAAAACACTACCTTAATTTGTGCAAAGATAATGGGACTCCACTCCATTCATAGTAGGGGTTTATTGATCTCCTTACATTTGGGTTAGAATATATCTCCCTCTAGTATTAAGTGAAGGTTGACTTTCTAGTTATGCCATAATAGAATTATTAAAATCCCGATCAATTTCTAATTATAAATATCAGTAGAGCTCTAATTGTAATATATCAATATATATATAAAGTGTGTAATTAAACATCATGTCATACTAGGTTTCTTTCCTTATTGGGCCGAATAACAATTTTTTTTTTTAGTTCGACTCTAGAATTATTACATTTTACAAGTGTCTATTATTGTGATTCATTATCAACCTTTCTAGTTTGTGTTAAATTATGATGGATTTGTTCAACGTAATCTCATCAATAATCTCTATCAATTGAGACATTTAAAAGAATATTGGGAAGTGTAATGAAATTTTTTAAGTCGTAACATTAGAATGAAATATGTTGTAAATATGGCCTAAACAACCTTAATTTTCATCCATGTTTTTTATTTTTGGCGAAGATGGTTTTCTCAAGTTTATATGGTAGAATGGAATCTCTCACTTTTTTTTTTCTTTTTTTAATTTCAAATTGAGCCGGAATCTCTTTTGAATCTTAGTGATTTTCTTGCCTATCCCCTTCCGCATCAAATACATATAATTAATCAGCAAAAACAACAAAAAGATACATACAAAAGAAAAAAGGGAGAAAAAATAAAAAAAAGGAGTCCAAAACCATATATATAATGTTTTCTTTTTGTTTCAATCGCAATCAAGAAGTGCCTGTCATACGGTAGAAGTTGGATACCAAACTGATAGGCTGTGATTTTGTCATCTTGTTGAATCGACCTGAAAAAGCCCAGTAAAATTAATTTGGAGCCTGTGGAGTTTGGAACGTGTGAATGGTCACATATATACAGCTGGTTGGTTCTATCTTTTATAGTAAAACTTTTTATACTCATTACTCAAATCAATTTGTTAAAATATTTCAAAACAAATGACACCATATTTCTCTGTTGGTGACGTAATGTTTTGCAATTTCACAACTTTGATAATATTTTTTATTATTTTAAGTATTATCAAAAGAGAAAGGAAATGCTAATTTCGTTGTTTTATAATGGGTGTCATTTTTCAACCCAAGATTTCTTTATTAAGTTGATCGCCTTTTTTGGGCAAAATGTGGGGTTTCAAAATAACCACTTTTTATTTCTTGGGCAACACCAAAAATGTTAGGTAGGGGCTTGGGCTGTCTTGGTAGCAAGATGGACCGAGATTTTAGAAGGGGGTGAGCTATAGGCACCCCTGCTTTTATCTATTAATACCCAATTTCTCAATGAATCCAAAACACTTTCGTGCGTTTATGTTTCATCAACGCGTTCTCTTAATGATTTTTCTACCATTTGGGGATCAATAGAAACATTTAATAACTATGATGTTTGACATATTTGATGCGTTAAGTCACGGTGCAATTGCAATTGCTGCCAAAGTTTATGAACTCGGATGCAATTTCTAGCTGAGAAGAAGAAACAGAGTTGAGTGCAACCACTGATTCATCTAGGACTACGCATATATCAACCGATACTTGTCCGCTGTCGTTTTGTTTTGCATTTCATAGAACTAAGACAAAAATGAAGAGAAAGTCAAGATGTAGTGGGTGAGGTTTCAACTCTCAATAGTGCTTCTTGTTTTAAAAGACCCAACTGAGCCCATTGGATCTTAATTTTCAGTCTAACGTTATAGAAGGAGTTTTTGGGCTGATGGTGCATTTACAATGTACCCCTCCAACATTTTAGCTAGATACGTGGGCATATATTTTGCGTAGGTGAGGGATCAATCACCTTCGAATCGTAAGTGCAAGATATACACACTTTAATCTGAATGACTCGGGGCCGTTTGGATTGAAAGACTCAAAATTAATTTTAAAAAATTTAAAGTTAATAATAATATTTATTAAATTAATCTATTTAGATAGTTTTCTTTTTCACGAAGTCAAGGTAAATTTTTTAAAAAAAAACATAGATGTGTTACCATTAAAACTCTGCTGGTATTTATAATAAAATATCTCTAAAAAATAATTAAAATCGATTTGATTAAAGAACGGTCTAAATTTCGATCCTCATTAATTTACAAAATATATATTTATTCTACACAAATATATTTAGTGCACGTGTCGGTTGCCAAAGGGTAAAGAATGACGAAAAGATAAGAGTTGGATTCTTAGAGGAGGTATGGCGTTATGTGAGGTGCACGTGATAGTAGGCACGCAAGGGTACGTGGTCTCTCTCTCTCTCTCTCTCGTTGAAGCTAAAGATCTACGTTAATTTCTTTTTCTTTTTTTTTAATCAATAAAAAGGATGATTCGTTTCGTGTGCTACGCGTAGCCTACATTTGTGTCTTCAATGCCTACTTTGAAGCTTATTAATAGCTTTGTGATAGACCAGTTATCATTACTCTCCGCCACCAACATCTCACCATAACTTTTCCCGTTGCAAAATTACACATTATTATTTTTTTAACTGATTAAACATCGTGTTATTGTATTATATAAATATTTATAATTAAGATAATAACTTATTAATATATTAATATATATAATTAGATATATAATTAAAATTTATATATTACATTTCATATAATAATTGCTATGACATCATATCAATATATTAATATTTATAATTAAATATATAACTAAGTCTTATATTATTATATTTAATTATATGAAATATATGTCCAGATAAATAATCCTCACTGATGAGGGGTGTATTTATTCTACTCGCATTCCGTAAGAGAAAAAAAACTTTATATATATCTCCACACAATTAAACTTAATTGAGGGAGATTTTTTGAGTCCATAGGGATTCAAACAATTCTTCTCAAAATTATGTTTAACTTTAAGGATAATGATTCACCACTAAGTGGTCAAAATTACACATTATTTAAATGCAGTAGTCACAAAGTAAAATTAATGAGATTCTTATTTCGGAACTGAAGTGTTATATCTTTTAACTTACAAGTTAGTATTAAAAAAAATTATAATTATAAAATAAAAATTAATAATTTATTATACTTATATAACTTTTAAATAATAATTTTAATAACGGTTAATATTTACTATAATATTACAACTTTTTGAACCACAACTGCCTAATCTTCTCTATTTACTGACGATGAGATAGCGATGAAGATTCCAAAGATTGGTGTGCTTGTTTAGTAAATTTTTCACTTCATAATAAAATTTGTAAAACAAATAAAGAAGGAGAAGGAAGAAGTTAAGCCGTTGAAGGGCTCTAGATGAACAAGGGCAAAACTGGAGCGTGGCATTCGATCACACGACACGGGAGGAAGCAACAGCTTACGAGCAACACATACGGATGCAGTCTCCTACGAATTGAATAATGGAAACGCTTTCCAATAAAAACAAAAACAAAGCATCGCCTCCGCCTCGACCCACGAGAGAATATGTCACGTGAAGGCACGTGAGGTCACCGCGTGCCGGCGTGCCTTTACTTTATCCTACACTACAACAATACGTTAAACTAAACCTCCCCCCCGGGACCCACGTGGAGCAGCTGTCCCTTCTGCCCTTTTCTCACTCAGTCAGAAGCAGAACTCAACCCCGACCCCAAAATATATATTTTTTTTAAAAAGGAAAAAAAGAAAAAAGAAAAAGCCTTTTCTTTTACCCTTATCATTTTTTAATTGTTATTATAATAATTGAATTTAATTCAGTTGCAATAAGAGACGAATTTGGTGACGTGGATCGCTGTCGTTGCGGGTCCCGCTTTAGATCCGTACGAGAGCAGATGATCCTAGATGTTTTTTTTGGGTGGGGAACTGCAGCTGGTTCCACGACTGGTTTCGATTTACATTTTTGCCCCCCTTTTGTTTATTAATTTAATTTTTATCTATATATACTATTTATATATTGGCTTTAATTGAGTGAAATCAAATCATCGATTGGGAAGGAACTTCTCCTTTTCTTTTTCTTCTAACAGCAACACTACAGTGTTGTAATTAGTTATTTGTCAAATTACACCCTCTTAGTTGAATTTTTCACTTTGATTACATTTGCTCGCAAAGGAATTTAAGTTTAAATTCCCTCTTAAAATTGAGATAAAAGATGTGAGCAACACTAATTAAAGGATGATTCTCTCATAATATGCAATATCTTGAATATCATTTTCTTTTAATATTATTCATCTCCTAAACTTTTATCATATTTTTATTATTTTTGTGTTTTCATGGAAAGAAAAAGTAACAGATTTTTTTTTTTGTTCAGAAGAATTGTTATTTCTTAATCATATTTTAGAAAAAATATTTTTTTTAATCAAGAAAAAGATTTGTGTATATATATATATAAATATAAATATAAAATCTGACCAGTCTTATTCAGTGTTTTGACAGAGAACATGTGGAAGGGGAAGAGTGACAGTAACCTGACCTGGGACCTGGGAGAATGATCGGCCAAATTTGGCTTTAACATTTACTGTAATTAAGTAAATTTCACAACTTGCATTGCAACTCATTGATCCCGACAAATGACTCCGATATTTTATCTCATTGCTGACGTTATGTCTGTATAAAAGAAAGAATGGTTTTTAATTAAAGACACTTAAATGTATCTGAGATACTATAAATCAACTTGAATATTTATTATAGAACCACCAATAAAATACTAGAAAATTAACATAGGATTATGAACTGACGAAATAGGTTGCCTTTAATTAATCATGCGATTCTGAAATTTGAATTGAATGATCATGATATGAATTTTAATAATAAAATTCTTCCATTGAAACTGATTTGGTTTGTTTAGTTTTAAAGTTATTCATGGAATATCTACGAAGAAGTACGCTTACAACGCGCGCGCGTGTGTGGAATCAACTTTGTTGAGCGACCAAAAATAGTAATAAAGTTTTTTTTTTGGATAAAATATAATTATTTAGTGAGTTTAATCGTTCAATGTTCGCGAACGAAACTTTTTTAAGCTGTGGTATATTTTATCTTTTTTACACACGTAAGGGTGAGAGCACTAGTTAGAGATAAACGTAACCGTTTAAATGAAGTATAAAATATATAAATTCAAATTTTGATATATTTTTAATAAAGTGAGTATGTCATTAACAAACAAATACTTAAATTTTAATGCATTAATAAATTAAAAAATATAATTTTTAATATATTAAAATTTATATATTTTTCTATTTTAATATATATTTACTTTTTTTTTTTTTTTTAAAGAATGTCTTTGTTAAGAAAAGAACAAATAAATGTACATACACATATGTATATTAATGAGTGCTGCCGGTGTTTGATAGTAGATCACATGATCAAATATGGGGACACACTCCCACGCAGATATGACGTTATGGTTATGGCGCCCATCGAAAATAAAAGAACTCGATGGAACAAAAACAAAATCTGCTCGTCGTGAGTGTTGAGTGTTGACCTAAAGAAGCCAGTTTGTTGGCGTGTTGCTTCTCATTCAGACATTCACAAATTACAAAATAGAAAGCGCTACTGGGATATGTGATAATCGATCGTTGTGAGTTGTGACAATAAATGGAGAGTTGAAGGGAAACAAATAATAATTAAAGGTGGGCAAGAAAAGCAGAAGTAAAGTTTGGGGAAATGGGCCAATGAGTAGTCACGTCAGGGTGAACAGGGTAGCTGGTCACATCCAGCCATTTATTTAAGCAGCTGCCGTTTGGTGGTTATGGTTGGTAATGGGTAATGTTACTTCCTGCTATTTACCCCGCCACCTGCCGGTTGTTGTGTCTCACCCCGAGACGCTGCAATTTCATTTCTCTTTCAAATTTCAGATAATATCCCTCGAATCTCCTATTTTTCCCCAGCTTTGGTCTTTACTAGATTGCCTTGCTTCCCCTACAGTGACCTCTTCGCCCTTCACTTCCTCCCCTCCCACATTATCTATCTAAAAGCATAAAAAGGCTTATACTAAGATGACAAACAAGACCCATTAAACACCAATTCATACCTCTTATTTTTACTCAAATTGGAATCACGGCAAGCGCATGCAGACACGAAGTGAAGCAAACAATTGATATAATTTAAAACATGTAGATTTTAATAGAATATGGCGTATAACTTTGCTAGAGAACATATATGTATATTTTTAGTTCAACTATTTATGAATGAATGTAGTTATTCTCTTATTAGGTTTGTTTAAAATAAAATTTTGATGATACATCATAAATTATAGGATATAATATAATGGAATTTTGATCATGTGAGCGACTGTGCATGTGGCAGGTTCTCATTAGGACGGTTATGTAGTAGAACCCCTAACTCCCGTAATAAAAGTTGGCCTTACAACAATATTCACTAGATCAATTCTCCATATGGTAGTATAATCAAATATAAATTCATGTAAATTTAAACTAAACTAAGTCAAAATTCAGCATAGAATTATATTGAAAATTTTACTAACCAATCAATTTTTTTTTAACTCAATACTTAGTATTATGTCTATTATAACACAACTGAAATTTTCATCTTCAACTACCATATATTAAGACTATCATAACACAACCCAAATTTTTACATTTAGTAATATCAAAGAAATCTTATTCCACTCAATAAAAAAAGCAGATATCTATCTCTGTTCAATTATATAATCGAGGGATAAATGATTACGTTTCTATGTAGGGACTCGAGTCAATGGTCCACCACAAGGTCAAGTGATACAAAACTAAGAGAGAAGTAGGGATGGCAATGGGGACTAGGGGGGGACCAATTTATCCGTATACATATCTAATATTTTGCGTATGTTTTCGTATACATACCTAATATTTTGCGTATGTTTCTGTATACATACCTAATATTTTGCGTATATTTCCGTATACATACCTAATATTTTGCGTATGTTTCCGTATACATACTTAATATTTTGCGTATGTTTCCGTTCCCGTCATAATTATTAGAGAGAATTCTCATTCCCTCCCCGAATAATAACATGAGATCTCCGAGGGTTCTCGATCCCCGAATAACTAATAAATTTTTTTTTGTTTTCAATTTTGAGTTAATCATATTAAAATAAAAAATTCAAATAAAAGTAAAGTTCGAAATATATCTTACATTAATATCTATTACAAAAGTCATACATTAAATTAGTAAGTAACGCAACATACAAGGGATACAAACTTCTTTTACAAACTATCATGAATAAATTAATAGTCTAATACAAAATTGTTACAAATAAGATCGAATTTAGATTCAAAATTAACTTTTTCAATGGTGGCGTGGACACTTTATAAATGTAGACTATTCCCTTTACAACACAATAGTTAAGTAAGAGTAAATTAAGAGCATATATTAAATTAGATTAGATATTAAAATTGTGATTCGCTGTGGGTAATTATAACATCTAAAAATAAATAAAAAATAGATTTAAGTTTAAAATATTTAATGAATATTAAAATTAAAACAAAATTTTTGGTCTAATAGAATCTACATGGTCTTTTTAATGTTCTAAATAAAAATTTAGGACTTTAATTAGTTAATTAGGCCTAAAAGTTTAATAATATAAATATTTTGATATTTGTTATTTTTACCAATATTTATAATTTTATTATTTATTTACTAGTAATTTTAAAAAATAAAAATGGAGAAATGGGTAGGGGATGGTGATTCCACCTCATCCCCGTCCCCTTCCCGAATAAGAAATTAGATAAAAAAATTTTCTCATTCAGTTTTCGAATAAGAAATTAGGTATGAAATTATACCCATATTCTTCTTGAATGAGAAAAATTCCTAAAAATACTCATCTCGGTGAGGATTTTTGCCATCCCTAGAGAGAAGCGGGCAGCTGCCTCTGCTCAGTCCAAAAAATTTTAGATGGCATGTTTTATCTACTTAGTTGAAATTATAAATTTATCCTCGTTTACTTAATTAAATACATGACGTTCAAGTTCAAATCTATCCGTGAAAATAATTATTTTATTTCTACTGTTTCTTCAATTGGCATTCACTTTTACTTCTACCCCCCCCTCCTTTTTTCTTTCAATTGATATGTAGTGTGGCACTCTTGTAAATGCAGGTAAAGTTAGGCTTGAAAGCTTAGAATTTTAAAGAAAAAACACAAACAGACAAAAAGATTAATAAGTCAAAGAATATCACGGTACGTATATCTAAAACGGAAAAGTATCTAGATGTGAATAGAGGAATATATCAGGGGCACATTCGTCTAACTAGGTTTGTTATTTTTGCATCTAGGTGCAGCCGCAGCTCGTCTGCTTTAGCTTACTAACATTTTGGCTCACGGGGCCGGCTTGAGCCAAGCTTCCTGCCCAGCCCAACACGAAGCGTATTATTTTTCATTTAAAATTGAGAATAAACAACGAAATTCTTTATGCAATTAAGCAAAAGGAGAAACTAAAAAGAAATGCGAAATTGTTTTTTTTTTTCCCCACTTGTAATTATCGAAGATATAGAGCTAGAATATATATAGACAAAAGAAAGATACACAGTTCTCTCTAAGATTTTTATATGTTTTTATTTTGTAGCTTTGATATTCAACTAATTAATTCTTTAATGATAATTTCAATCAATTTTGGGCAGAAAATATCTCTATTTTAAAAAGAAAGAAAGAAAAGCTTCCTAGTATCTATAAATATAGAGGCTGCTATAGGGCGGGCTAACCCTCGATGACAAGTAACCGCTGCGATGGAAATTCACACTATCAATTGATATTTCGTTAGTATAGATGATGGGATGGCACTTCAGTGTTTGTCAGGAGAGAGAGCCAAAGAAGCCATCGTCATTTTTCTGTTTTGGAAACTTGAAAGAAAACAATAAAACCTGAGCTTAGCTGGATTGGAACTGCACTTTCGGCTTCATAAAGCTCTGTAGATATTTTGACTGTTTTGAGTGTCTATGTAAACCCCACAGCCACTCTTATAAAAAATTGATAAAAGAAATAGAAAAGCAAAAGATTTTAACTAAATAAATTAAAAAAAAAAAAGATCATTTTAAAATTCAAGCACAAGAGTCATCTCCCCATGTTGCTCAAAAGTGCTATTTCCAATGCAAAGCTAGCTAGAGAGACAGAAAGATCAAAGGCTGCAGGTAATTATCTCTCTGGCAAATGCTATGTTACAATTAATGTAACATACACACTCAATAATAACCACACAAATTATATGGGCCCATCATTTGTGTGGTTATTATTAAGTGTATATGTTACATTAATTGTAACATAGGGACTCCCTTATCTCTCTATACAAATCTGAAATTGTTATTTTGATTGTTAAATAATTAATTTAGTTAGGGTTTATCTTTTTCCTCTCAACTGTCTTGTCTGACTGTCTTTTTTTTTTTTTTTCAAAAAAATTGAAGTACCCCAGGTCTAGGGCTTCTCCACTGGCTATAAACAAACTCTGCAGTCTTAACATGTCAGTTACTAATAAGTTTTTACTATCCAATTTTCTATTTTTCTCTCTGGTGGTGGGTATCTGCCAAAATATGTAAAAAGAACCTGAAGAAGTCCCTGCAAAACTTTCCCTTCACATATAATATATATGCCCAACAACACACCAAACAAGGCTTATTAACCCCAAACCCAAAACCAAATCAACCAGACTACAAATTAATTTCCTCTTTCTCTCTCTCTCCATGGAATTGCATCTGAAGCAATGGAGAGACCAGCAGCATGAGTCAGAGCAACAAGTTTCTGCAGCAAAGATACCAAAACTCTTCCTTGAGCCCCATGAAGCACAACACCTACACCAACACCAACAACCCATGTCATCTGGGTCATCTGCCCTCCCTTTGTTTGTACCTGAACCCACATCCAAAGTCAGCAGCCTGTCAGCATTTTCTGATTCAACCTCCAGATTTCCCAGTATGATATTTTTCTTCCTTTTCTATCACTCAGCTTTCATTTTTATCTCTCTCTCTCTTTCGTCTTTATACTACGCCTGTTATGTGACAGACAAGAACCCAGAAAAGTGTAGTAGTTTCTAGCTTCTAACTAGCTGAGTTCTCATTCTTATCTTATAACTTCCGGTTTTTCTTTTTCTTTTTTTAAATTTTTTTGGGATTTTTGTCAGGGATGGGAAGTTACTTTAGCTTGGCTCAGTGGCAGGAGCTTGAGCTACAGGCTTTGATCTACAGGTACATGTTAGCTGGTGCTGTTGTTCCACCTGAACTCCTTCAGCCAATCAAGAAAAGCCTTGTCAACTCTTCTCCTTATTTCCTCCATCACCCTCTTCAACATTATTCTCATTTTCAGCCCGCTTGTGAGTGCTACACCTCTCTCATTTTTCATGAAATAATATATTTAATTCTTGGTAAACGTAATCGTCATGGTCTCATTTGTCTAAATGCATATGCATATATATATTAGCGGATCTAGTGGTTTTTTAACCTGAACTGTTTGATTCTGATCTGCTCACCACTTAACTTAAAACTGTTTCATTTCTTCAGAATTAATATGTTAATTCCTGAAGTAGTAATATAATATGTATATGTATACGTGTGATCAGCGTTGCAATCGGGGTACTGGGGAAGGGGGGCAATGGATCCAGAGCCAGGGCGGTGCAGGAGGACAGATGGCAAGAAGTGGAGGTGCTCAAGGGACGTGGTGGCGGGGCACAAGTATTGCGAGCGCCACATGCACCGTGGCCGCAACCGTTCAAGAAAGCATGTGGAAATCCCCACACCCACCTCCTCTGCTGCTGCTGGGACTACTCTCAAAACCACTAGCAGCACCGTTAATAATAATAATAATAATAATAATAATAATATTTCTGCTGCAACTGTTGCTGCTCCTTCACCCTTTGCTCAAATGGCTAACGCCACTACTTTTGCTCTTTCCGCGCCTTCGCCTTCCATTGATCTTCTTCAGTTCAATCAAAGGTAATCCCTTGTTACGTATGAACCTTGCTAAAATGGTTTATGATTTGACTTGATTAACGTCAATTCGGGTTATGTTCGTTTTTTGATTACTTTACCTGACTTTGATCATTTTGATAAGAGTTCTTTTTATTTTGGGGGATGGGGGGTGGGGTGTTCAGATTTTAGATAAAGACAGATTCTTGGTAGGGCCCTGGGGAAAGTTAGGCCACAGCATGTTTCATGTCTGGGGGAATTGCTTTTGATTTTGTACAAACTGATGACCCCAACCACTTCTTTCGAAGATATTATGCTTATGCTTTTGCCGTCTTCTAATGCTTATCATTTCCTTATTTTGTTCTCTGCTTTAATTTTTGCTTATATCACGTTCTTTTGTCCGTTGTAGTTCCTGTGTGTCCAAAGCTGCTGTTAGTAAGGGCCTGTTTGAACCCCAAAATGAGGTTGGTAATAGCTCTGATGGTCACATTTTGAGGCCTTTTTTTGATGACTGGCCACGGTCATTCCACGATCACAACAATTGTGAGAGCAATTCTAGCAGAGTCAACTCTGCCACCTGCCTCTCCATTTCGATGCCGGGCAATTCGTCGTCATCTGACGTGTCTTTGAAACTTTCCACTGGCAATATAGATGAACCCGGCTCCCAGGGCGGTGGAAGGGAGGAGCCGCAGCTGAATTGGGCGGCAGGATGGGCCACTCACACGGTGGCTTCGATGGGAGGACCTCTAGCAGAGGCTCTGCGATCTTCGACTTCCAATTCTAATTCATCTCCAACAAGCGTTCTACATCAATTACCCCGCAGCTCTGCCTCAGAGGCTAGCTATGTTAGCACCTGATTTTTGTTGGTGATTTTGTAACTAAATAATTTGGTTTTCATTTGGTCCTTTTTTTGGAAAAAAAAAAAAAAAATTTCTTAGATTCGTGGTATAACGAAACTCTGCGACACTCTTCTGGTGGTTGCTGCCTCGTGTATAAATTGAGTTTGCTTGTGTTGTTTGATTGCCTTAAATTGTCGTATTTCTTTTTACGGATTTGGGAATTTGTACAGCAATTTTAGCTGTTAACTATCATGTCTGCTCTACACTTCGTTCGCTCTTCCATCAACTGAGAGGACAACATTGATTTGTGGTCAGTGACAGACCGCAGAGGCATTGTTGGATTTTTGGAGAGATACTGGCCCTTCTGCTGTACACCATAAAATATCATTTCCTATTTATGTCTCACCAAATTTTTCATTACAAATTTCAATTTTTTTTTCATTTCACATCTCAAGTCGTGAGTTGGTGCGAAAACTTGAGAACTAAGCCAAAAGCCAACTGCCAAACCATCGATGCAAACTGAGGGCTCCCGGTAGGCAGTGTCCTTTTCAGTTTTCAAAACCCTGCAGTAGCACTTCCTTTAGCGACTGATGTCCAACAACAATGATATCTAAGAAAATCCACATGATTACAATAACCACTGCGTTATTACTGAAGGTTCAGATACAATTTCACAGTACGTAGTCAGTAGTCTGACAAAAACAGTAAACTATCTAGTTGATAAGCAGTAACCACAACTTTAGCCAATAAAGAAACAACATTTACACCATGGCACAGGAAACATTTTACACGGTATTGGTCTCCAATACTTCGCATGAAATTGCAATGTTGCATGCATGTTGTCCTCTCCTCGTGTTCATCCTGACTTCCCCAATTTATGTGATGCAAAAATTACCAGAAAGGGTAATTCAACGAGTCTCTCACTGTACTTTTATTCTCAAGATTGGTAAGTGGAATGCTGATGCACAGCAAGGAGATCTCTCGAAACTCCCATATTAAATAGAACCTGATGGTTATTTAATTTTATACATTAAGAGGTTGCTCTTCTTCATCTGCTAGAGCATAGACCACAGCCGTTCTGCTTGGCGCATATACCAAGAAGGAATGAGGTCGGTCATCATACCACCCTTCCTGCACAAGCACCATTGCATTTAAAACCCTATAATTAACCATGAAATAAGGAGCAAGAGCAGGAGAAGAATTGTCAACAGGTGATTTTCTTACCAAGCTGAAGTACTCGGCATTGTGGTCGAGCCTTTTGTAGCCTCCAAACAGTGGATCATCTGAATCCAAGACAATCTGGAAGAGAAACGAAATATAATTGGAACAACGAAATGGAATAAAATGAGAAAACAGAATGACAGCATGCACAGACACACACCATGTATTTTGGTTCAAGTAATGAAGCAAGCATGAAAAAAAAATTGATAAAAATCTGAAACAGCCCGCTGTTTAACAAGGTTCTCCCATTTTCAGGTTACAAGACAATTGATTTAGGCTTCAATATTTGCACTTAAATATTTAAACCAGATTGGGTAAACATTAGGTAAGAAAAAGAAGACAGATGCATAAATGTATTAATGGGTCAAAGCTAAAACACATTAGAATAAAAAGTGGTAAAAAGCATCCAATGTTTATACCTTATACTTCCCTGGCTTCAAGCAGCCCACACGATAGTCGGAATAACTACTATTCCAATGAAAGTTGAAGACGAAAACAAGATTTCCTCTTTCAAAGACTATTACCCTGTCTCCCTCGTCCTTCCGTGACACATATTGGTGCTCAGAAGTCATGAACTGCATAAACAGTAAACCAGCGTTTTATTCTCCAGTCCACAACATGTTTCATCATATTATCAATACAAGGAAAGGAAAGGAGGAAAAAGACACTAGATCTAACAGCGGTAAAAGGCAAAATCGCATATAGACCAATACACTCGGCCAATTCCCAATGTAGGACACTGTTGATCATATTTATCTTTTACAAGGGAAACTAAATCCTGAAGACCTCCCTCAGCATAATAGATTAAACTCCAGCCCAATGATTGATAGGAAATACCACATAATACACCATAACCCATAATTAGCTTCGTACATCTCAGAAGATATAAATATAAACATTTAAAATCTAACAAATAGCATAAAATTTTAAGTAAATAAATAATTATAAACAAACAGTCCGAGGCATTAACACCATAAACCAGCAGTTTTAAGCTCAAGTAGACTTACCCCGTACTTCTCTTCAAGATGCTGCATTGCCCGATCAAATTCTTGCATTCCACGATATCTCAGATAATCAGCATCCCCCTGGGTGCATATAACCGACGCACAATAAGAATTATAAAAATACCTTCAAAACCCCAGCAAGGGAAAGTTATTTTCAACCATAGAGAAGTTGCTCATTCTGGATTCAAATGCCAAACATATTAAACAAGTCCACTAGAATAAAACAGAGGATAACGTTATGCAACAAGACAATTGTGTAACTTAAAATACACATGAACTAAATCAGAAAGGATCAATAAGTCAGTGGACGGATTAAGAGAATTTATATGTGCAGAGAAGCTGCTCATTTGGGACTTTAAAATGCTTAACATATTTCACTAAAATATAAAGGATGGGCAATTTTCGACATGACAATCATTTAACTTTGTATTACCTAAAACAGTAGGGACTAATAATTTGAAGGATTGATAACACAATATACACTAATCACTTACATAGATATATGTACACATATATACCAGGTTCATGATTCTTTTGGTACTATATTGACCAGACCTAACAAGTTGAAAGCAACTAAACTAAATAAAAAGTTTTAGTAGAACTTCTTTTTTTCATTTTTTAAAACAAACTCAATTCTTCGTCCTAATTGATCTGCATCTGGAGTAGTTCAATCAATCTATGGTTTAATTCAATGTGTAGTTTAGATTTGTTGTTCATCAATATTAAGTTGTGACTTAGTTCTATAATCCAATCAAAACATTGTAGCCAACATGAAAGCAAGTAAAATCATCAGTAAGTTCTTCCTTCAAAATGGTTACTTGCATTCCGTTACCGAGGGAGAAACTTACTAGATCAAACCTACGCCGGCACTTGTCATAGCTGAAATTGTTCCCAGGAACGAATTGACCATTAGGAAGACGCTGATCAACCCTTGGAAAATCAATCCACTCTACAAAGAGAATGGGGTTGAAAGAGTAACATCATATCTTTTGAGAACCATCAAATTGATTATCAAAAAACATCAATGATGAAAGAAAGCAAAAAAAAAGAAGTAAATAAATTTAAAATTTAATAATCAATTGACTTTACCAGGATGTCCAAATTCATTGCCCATAAAGTTCAAATATGCTTCTCCACCTAATCCCATGGTAATGAGCCTGATCATTTTGTGTAATGCTATTCCACGATCTATGAGGGGAGTTGACGGTCTGTCCAGAGCCATAAAATCATACATATCCTGCAGAAAGGCATAAAAAATAAAACAAATAGAAGGTATAAAACTTAAGATTTTCTTCAATGATTCATAAGCTATCTTACTTTAACCCCACAGGAGCCATGAAAAAAGGCAACAAATCACAAAGCAAGAACAAAAACGAATTTGTTGCGACATATGAATAACTCATGCTACAGATGCATTGGTCATCAACTTGGAAATCGTATGAAATAAAAGAAAAAATTATGCAACTCCAAATCCTATAACCATACAGCATTCCTGTAACTGTGAATGTATAAAGCTGCAGGTATGTCCTTCAATGTGACCAAAATTAACACTGACACTGGACGAAATCCAAAGTTCTTGCCCGATAACAAATAAGCTTTCTATAGCCCTTAATTCAAGTAGATAAATGTTGTTCAGCACATATAATAAGTAAATAAGTAAGAACACACGTAACCTTGTCCATCAACCAAAATGCAATTGTCTTGTCACCAACAAGAGCTTGGTCATGACTTTCAGCATAAGCAACACACTTTTCCAACCACCTCCTGTTGGTCATTGTGTGAACGATTTCACCCATTTTCCAGTCTTCATCCCTTTTCCTACAAAAGAGGAAAAACAAGACGTGTCTTATATATCATATGATTATACAAAGAGATTCTGGATTCATGTCCATTGAATGGTAATGTGTGTTTGGACTTCCAGTGGGAACATACTTAAGGAGCTGAATCCATTTATCAGCGATGGCCATTTGCAGACGGTAATCAAATCCCACACCACCATCTTGTACAGGAATGCAGAATGTTGGCATTCCGCTAACCTGCAAAGGAAAATTAATTTTGTAATCAACTGAACAATGTCAGGAAAGTGCAGGAGTGATTTATCCCAAAGAGTACAAATATAAACGTGAGCTATTATTTATTAACCTTCACATCAAATGTTAATTATTTATTAAATGTTGAAAAATTCCACAATAAATCTTCATCTCCTCGTGATTAGATGCATTTCAGTGAGCACTAGAACACGGTGCAAGTTTATGTCAACTGTTGTCTTTTTCCCACTTTCTTCTAACATACTCACAAAAGGATCTTATAGAGCTAAAGGTTACTGATAAATGCCACAAACATTCTAGAATGAATGAAAACAATATGAGGGTTTATGTTCAAATTAAAACCAGTTGGTAGTCAAAGAACCCTTTTATTTGTATAACATGTAATGTACGGTATGATTTGGGCTAAACTCAGACACACAACAGGGAAACGCACATCCTCTATAAATGCATGGATGCACCTACTTTCACTGACATAACCCTGTATAAGATACTATTTTGTTATTCCACTGAAATCAATAAGTCCACAGAGGAAAGTGGAGGGCTAGAATCAATAGACACTCAATATGCTTTCGAGAGGACTATACAACATACATCTAGAATGAATGAAAAACAACATGAGGGTTTATGTTCAAATTAAAACCAGTTGGTAGTCAAAGAACCCTTTTATTTGTATAACATGGAATGTAAAATATGATTTGGGGTAAACTCAGACACACAGAACAGGGAAACACACATACTCTATGAATGCATACATGCACCTACTTTCATTAACATAATCCTGTATAAGATACTATTTTGTTATTCCACTGAAATTAATAAGTCCACAGAGGAAAGTGGATTGCTAGAATCAATTTTTGAGAGGACTATACAACATACATCTTCACCAATTGAAACAGCCTCTGGGTATAGCCCATGAATCATATCGTTGACCAGCATCAGGTAAACAACAGCATCTACATCAGTTGCAAATCCAAAGTACTCACTGTAATTTCCAGTAAATGCTACCTGCAGCTCAAGAAACAATTAAGAAAAGGACCAATATATTGGTAGAACACCAAATGATGTAGTTCTAAAAATGCAATGCTTTCATTCCCCCAGTCCACATTATACATAATGCAGTCTTTAAAACAATCTTTTAGAAAAATATCGTTGATGTTTATGTGGAGGCAATCCTGCAACTGAAGTGGATTGATGTCCCACATGTCGAGGCTGGTTGAAATTTATTGCCATACCATTTGCTAACAGCTTAAGCTTTTAATTGGTTGCTTAACTGTGTTCACTATCTTAAGTTCTAGCAAGACCTATATGCCAAAATGGCTTCATTCAAGAAAGGCTTCAATTAAGTTAGTAATGAAACACGGTATAACTACAAGCAATTCCTCCCATTGGTGTATTAGGGTTTACAACATTCATTACCATCTTGCAAACATTAAGCTAGTCGCTAAACCAAATTCAGGAAAACAAGGGATCATTTCCAAGAGCTCTAAAACACCTGCAAGCCATGGTGAGTGTACATCATTGAAGTCACACCATCAAATCTGAATCCATCAAATTTATATTCTTCCAGCCACCATCTTGCATTTGAGAGAAGAAACCTTAATACCTATATCAGAAATTAAAAAGAAAGAAGTTAATTACTACTGACAATAACATTCAGGGGAAAAAGAAGAAAAAGATTAACCACCAACATGATATATTTTTATAGTTTGGCAAAAGCACATACTTCCCAGCTTCCATAATTAAAAAGGCGAGAGTCCCACATCCAATGATAACCTCGCGACCCGGAATGGAAGTAATGGCCATCAGTTCCATCAAACATGTTCAGCCCATCCAACACATTATTAGATGCGTGGCTGCATTTATTAGATATTACCAGTTAGATATCCTTAAAAAAACATTAAAAAACAAATGTGACTATACTACTATGAAATGATTAAGAATGTCTGACATATACATTAAACTTTCAACTACATCATTCATCCTCGTTGAATTAAATTGGTCATTCAACAAAATGATTTCAAGGCAGATGTTGCAAATGTTAATAACTACAAGCTACATCATTCATCTGACAATTTAGTGGCCTTCCCAAATCATACGCAGAATCATTTGAAGGTCAAGCAAAATTACACAATATATATATATCTAATGGCTAGCTCAATCAAGGATCAATGATAAGTGACTATTACCTACAAAGATTTGCAAGTATGATTGTTATTTTTATTATTAATTTTGGCTAGCATCAGAAGCAACAAAGAACATGCATGCAGTGAACAATAAGCCAACAGATATTTCTAATGATAATATTCTCTTTAGATTTAGCTTGTACCTATGGACAATATCCATGAGAACAAGCAGACCTAACTCATGAGCTTTATCTATCAGAGACTTCAAATCATCAGGAGTTCCACAACGGCTGCTGGGTGCAAAAAAATTTGTGACATGGTACCTACATCAAATCAAAGAGAGCTTGAGAGTATATCAACAAATACGAGCTGTTTAGTCAACTCATACACAAGTATAATTTAAAATGTAGATGACAAAGTATACAGTAATCTGGAGCTAGTTCAAACAAGGAAAGTACCCAAAGCTAGCATAGTATGAATGCTCTTGGACAGCCATAATTTGAACAGCATTGTAGCCGAGTCTTTTAATGCGTGGGAGCACATCGTCTCTGAAGTTGGCATAAGTGTTAATTATGGGCTCCTGCATGTCATGGTTGATAATTTGTGAGAAGAGAAGAATTAATAAACATAGCACAGAAAGAAGGCGAAAAACAAAAAAAAAGAAAGAGGTTAAAGGAAGGTTGTGGAATTCCTAATTCGATTGTTGAATCTTCTATGTACGCACATATTTATGCGTATACACACATATAATAATACAAATCAAGAGACTGAAGTTATCATATGAGAGAGTGAGGGAAGATCCATACCGTGCTACTCATTCCAACATGTGCCTCATAAATTCTAAGCGACTTTGGCTTCTTCGGCTGAGGATGTTGAAATACATACTTTTCCTGTAAAGGATTGAGCATGCTGATCATGAGAAGGTCCAATATAGATTGGGACCTCAACTTATTTTATCATATTGAGTGTTAAATTATGGTCATAAAATAATAGTTGCTACTTCATCTAGAATCACATATAGCTGCCCCAATAAAATTAGTAGATTCACAATCTCACATTTCAACATGTACACATGATAGGCATGGTAGAGCTGCATTCTCAAAATTATAGAGAAAAGTTTCAAAATTAATCTCAAATCGTTCCTAATATTATGGTAGAGCTGCATTCTCAAAATTATAGAGAAAAGTTTCAAAATTAATCTCCAATCGTTCCTAATATTATCCAATATTTTAATGTTACTATATCATTTCTCATCAAAGTTCCAAATCATATCAGCGGAATGTGGTAGGAAATCATACTTTTCTCATTTTTTTTCTTCAAATAACTAAAAAGACTTGGAGAAAGAAAAGAATACAAAACTATACCTCTTCTGGAGGATCATAGTATATGCCATTGTATGGAATTTCACCCGGAGCTTGCACAGAGAACTTGATCCAAGCAGGAATAGAATCTTTAATACCAGAGGGAGTATCCATGTGAATCTACAAATACATGTTTAAAATCTAGATAAGTTAGACAACACAACCACACTATCATAGTTTTATGATTGTTGACACAATGACAACAGCCCAATGTATGGGTTAAAGCAAAATATGACATGTTTGTCACGCTCACTAACAAAAACTCTATGATGTGTTCAAGCTACATAATAATAACCATAACAAGTATCTAACTAAGGTGAAATGAATCCATCACAAACAATAAGTTAAAAATAGAAGAGTAGCATGCCTAAAAATCACAAAGCTAGACTTAAAATTAACTGACAAGAAATGTTACCTTTACACGAGAACCATGGGGAATTGGCGGTGAACCGTCAGCATTGTTTGGCAAAAAGATCTCCCATACCCCAAATTCATTCTGTTAGAAACAACTGATGAATTTCATGCTGCTTTGAAGCAGTAAATAATGATGATAAAATGGTGAAAAGAAAAGGAATTTACATACAAGATGCAAATATGAAATGTCAGATAACCACTGATAGCCATTACGGTCAAATTACAATGAAGTAGTTTATCCTTTCCCTAACCTAGAACTACCACGATGAGGTAATAACTAACCAGTTAGCTATTCCAATATCATTTCATATAGTTTATCCTTTCCCTAACCTAAAGCTACTGCAATGCGTTAATAAATAACCAATTAGATATTTCTAGTATCATCAATGCATATGCCACCTCATTGTCTTCTCACTGATATCAATGAACAGCTCAGCTTTGGTTGTCATGAAGCTCAATCAAGCCCATAAACTAGTAAAAGAAACCAAAATGAGCATAGCTTTAAAAGCAAGTGCATCAGAGGTACAGCTTGAGCAAAGTTAAATTCAAATTGTTCTGATTAGGTCAATGATCACTAAAATTATATAATTCCTGTATAATAAACAAATCATAATATCTCATAAAAGGATCATAAAGGAGACACTTTGATTTAACATAAACCAAAAGATTAACTGCTAACAAATCTTACATATAAAGAGTTTTCGGTGAGACAAAAAATAAAACACCAATAAGCTATGAATTATAACATGCCATTGGTATTTCATCCCTTGAAAAGACAGATTTTGCACACACAATTTGTGTGGCTGATTCACTTAACAAAACATTTTTAATTGACAAAAAAAACTTCCAGATAGTTCAGTAAAACAGCTTTTTTCATTCACACACATTGATCTTTCTCATAGACCTCATCTTCTCTTGATCTCCTCACATATCAAAAGCATGCTAGTTCTTGCAATTTAATTACTAGTACAACGACTCACAAGTCAAGGTCAGTGCAATCAAGGATTGTTAATATACAGTGAAACTTAAATTACAAGAAGAAAAGATGACATACCCGGGTCATAATATCTGCATTAGGATTCCAATTATTGAAGTCTCCAATCAGAGAAGCTGACTGAAAGATAAAGTAAGCTATCACTATATATTAAGGAAAACGAAAACAAAGAAGTTTTACACATCTACCAAAAGTTTCATTCAATATGACCAACTTTTAGGGGAAACATAAAGGTAAGGGAAGGGACATTTTTATTATTCAAGACCAGATTAACGCTCAACTTATCACTAACTTTTGCTAGAAAAAGTATCAAATTGGTTAAATTCCAACGTGACAAAGACAAAACATATTTGCAGCATGTCATCTCATTTTGTGGTCAGAATACTGAAATCATCATATTTATAATCCAACATTTCTACAAAAAAACAAAGTTAAAGAGCCTTGACCTCGTTCTCCCGTTCTCAGGTATCAATATATCAAAGTAATCTACATTAATTAGAGGACAATGTCATGGTGAAAAAAAAAAATGTTCTCAAAATAAATGTACTGAGATCTAGATGGTCAGAATCCAATGTAAACCTATAACTGCATGGAGAGATGCAGTCTAAAGAATACCACCCTTGTTGAGAGTTAATTACGCCAAACAATTAAGACCTTAAAAACATAAAATCAAAACAAACCTTAGCTCCTGGCGCCCACTCTCTATAAGTTATGCCTGTGTCACTGAAAAACCAGAAGATTATTTTCAGAAACTGCGCATGAACTTATCGTTTAATTATTTTAAGGAAATTAAACTTTATTGGAAGCAGAGGGAGACCATTTAAAAAGGACATGCAAAACCTATAATATAAACACGAAGAAAATAATCTAAGGGAACAAAATACAAGACAGTTATGATCCATGAATAAAAGAAGTTCTGCCGTCAAACCCCAAAAAAAAAAAGAAAAAAGAAAGCGCGGGATAATCTACAGGCTGACACCATTTGTCTATTAACCTGCTCTGTTGACCAATCTGCTGCCAGATGGCCCGGACCTACTCGATATTTCCTAAACTGCTATAAGGATAAAATACACGATTAACAGAACACGTCTAATATCCCAACATAAATTAATCGTGAGAAGCTTCCCATTGAAAATGCACGTCTAACTTTCTTAAGGCCAGCCACAACCAGGTAAAATCCGTCAGTTTGTCAACCAGTAGAATGATTTGTATTATATTGAGCTTCAGTAAGAGTTGAACTAAGAAGTGTATGACATGTTAAATGACACATCAGACTAATTCTGAGTCTAATCAAGAAAACTACAAAGGACAAAAATTATAGAAATTTTGCACCCTACAAAGTTGGAAAATAATAACTTGACACCACAATAAAGGTAAGGTTTGGATGCAAGCTACTAAGGGAAAAAAATAATTCGGAGGGACTAAAGGAGCATTTATGCTTAATTTCTTTATAGAAACCGTTCTTAGGAATAAAAAGGAATAAAACACATTACAGCATATCATGTTTGAATATTAGATAGTGGCTACATATGCTAGAACCTATATTCTACGTGCAACATAAAAAAATGTGCAAGGTACAGAATCAACCAAAGTTATGAAAGTGTATACCTGCGTATGAAGCCAAACTTCTCATAGCCACGAGAAAATGCCGCTAAACCACCTTCATACTTGTCAATATCTTCACACATTTGTTTATATCGTCCATATCTACAATCAGAATAACAAATTCAAGTCTTTGACCTACCTTAGTTATATAATCAATAAAGTAAATAATAGAGGACAGATAAGAAAACAGATACATAGATAAATCATATAAAATAAGAACAAGGTTTGATCATAATAGGCACCAAAAGATTACAAAATCCTGCACCAAAATGCAATCTTCTGGTCAAACATTTTGCTTAATGTATCTTTAAAAAAAAAAAAATGCTCAGTCACAAACGAGGGAGGTAGGGAGGAGAGATAACAAAGCATGTAGTGATGTATCTGATTATATGAGCATGCGAAAGAATTTATCTATGGATGACTGGAAATCATGTACAAATTATCTAACAATTTGCTCTGAGAAATCCAATTAGCAACATTCTAAAGCAATCAACTTCCTATCCATTATCTATTAAGAAGCTAACCATGTGACTTGTATCAGTAAACAATAGAAAATTCTCTTACCGGTAATCAAGATGCTGACGGTGACCTAACAGATTTGGATCAATCTCGTATATTTTCTGCCCGGCACCAGGTGGAGGAATGGACCTTGGTCCAACTTCACTTTTAACTTCACTCTTTTCAGAGCTTACTTTCCCTTGTAAAGTAACAGGGCCGTGATCTTCAATCTCAACATTCTCATTGTCTTCCATTTGCAGACTCTCTATGCCATTTCGTACCTGAAAGAAGAAAGGTACCAAAATGACAATATGCACAATTCAAGCTTTCTAAAGAAAATCAACCTATCATGAATACTACAAATATCAGATACATATATGTCATTCAAATATGAAATAAGCAATCATAAAAGTATTTCGTTTGATGAATTATCTGGATTTAGATCTTTGATAAGCATGGGTCACTACTTATGACACATGCTGGATAGATACAAAGTTCTCATTGTATTTCACCGAATTCTAAGTTTGCATTCAAATGCACTATCTAGCATTGAAAAAAAGTATTCAAACGTGTTATATCCTATGCATAAAAAGCAATGCTACGTCTCAGCTTACATGCAAGAATGCAAGATGGTATTACAATATACAATGTCTATTGACATCCACCAATAGATGTCATGTAACGAGAACGGGTCACTTATACTGGAATATCACAAACCTCAATATCTTCGGAAACTGTCTCTGGAGTTTCCAATTGATCTGTCACTGCTGAAGGGTCATCACTCTGGCTGCCAGGAACAAGGACTTTCTCGGATGCTGTAATTATTAGAGGAGAGGCATCAAACTCTTTTGAAGACTTTCCAGCAAAGATCTTCCCTACAAACGAGCATCAAATTAGCTTAACACATATAACAAGACAACTAAGATAAGTACACAACTATTACAAACAGAAATAGGAACGCCCCCATATCACCAAAAAAAAAGAAATTATAAAGCATTGTGCCTCCCACAAAGGACAATCGTGATCACTTACGATCACATTACTCTTCTAACCACAAAAGAGGAGGCAAATGCAATAACCATATTACATTAGAATCTAAGAAAACAATAGATAGGAATCTCTGATGACATTGATGTCTTAAAATCATCCAATGGATTACAATTCTACTGTTGTCTATGAAACACTTCAAACCAACTGCATAACAACAACCAATTATAATTTACCGCTGATCCAACAACAACTCAATTTCCTAAACCTGTTGCACTTCAAGCATTAAGCAACCAAAAATTCCTCCAAACTTACTCTACTAATCAATTCCAAAATCGATAAAGGTATCTTCACATTGTCGCCACAATTTTGAGAAAAAAGAGCTCAAATTCTTGATCAAGCATACAATTTCTACATTAACTTCGAAATGAACTTTGCTCTCTGTTCTCGCTATTTTTAGAACCAATCACGTCAAGTTTCACGAAGTTACAAACATATTAATCTTGCTTTCGTTCAGAAAATTAAGCAATCATATTTACTTATTCAGCTAAAAGCAATTTGATAGTTATAATACGATTAGCTAATGACACTTAACAGCATAATCAAGTTCAGCTGGTAAACCAAATTACCAAACCGTTACTCGCACTGTGCATATCCTGCTTTCGCAGTTCATTACACTCATAGCAAACACTGTTTCATCCATAACTCAATATCACCAGATTCATGTTGTCAGGCAAAGAGGGGGAAAAAAACAGAGTGAAAATGAACTCATTAAGCAACCAGAAAAGAAAAATGAAAGCAAAAGCTTCAATCAGTAGTAAATAAATATGAGAATAAGTACGTGAAAATGAGTCCTTCTTCAACAAGAAGGAGAGACTCGTACTCCTACGATCGCCATTGAAGCCCGATGGAGCCGATGACTTGTACAAATGCGGCACACACGGCAACCGTATACCAGATGCATAAACCATTTTCTGAGGTCGATTCTTTTATAATATTTTTATTTTTGAAGTAAAAAGAAAGAAGCGTGGAGTCCAGCAATTGGAAAGGGTGAGACAGATCTAGAATTTGTTGTTGAATTCGAAACGCCGCAAGAAGCGTTGAAGTGGAAATAGAAAATATCGGTTCAGTTTAGATTTTTGAATGTTTCACTGCTATTAGTTTGTTTGTAGCTGGAGCTGACTATACCGATACGTGTACCGTCGAGAATTGCATGGGGGAACGGGTGTGTGGGTCCCGCGAGTGTCATTCTCTATCGTCAATTCTTTTCGATATTTCGTGCATCGGTCACCGTGGGGTCCAGCAACGTGGGCCCTTTGTTGTTGTTAAATGCTTTAGAGAAGATTAGAAATGAAAGGCTGAGGAGTGTTTTCGGTGGCTGTTTATTGATTTTTCTTTTTTCCTTTTTTTTTTAATATTAATTTTGGCGTTTTCAATTTCTAGTTTACTTTCCAATTTGGAGGAAAAAAGGTTCCTTTTTTTGCGGATTTTCTGTTACTGTAGTAGTGTTGATGTTTAGCTGCTTTATCGTGAAGTGACCGGCAGTCGCCATCGCATCTCATCATGTCAACGAAATATCTATCAGGAATAGTTTACTTTCTACAATTGGTTATAGGACTCGACTAGCTTACAGAATCTGTAAGGTACAGACTGCAGCATCAGCCGTTGGATGTGGTTGGACGTGGAGTGAGAAACTAAACAATAGAAAATCGGATGGTGGGATGACGGGAGATGTTTGTTACAGAATCTGTACCATAGACAGGTCCTTGGTTATATTGATAAAATTACCAAAACCAGGCGATGCTTAAGAGCATTTAATGTATAAAATATTATTAAAATATTATTAAAATACTTTCCAAAAACGAATATAAGAATTCAAGTAAAAGACCCCTTTTGCGTAAGTGTTTCTAATATATTTATAATATATTATATTCCTATCCAATTAAATTCTTTAAAGTTTTGTTATTTAGGCTATATTTAGAGGGAGTCTCTAAGTTATATGGAGCCGGCTACTTTGCACCTGTGATTCCGAATCACCCAATTTTGTTTTTACCAAACATGCCGTTGGATATTATCTAACGGATGAAAAAGAGACACACAGACAAGTCAAAGTAACCTGACGAATAGGTTCAAAGTCGGTCACCAAAAATTGTGCAATTGCGGGGTAGGCAATAACAAGTAAATGGTTAGAAACAATGATCACATTGTTGAATGCAAGAACCCATTACATGCAAGTTGTCGTTACATGCCAGTTACCGTTGGAATAAATTTCATTGTGAAAATAATTTATGAACTGCGTGCTGGATCCATGAGGAAAATAGCCAGCTCCGTAACCACAACTTAGTGAGTTGAAAAGAACTGCAATTTTCTTTTGGGGGGATGGGGGAATAGAAGGATAGAAATTAGGGAAAGCATATAAAGTAGTGTTAATTTCATCAATGGCCCTATTGTTCCTGTTCTTGCACGAACTTCTTCCCAATTAGGTCAATCCGAATCGTCCAAATTGCCTTAACGATTTGCAACAGCGGCTGCAGATGAGTCCGGTTCAGCTCCTTCCCCCCGCGAAGATTAAGAATGACCATCTCAGAACGACCGCTGGCGGCTTTAACTTGGATCCGATGGAGCGTGATGGCAAGCTCTTGAGGGAGGTAAGCGGCTCGCGTAATGTCAAAAATGTTCTAATTTCAAACTTTATTTGAGGCGATTTAAAATCCTTGTACACGAGGTTTACAAACATATGTGTACTTGGATGATTCACACACACACACACACACATATATAGTCTTGTAGGCTTTTCAATTAATGAAAAAACAAGAAGAAACAAAACAAATGGAAGTAGCTACAAATGCTGTCCGAATAGGATGGTTTGAAGGCCGAAGCCAAAAAATGTAAGATGATAACTTGTTAACTGCAATCCTTATTTAGGGCCGAGGTTTTTGAAGAATATATTTCTTATTGCAGTGGACTTAGAAGAAAAAAATTTTGGAGCTGCAAGAACTTGTCATTTTGATAATTGAAGCTGAGGCAAATTTTTCAATTTAAGTCGATGGTAGTAATTGAGTTTAGAGAAAGAAGTAACTTGCAAAGCTTTGTTTTATGTTTTGGGGTTCGCTTAGTTAGTAATTTTTTATATAAACTTGTTTGTAAATCAACCTCCTCAAGTGAATTGACAGACAAAGAGGGGAGTCAATTATACAGAGTTTTTGTACTAGCAAGCCAGTCCCGGCACTTGAGAGTGATATTTGTATGTTTTAAATTCAATTTTATTGCAGGAATCTGAGATGGGAAAATAACCTCCAGCGAAGCTTTGACTGACCAAACGTTGGAACCATTTTACGAAGTTCTTCAGCAGCACAATAACAGTAAGGTTTTTAATTCATGGCTAATTCAATATCAGAGGAATTGGTACCTGATTTAATCTCAGTCCATTTATTATTTGAATGCAATTTGGAGAACATGTGTATGTTGATAATTTTTGTTATACTAAATTGTGAAACTCGTTTGTAGTAGTCTGACCAGACTACCACTATTGAATACTATTCTATTGCTAAAGAGGAGATATGCTATACCATGCTTGATGTTGTTATGATGTCACATATTTAGAGGGTATGACAGACAAAGTTTTTGTGAACATATGTATCTGTGATGTGCTGGGGTTTACGAGCCATATCAATTGTTAAAGTAAGCTGGTTGGTGCTGTTGGGGGAGCGATTGCTGTGGTTGTAGCGTTTCATAAATATGTGTGGGATTTGCCTGCTGTAGCTAAGGATATATTGAGGTGAATATGAAAAGTGTTTTTTTATTAAAAAATATAAAGAGTAAAGGGCAAATGTAATTGCAGTGCTGACGTGATTCAGCCATTGCGCATCATAATGTTGAAGGTCTGGAAGTTCGTAAGCACAGTGAAGATGAATGATTGAAGCTCCTAAAGCTCTCTTTGGACAAGTATAATGGTGTTGATAATTGACACGTTATTGGAAGCTGTAGCAATAACAGAAGGAATTTGTAGGCAGTATTTTGATTGCAGAGTTAATGGCAAGCGTGCAAGCAGCTGTTTATGGAAGTGAGAATCATGTGATGCTCAAACACTGATCCCGCAAAATTGTAGAATATAAAGTATCTAAGCATGAGCAGCAGCAACAGGCAAGGAAGCAAGTTACAGATTCATGAATGATATTCTTCATTTTAATCTGGCACTTCTCACTTGTGGGATAAAACAAAAAATTGAGTAGCGTATGCATTTGCAAACATGTATCTGATGTTAAGCTACTTAGAAGGGTGCATCTTTCTGTCCTAGGCACCGTTACATCAACTCATTCGAATTTTTTTTTTATCACCTTCAAAAGGCGGGTCATTTTGTGTAGAGGACTATACTCGCACTGTTATTCAGTTCCGATAAATATAGTGAACTACATTGTCAAGTAATTTACTAGTAAAATAATAAAGTTCAGTTTGGTATTCTGCTCTCTTTCCTGATGTTTTTGGCCGTTAAAATTTTGTTTACTCAATTTTTAAGTCCATTTAAATTTTTTTACTCAAATTTTAACTCTATAGCTATAGTTTAACAAAGAATAATCTGCGAATTTTTTTACTCAAATTCATAAACTTAAGTAAGAAAATGCTTGACGCAAGGAAATGGAGCAAATAATGGTATAGCTGAGTAATGTCACATCCCAGCAAGAGAGAAAGGCTGCAATGAGTTTATTGACCGAAGCATCATCGTTATTCATGTGCGATGTAGGCTAATAAAAAGTTTAACACTGAGTAATGATATTGTTTAACATAAGCATAAGCATTAAATCCAGGCAGAACATTGTTGGCAATACATAAACCATTTGGCAACGATAGAGTAACCTAGAAAATGTACGATTACACACCACGATAACAAAAAAGAGTCCCAGACTTAAGGCATTTGCAATGACCAATCAGAGAAGGATTTTTTAATTTAACTGAAAATGGCATATCCTTAAGAAATAATCAACGTCACCACCGAACTGAAGAGCACAAGATGAGGCTGTGGACTGAAGCCAAAACAAAATCAGGGCACATGCATTAAAGACGAAAGCAATCATATAAGAAGGTAGTTATATAGTCAACGATAATGGCATGATAAGTGAAACCATTTCTACAGGCCTGCATAGAGAAAAAAAACGATAACATCTTAATGAGTTTGTTGAAACCAATTTAAAATACGTGCACAGAGAAATAAACGAAAACGTGTACAATAAATTCTTTTGACTATAGTATTTGGATCAAGTTATCCCACTTACTAATTGATCCATCGGAGCTGTTATTACCGTGCACAAGGTAAATAACATAAATGTAACTTTAAATTCCTCGTTAGCCTCCCTTGAATTTTGCAGGATATCTGCCAATGTCTTGATGTTAATTCCACTTGATGTTACATTGTACTTCTCTAGATATGCTGCCACGTGTGACCTATCACCCTCTAACAGGAGCGGTAATCCCCCATCAGTTACCCCCATTATGTACCGAAAACTATTGGCATTAATTTGTAACTCACTACCATTCAATTCTATCACACACCTAGCCACGTCTGTCCTCTCAACAAGCCAGCAACATAGTTTCCTCTTCAGCCTGCCACAATTTAGCTTAATGAGGTTGTCCAATCCCATTTCACAAACTACTTCCCTCTGCTTATCTGTCAGTTGTCCCACAGCAGCTGCAAACCTATCAGGTGCGCACTGGGTCAAAAATTTTGCCTCATCGTGAGCAACTTTGTCAACTCTGTGTTGCTGACTTACATATTTGCTTTTTTCAGCCGGAGGTAAGTTCTTAAATTCCAATCCTAGTTCTTTTCGAACCTACCGGAATTGAATAGAATAATATTACCTATCGTTTGTAGCAATATGAAAATTATAGCTAAATCAATTAAAACAGCACTTCTATCTTACTAACCTCTCTTGTAATGCATGCTCTTTTATCATTTGCCTTCATCCGACGTACAGCTTCCCCACTGAACATTTACACATTTCAAGGAAAACATCTCGTTTAGCCAAAAACCAACTTAACTCTTGTATTTTAGAAAAAATTATTTATTTATCCATGCAGTATTGGTTTAGTCACAAACTTACAAGTAGCTCACAAATCCATAGCTACTCTACGTCCCTTCATGTCCTTCACCATTCACAATGCTCACTGATTCGATATGGCTGTCATAATCACAAGCCTTCCGCTTATGATTTCTCTCCAAATCCATACCTGCATTAGGCAACTCCACATGGATCAAAAATATCGCTTTAACTTTTACTGTCTTCTTTCACCGCTTCAGGCCACTCACATCAAACTTAATTATTACATTTCATATAACCATTACCAATTAAATTTCCATCTATTCACTGAAAATTGCTATATTATCTACACTATACAATCTATAGTGACATAACCAGGATAGTTCAAACAGGTAACGCAGCTAAGCCAATTTCAATGGTTGTCGTGACGCACTTCAACGTGCATACTGAAATTCATTCAACTAAATTAACTTGACGGTGTCTAACCTCCAAGAAATAAGCAAGAACGACTCAGTTTGAAGTGTATGGAAGACAATATCCATCACAATCGACATAAAACCACTCATATACAAAGACACTTATTTAATTATTAAGCTTTTATCATCCGGTAAAAACTGTTCCGAAAGCCTCCGTCGAGAAACAATCGAGAGAATAAATTTAAATGTAGAGGAAGGTCAAATTAAACCCAACTTACGTCAACATTGCCCAAGCAAATACCCATATATTGTGTGTATCCAATTATATAATTTCATCCCATTGTATAGTTTCAGGACCCCAGTATAGCCACTGTAAAATTACACAAATAAATTATTCACAAGCGTGCTAACTAAGACCGTAAAGTTTGCAACTCTTATGAAAAACGCACCTCAATCTTCACTTGCGCATTCAATCACCAGCAAATGATTCTCCACCGACAATTTCATCTTCATAAAATCCCCTTCATGACGGCTCTTCTGCAGTTCTCTTCTCAGCTCACTGATGGATTTATTTCACTTTCTTACCTTCTCCTCTATTACCCCAACGTGTGGATATGAAGTGCCTGATTAAACAATTGCCGCCAGAAACCCCTTGACGACACGGCCCCGCCCGACTATCTTTCTAACCCTAATTTTTTTTTAGATGTTAACTGGTTATGCCGGTGACCAGTTAACATCTTTATTAGCATATGTTAGTTTAGAACCGTTGGATTTTTCTCTTTCCAATCTAACGGCCAGATAGGAAAAAGACAAAAATAGGTGATTCCAAATCACGTATGCACAGTAGCTGGACCCAAGTTATATTTAATATAACATATATAATTCATCTCAACCACATAAATTATGGATTCTATAATTTTATGTGATTGAAATGAATTGTATAAGTTATATTGAATGTAACTTAGCACTTACCATATCTAAAACATATACTTCTTTATTTACCCCGATGGTGGCATGATTACCCTCCACCACATGACTTTTTAACCTCTTTATTTAGCAACCTCTTTATTTAGCTAGTGTCTAGTGATGTGAATGGATTTCTATAGTGGAAAATATCTTTTAGCAAGTTGTTTATGTTTTTCTTTTTCTTTTTTTTTCCAAGCTCCACTTGCTCAGCTAAACTAATAGTTGATTTTCTTTAGCAAAGTACTTTTACTGGGAATCTTGCGATATATCTAATTAACTACAATTTTTTTTTTATCGATTAACAATCTTCAGGTTGAAAAATTTTTCTTTAACCAGGCAAGCTTGAAGTGTCATTTTCAGCTGATTATTTTCTTCTCTCTTAGGTTGGCAATCGACATCTGATGTAACGTCCATTGTCCTTCGTGTATACGGTTGTTAGTGATGATGATTAACGAGCGGCTAGCTAAGTTGTCTTGTCTCTGGAGGACCGCAAAGGGAACGAATGAAAGCAAGTTAGCAAACACCATCACCACAAACTCAACAGTACTTCAATAATGGCGATACTAATATACTACTAGAATATGCCATCATCGACAATCAACGATGAAAAAGCATCTTCCTTGGCCAAGAACAATTTTGGCCACTAATTTATTCACATGTCACGTGCCACTATATCTCAAGGAGACAATGCTGATCGAAATTTGATTTCTATAGTTGTATGAGTTTTGATATGATTGATCGATAATTTCTCCAAAAATTAATGTAATAACACAATTGTTGCTTATTATTTTATTTCCAGTCATTTTTTAAAAGTTGGCTATGTGGTGTTTGTGTTCTTGTGTTTGTGCCCTGGTGCATTTGCCTGTGTGTAGCACAAGTTTCAACGACCTGCTACTGTTCGGAGCCAAACTACTAATGGTCCTGCTGCGATCTCAATAAATATCCAAATGTGGGAGGTTTCAAAATCTGCAAAATATGTTATCCCAACACTACTGTCGATTTTGTTACAGAGTTTTCAAACCGTTGGATCAGCTCCGAGTATTATTTCATCCTTTTGAAATTAATTTTGATGCATGTATATCGTTGGTACATAACTAATATACTAGATAATTAATGCAAACGAGAGATTCAATCCCAAGCATTCGAATAGCTGTATCTAGCACTAATCAAGTAATGTACAACTTGTGTTAGAAAATGAAGATCCAGATCTTAACCCGTGAAAAAGATAAGACATACACATGAAAGGTTCATGATATTTCCCAATGCCCCCCTTTTTTTAAATTTAAATTTATATATCCAACAAAAAATTTTAAATTATACACTACCAGCCTAAAACAGAAATTATTAAGGATTATAGAATAAAGCCAGTTCCTCTGTTCCTTGTTCTTCTTAAAGAGGCAGTTCTCCTACTTGTTTCAAATTTCTTCAACCTGCAGCTAACTGGCAACTAGCAAGCCCATAAGACAACAATATGGCAACTAGCCATCGTCTGAAAATTGCTCATCATAACGAGTTGGCCTCATATAGAACTTCCTTACAGAAACATTAAAGAGAGCTCATTGCATAATCACTTTGCCCAAAAAAAAAAGCATTAGCAGTTTAGCATATGCGTGATTTCTGTCGAGTAAAGCAATTAGACTCTTGAATTCTTATGTTTAAGAAAGCTTCACAATTTAATTTAAAGTAGGTTAACATAATAGTAGAATGTAATTTGTATATTCCCATGTATATGAGAACAAAAATTGCATCATTATGGCCTTCTATCAGAGACTCAAAGCTCCTACACCAAATTATTAATATCGCGAACAATCTTCATTGAGGGGAGCACGATTGCTGCCACTGGATTACTCTCTAGTCCGCCATTTTCATCAATAATAAGCCTAAGACCATCAATGTGAAGTTTACCATGGTGACCACTAACCACAATGGTCGGTTTCTCAGTTAGTTCCTGCAAGGTACAAAGCAACACACATTTAGGTTTCAGTTTCATATGATGATGTACAGATGCAACCGTATCTCACGGAAAATGTTATATCTCCTACTTAAATCTTTTGTGCCCGAAGGTTTCATCGCTATAGATAGTTAAGAGGCTCAGCATAAATTCAGTTTAAAAGCACTTGATTAATGATATGAGGCATTAAATAATCACCTCTGGTATATCCCAGACATTTTTTCGACCACTGAGAGCTTCCACCTTGGGCACTCGGGTATCCTTCGCTTTCAACAATTCCAACTGTTCCTCAACTTTTTTCCCTCTCTCTAAACCAGCATGCACAGCAATCAATTTACAGTGTTTAATTCCATCATTAGTCTCTACACAGACCTCATCCTGGAAAAAAGAAAAGGCAGATTACTGACATACACATTCTTCAACCATTGTTCTAACACTTGACATCAGATAACAAACAGTACCATTTTGTTGTTTTAGTAAACACAGAGCAAATGAAGTTAAAGAATTCACAACATTATGCGCATGATTTACTTTATTAAATATGCACCAAATAACTATTAGGCTCGTGCAAAACACATTAGAATTCCAAAAGGAAAGAGCAAAGAGAATAACCTCACCTCTTCATGGACCCAAAGCATATCAGCCAGGAACTTCTTGTGGTGATCAGGAACTGCCTTGACCAAATCTGTATGCAAAAACCACTCTTTCAGCTCAAAAATATACCGCAGCAAAAGCACATCTCTTAATATCAAAACAGCTAGGTAAAATTAGTAACCATAACTAGAAATAATTAGAACTAAAAACACAGAATAATATTGCTAAAACAAGATTTTCCATTAAATAACAACAAAAGCATACTGAAACCTGTCAAGCATTATAACCTATTATGCATCAATTGACCAAGAATCATAGTCATCGAACAGAGCAAACGATTTGGACAGTATAAACCAAGAATCATATCAATCGAACACAACATTAAAAGCTTCAAACCACAATAATTATGCACAAGAACCTTTCACAACCCAAAAACTAACCCCTCAGCCATTCAATCTTGTTAAATAACTACAGTCAACCAAACCCAAGTTCTCAATTGCCATTAATTCACCAAGAATATCATTTTACCAATACAACAACCAATAAGCTTGCTTCCAAATCTGAGGATTTACTTGGTGAAAGTTGCAATTGGCAATCAATACTGACTATACATTAATAACAATAGAAGTAATATCTCTTTAAATTAAAGCAAACCTGCAGATCCATGAGCAACTCCATAGGACTCAAAAGTAGGAGCAGCATCATAAATAGAACCCTTATATTCAGTCCCTTTAGCTGCATTAAACTTAACAGTAATTTTGCCACCCCATCTTCTCCCTTGCAAATGCATTTTCTCATACCCATCACCTTTAAACCACCCTTCCCTCTCTTCATTCTGCTCGTATTGTTTCCACCCTTCCTTAAACCCCAACCCACCACCGGGCTCCGGCAAGACCCCAACGAAAGCAGCAAACCCCAGGTCGTGATTTCCCGACAGGAAAACATGTTTCTGATTTGGGTATTTAGTGGGCAGTGAAATCAAGAAATCTATAACTTCGCGCGTGTTGGGACCGCGGTCGCAGTAATCGCCCAAGAAAATGATGATAGCCGAGTTGAAGTCTGATGGGCCGATATGGGTTTCAAGATTTTTCCAAAGATTTTGGAGCTTCGAGATGTATCCATGAACGTCGCCTATGCAGCAGACTCTTCTTGGTCTCGACATTCTCTGATTTTAGCTTCTGTTGTAGGAAAAGAGTATAATGAAACGGTTGTTGACCGTTAAAAAAGAGGCCGAGGTTAATTTACATTATCATGTAACAAGGGTCGTTAGATTTGAAGAGTAAAATCGGACGGATGAAAATGAAATGAACAGTCGTACCTATCTCTTACGGCTCTGGCAAACCGCACTTTGAATGATCTACGAGCGAGGCAATCCGAAAACAGAGCCAAATTCCCCAGAGAAAAACGCAAAAAAGGACGATTTTAGATGCGTGAAGAAATAAGCATCTGATCTTTTGGACTCAAATGGAAAACTTGAAGAATTTATGGGCCTTTTCACAGATTTACTTCAGATTAAGGGGTCTTTGTGATAGTTTATGATGACGTGGCGGAACTCATCGTGATTCTGTCGTGCATTTTCCAGGAATATCGGAACAAAAGTGGCTGATGAACAGCACCTGGTGTCAGCTCATTTTCTTCTTCGTTAGTTACTCGTTTTCCATAGGATTTATTTCATTGTGATCTATGCAATTTCCTCTGTAGCTCCAATCTGTATCTTGATCGTTTGATCTATAAAGTGAGTATATATTTTTTTTTCTTCATAACTTGGTTGCATACAACTGCGTTCATCAATTTTGTTCTTGGTTCTGTATTGTTGCTGTCTTCAATCTGATTGTGTTCAATTCATGAAGAATTAACTTGAAAAGCCTTTAGTCCGAGCAGTGAAGTTCTTTCTGGCTTTTTATTTTTTTCCCCCCGTTTTCTCGCGATCAATACTGACTGCCTATACGTGGTGAAATTTTTACATTGCATAAAGAATTGTTTTAAAATGGGCTAGGACATTTTAAGTTAACATAATTCCAACGTAGATATGTTACATATTACATTCGAAAGTTTTTTGGAACTCTAGACAAAACTCAAAAAAAAAAAAAAATTATTATTAAGAGTAGTTTGGAAATTCCACCAGTCACCGCTTCTTACGTCCTCCTCCTTCTTATTAATTTTTTTTTTCCTTTGCTTCCCCAATCACAAATTTTAATTTGGTAATAAACTTAAAGAAAGAAAAAAAAAGAGACAAAATTAAGAAAAATTGGACAAGATTACTTTTTTTTTTTTTTTTAGGTTTTCAAAATTTTATACTATTATGTTTAAGTAATTAATTTATTTTTTCAGGTAATCAAAAAAACAATTCCTCCGTCATACTCAGAAACATGAATTTTGGTAATAAATAATTAAAAAATGATGGCCAATCACCTCATCTATGACCATCGCACTAACAAAACTAAAGTATCTAATGAAGAAAAGGAGAAAAAAAAATATCACGGAAGAAGGGGACGGCTACTTAGGGGAGAAGACGATAAAAGAAATGAGAAGAAAAAAAAAAGTTCAACATCTTTTTTAATATTAAATAACCTGTAAAACGATGTGTTTTTGTGTTTTCCAAAAAAACTAAGATTGAGTTCAATTTTATCCATTCAATAATTTAAATGACACATATCAAGATTAGGGGTGGGCATGGGTTGGTTTGGGTTAGATTTTAAGTCAACTTAAACCAAACCATACAAATTTGGATTCAACCCAAACCAACCCAAACCAAATCATTTGGGTTTGATTTGGGTTTAGTTTGAATTTTATTATTAAAATAATTTTTATTTTAATAAAATTTAATTATATCAAAATTATAATAATTATTAATTGTTATTAATTATTAAATTGATATTAAAATATAAAAAAATATAGTGGATAAAAATTATAAATTTTACAATAACTTAATCCTTAAATTAAAGAATACTAGAAAATCAAAATAAAGTTTAATCACAAAAATTATTATTTCTCAATAAATAAGAACGTACACTTTAATAATAAACTTTCACAAACATGACATTAACAATCTAATAATAAATTTTGCCACTTGTTATTTATTATGCAATATTTGTTTTTATTTATCGTTTTGGTAGTTTTGCATTATGTTGTCTACTTATATGTTTAATTTTAGGGAGATTGCCACTTTTCCCCCTACAGTAATCAATATATATCATTTTTCCCTCTTCTATTTTTATAATGGCCAAAAACTCCCCTAATAGTATAAGTTTACAATATTACCCTTATTTTCAACTACTCTTTTATTTATATTTATTATAAATTAAATAAATCACATGAATAGAAACTAAATAAAAAATAAAGCATTAAAAATAAGAAATATATGTTTTGATATGAACAAAAAAATTAATAATAAAAATTTTTTATACTTATTTATTTTGTGAAAATTTTCTTATAATAAATATATAAGAAAATTATTAGTAAAATGATAAAAAAATTATTATAAGAAAACTTGAATGACAAATAAAAATTTATTATAAGATAAATAATAAAATATTTTACCTATACTTTTTATATTTAATTTTAAAATATTACAAAATGTTTATTATAAGAAAATGTTCACAAAATAAATAATTACAAGAAAAATTTTTATTATTAATTTTTTTGCTCATATCAAAACATATATTTCTTGTTTTAATACTTAATTTTTTATTTGGTTTCTATTCATGTAATTTTTGTAAATAAGAAAAAAAATTTATGTTATTTACAACAATATTTATTTAATTTAAATTTATTTTTACTGTTATTTTTATTTTCTAACTGTTGACAATTGATTCAAGATTAATAATCATGACTTTACATAAAAACAACGGGAGATTGTCACTTTCTCCCCTACAGTAATCAATATATACTATTTACCCTCATGTTATTTTTATAATAGCCAAAAATTCCCCTGACAGCATAAGTTTACAATATTACCCTTATTTTTAATTACTCTTTTATTTACATTTATTATAAATAAAATAAATTACATGAATAGAAACTAAATAAAAAATTAAGTATTAAAAAGGAGAAATATATGTTTTGATATTAGCAAAAAAATTAATAATAAATTTTTTTTTTGTAATTATTTATTTTGTGAACATTTTCTTATAATAAACATTTTGTAATATTTTAAAATTAAATGTAAAAAGTATAGGCAAAATATTTTATTATTTATTTTATAATAAATTTTTATTTGTCATTCAAATTTTCTTATAATAATTTTTTTATCATTTTATAATAATTGGCAAAATATTTTATTATTTATCTTATAATAAATTTTTATTTGTCATTCAAATTTTCTTATAATAATTTTTTTATCATTTTATAATAACTTTCTTATATATTTATTATAGGAAAATGTTCACAAAATAAATAAGTACAAGAAAAAAATTTTATTATTAATTTTTTTTCTCATATCAAAATATATATTTCTTGTTTTAAATGCTTAATTTTTTATTTAGTTTCTATTCATGTGATTTATTTAATTTATAATAAATATAAATAAAGAGTAGTTGAAAATAAGGGTAATATTGTAAACTTATGCTGTCATGAGGGTTTTTGGCCATTATAAAAATAATAGGGAGGAAAATGGTATATGTTAATTACTGTAGGGGGGAAATTGACAATCTCCCTAAAAACAACACTAATTCATTTAGTTGAAAAATAAAAAATCACAAAACACACTTTTATTTTGTAGATATTTGATTACTGTTCTCAAATATGCTACGGTAAATGGCTGAGGCGGCAGCCAATCACCGTGTGGCTTCCATTTCTGAAAGGTTTTAAAATCAGTTAAGGTTGGTTTTTTTTTTTTGTTTTTTTTTTAAGGTCCTGCATATAATTGAGATTGAATAGTTACAATTTAAAATTTATAATACTAAATTATTTAGTAACTATTGTGACTTAAAGATTAAATTTGATCCCACACTTTATCATTAACCAATCATTTCTTAGTCAAAGATAACTAGTGCTGTAAAGGAAAAATTTTGGAAGGCTTTCGCGAATATACAAGGAAAATCAATATTTAAGGAGCAGATCAAATGGGCAGTTTCTATTACGGTGTTGGTTGGATGCTTGAATAAAATCTTTATCTCATGTTTGATAACACAAGAGGTGAGGTCAGAGTTCGTGGGGTCAGAACAACAAATGAGATTAAGATTATAGTCGTGTTCTGCTTTAGAAACAAAAAAAGGATAGTTTCTGCAACTAAATTCTGTCAAAAAAATACTTGCATTCTTATTGAACAAAGTACATTACAAACATACATTTATATCACAAAGTCAATTACTAAACGAGAAAAAGGAAGTACAAAAGAAAAAAAAAATGTGGTAACCTTTTGTTTCCCACATGCTCACTTAGGTCTATCATTCTTAAGATTTGAGCTGGTTTATCTCCTTTGGAAGTTGATGGCCTTGATGGCATAGGCAAACACAAACAAGAACACGGCCATCCAGACAATGTGCATGATACTAACGACAGGAATGAAATCTTTCTTGAAATCATAATTATCTTCGATGAATTGCTTCACTGTCATTTTAGTATTATTACCATCAGGAATCTCCACAAGTGACTCTAAGTCACCAACTTGACAAGTCACAAGGCCATACAGATTCCAAGCCACCGGAGAAAGCCAGTAGTACCACCTCCACCAGACAGGAATATCCTGTAACGCAGATCGAGTGTCAGTTTAAAAATGCACAATGCAGAATTATCAAGAAATTAAAACTAAAACTTGCTTCCATGCAGCTCTGTCTTGTTCATTTTCAGCTTAACCACCTGCACAATTTTTTATGCTATGCCCTCAACGGCTTTAGGGATGATTTTATTCAAATTGGCGTGGATAAAAATGGAAAATCAAATATGGAACAAGTCTTTTGTTTGCAGCACATACCGATCTGGCAACGAGGAAACCGGAGAACAAGTTCCATACACTAAGGAAGAAGGACAAGACAATGGTAGCAACTTGCTGGCCAGGAGTCAATGCGACAATCATCATTCCGTACAATGTGAAAATGATAAAAGACGCCCACATGAAGTAGAAGAACAAGCAGAATTTTCCCAGCTCCCACTTGAATCCAATCATCGCGTAAAGGATAAGAACATACACGACACTTTGAACTGATACATATATTATCTCTACGGCTACCTGCAGCATTAGGAGATGTTCATTAAACAGCTTGCAAATAATAAAGTTTCTGATCCATTACAAAGGGAAGATAGAATCGAAACACATTAAGTTCTTGAAGAGATGAAATGTATTTCTTACTTGAGCAAGTGCATAAGGCATTGCAGCAAACATCCCTGCGGCTCTTTCACGGTAGTATACTGTTCTCTCAACGCAGATAACGGGTATCACGGATATGGCATTGCTGGTTCCAAGGAAAATACAAATAGAATACATAGCTCCAAAAAGATTCTGCAGATCTTGTTGTTTGGAACTGTTTAAAAAAGAAAAAAATATATATCAATTTAATTCATACAAAACCAATAGTTTCAAATTTTCATCAAGACAAACAATTTAAGCACACTTTATATAGAAGGAATAATCATATTAAAATTTAGAGTATCGACATTTTGCAGAATTTTTTTGTATCATACCGCTAATGGTAATTTAACATAAGAACCAAATAGAAAATGGAAGTCAACTTACGTCTTCTGTCCTTTGTCCCAGTAGATTAAACCAAAGAAAATGGCAATGACAAGAGTCATGCCAAATCGGATAGCATTGTACTGAGGGTTTCTCCAATAAGACCAATACTGTTTCCAGAAACAAGCCCTAAATTGGGTTAAAAATGGTTGAGAGTATTTGGTTGGGAAGTAGAGATCTGACGAGCCAGGTGGTGGAGTACTAAGCTCTTTGATAAGTTCCTTATTCCTCCTGAAAGGGTGTCAAGAAAGTAATAATTTAATAAAATAACTTGAAATCCGCGCCTATATGAAAAATGAATTAATTTAAAAATTAGCCATAGCATGTTGAAAATTTGAAATCATGTGTTGGACTCAAACTTACTGATGAAGCGATGAATCGGCATAAACTTCAGCAAAATCAATTCCCAGTTGATTCTCAACTGAAATGTTACTGACCTCCAGCATCCATGTTGCAGGATTGTATGCTTCCTTAATTTTAGGAACCCCTGGAACAGCCTGATGGTTTATTGATGTTAGTGCATGTTTTGATTCTTGCTAGTGGTAATTCAATTACTACTCAAGATCAGAGCCAAATATTCATTAGAAATTTTTAAAACTGAAATGATTAAGTCTATCATTTGTCTTTTCAAAACTAAAGAGAGCCATCCACAGAAAGAGCAGGAAAAAAGGGAATGCTAACCTCAAAATACTCTATGAGCTTGTGAGATTCGTGACCAAGAGGTCCAGCATAAATGACGCGGCCCCCTCTTTTCAACAACAATAGCTGCAACAACCACAATATCATTTTCAATACATGCAACAAAATGACATATTTCTGAAGAAAACTAACAATAATATATTTATGATGAAAACTTATAAGATTTGGAAAGTACCTCGTCAAATGCTTCAAAAATGTCTATGCTTGGCTGGTGGATTGTACACACAACTGTTCTCCCTGTATCCACTGTATTTCTAACAGTACGCATGACAATAGCAGCAGCTCTAGCATCAAGCCCAGATGTAGGCTCATCCATGAAGATGATAGAAGGGTTAGCAACCAATTCTACAGCAATCGTCAATCTCTTCCTTTGCTCTGTCGAAAGACCACTTACTCCGGGAAGGCCAACCATAGAATCATTCAATGATTTGAGCTCAACAAGCTCCATAACTTCATCAACAAACATCTGCCAGACACAAAGGAAGTAGAGAAAAATAAACACACAATAGGATCATCAGGTAATTTGTCAAACCACTTTGAAAAGAAGGATTCTAGATGAAATATGTACCTTTCTTTTTTTCGTATCAACGTCTGAAGAAAGACGAAGCCATGCTGAGTAGAGGAGAGATTCATAGACAGTAACATAGGGTGAATGAATGTCATTCTGTTCACAATAACCACTCACTCGAGCAAATGTTTCTTGGTTTTTGGGGTAACCAGAAATTTTAATGTCCCCTTCAATATATCCTCCGGTCTTCCTTCCTGCCAATACATCCATCAGAGTTGTCTTCCCCGCACCACTTACACCCATTAATGCTGTCAATATTCCTGGCCTGAATGCACCGCTGACACTGTGTAGCAGTTGAAGACGATCTTCTCCAACTCCTTCAGTCTTCATTTCCTGGAGTAGAATGCCAAGTAATTACGTCAAATTTTGGCCGCATAAATGAAAAGAGTTGTTTCCAAAGCAATTAGATATTTACGTCATATGTTTTATCATGTATTGAGACGATGACTTACTGCAGGCATATCCACGAAGTAGCTCATATTGTCGAATGTAAGTGAAAGGGGCTGGAAGGGTAAAATCATCCCCCTTTTAGTTACATTTTCAGCAGCCCCAACAGTTTCAGATGAACTTCTCACTGCCATTTGCATACCTGCAGTAGTTCAAAAATAGTTTGGGCATTTATAACGATTTGATATCATAACCAATAGGAGGTTATAAAAAGTTTGATTGTAAATCGGAAGCTTAATTGCAGCTATATTATGGTAGCATACAAGTTAATCAACCTCTCATGCGAAAACAGATCAACTGCATGTTAATCTCTGACTAAATCACCAGCAGAGACAATGGGAAAAAGGCAAGAATCGAAGGGAAGAAAAAAAAAAAAACACTAAACGAGGCAAGGCAAGGTCATAAACCTTCTGCTTCATGTCCAGATGCTCGCTGCTTCTCTCCATCTTCTTCTATGACAGTCGAATTTGAATCACCAATAGCTGAAACGTATATCCCACATTTTGTGTTGGTCAAGATAGAAACTTTATTTTTATGCAAAGAAACAATGTTTAAATTCGATTACTTACGATTCAAGTAAGCCAAAGCTGCAATAAACAGAAAGTTGAAGAGAAAAGAATATCCAGTCAGTGCTCCAACGCCAATCCAATACCAATTACTTTCAGTGGAGAAGCCCCTAATTTTGAGAAGTACTTTCCCAATTGTAGGTTGATTAATACTGGGGTCTTTATTTTGCTGCAATATATTGAAACATATGAGTTATGGCGGATGAATTATGGCCAGGAAATGAGGAAAATAAGAGATGACAATATTTATGTGTGTAAAATGCATTTATCATTTATATCAGTAAATGGAATGAGAATCACAAGAGGAAAAAGTCAAAGCAAAATAGATCTTACTGCATCCCATCTTCCACCAAGGAATTCATTTACAAGTAACGAAGTCTGTCCATACATCATAGGGGAAATATAGTAGCCCCATCTCAGAAACGGCTCAATGTCATCTGCAGGCACAAAATGAAAAAATGATTGAACTGATCCATTATTCCTTAACGAGAATAGAATTTCTATTAAAGGTACAATTTTTTTGTTCATAATCCAGCAAAAATAACTTAATAGTGAGAAAGAAAAAGGTAATCAGCTTACCTTTGGCCATGACGAATCCTCCAAGCGACATCATGATTAACAAGATGAAAGTACCCAGTGTATTTGAAATAACTTCAGTTCTTCCAACAGCAGCAACTAACCGGTAAAGAGGCAGAGACATATTATGAATAGAAAAGAATGCCAAGAATTGCTTGAAGAACCTAAAGGAAAGAACAAGGAGATAAATTTCAGTCCAAGAAACTCAAATAACTGTTAGATCTAGCACTGACTCATAGCTATGAAAAATCAAAAACTTAAAATCCACATATTATAGTTGTACTGTCAATGTTGTGAGATATAGAACTGTGACTCTAAGAACTACCATTACCTGCTTGCTGCTGGATCATAACCTATGGTGTAGTAAGTCAGAGCGACCCATATTGTTGAATCCAGGATTGATATTGGGATCCTGAGAAGCCATATAGGTAAGGCAAAAGCCCAGGAAGGATAGAATAAGTGATCCCTTTGTTTGTAAAATATGGGGAGCCTCAAAACCGTCATTGCATTTTCAGCAAACCCGTTAAACATTATATTGAGCAGACTGAAAAACAGTGCTCCAAAATACCTACTGCCACCATTCATATCTCCCACTGACATTTCTGTTCTGAAGTACACCGTCATGCAAATTAGGGACATGAATGTTAACTGGAAAGTCTTGAAAATATATACAAACGAATTGCGCTTCATTAGCAGCCACTCCCTTGCAAAACAAGCCCTGAACAATTCCCATTTTGAAATACCATACTTCTCTTTCACCAACGAAGCCGGATGGGCTTGGGATTTATCATAAGGGACCCTAAGATCCGATGCAATCTGCTGGCCCATGTGGAAAGATTTAAAACCTTCCACAAAATCAGACACTGGAATATATCTGTAGGGTTGGTTTTTTCTAAACCAATATTGTTCTTGATCCTTTTTCGAAGTGACTTCTTGCAGAAAATCTGCAACTCCTTTTCTTTCAGGGCATTTGAAACCCATGTGTTCAAAGAACTCAAGGACATTATCACGTGGACCTTGGTAGACAATTTGACCTTCTGAAAGTAAGATAATATCATCAAAAAGATCATACGTCTCTGGTGCCGGTTGCAGAAGAGCAACAATCATTGTTACATCCAGGATGTGAACCATTTGCTTCAAAAACTTGCAAATCTGAAAAGTGGTGGAGCTATCCAACCCAGTTGATATCTCATCCATATAAAGAACATTTGCCGTTCCAACCAACATCTCTCCTGCACACATTAAAATTGTTAAATGTTGATGCTTTGCAATAAAGAAAATAATTTTTTTTTAAGATAAAGCAACAATTTTTAAGAAGCTGCTACTGCTAGAGAAACTTATGAATGAGCAATCAAGATTGCCAAGGACTTGTCGTGGGCAACATACCAGTTGTAACACGCTTTTTCTGACCACCAGAAATACCTCTTCTCATCTCATCACCAACCATAGTATCGGCACATATATCCAAGCCAAGAATCTGTTATGGTTAATAAATTTTATGTATCATGAAATATGTTACGATCGTGTGAAACAAAACAAAGTTGAAATGGAGAACAAACCTTGAGAACATAGTCTGTAACCAAACTAGTTTCTTGGCCTGCAACTGCCACAGCTTTCATGAATGCATCAATCTCAGGATCTGGCTTAATTCCTGCTTGTTTCTCTCTTCTCGAAAGTTCAGCGAGCAGTTCATATCTTGTACCAACACCTAAGCATCTTCCTGAGAAATCCAGTGTCTCTCTCACTGTCATCTCTCCATGGTGAAGATCATGTTGACTGATGTAAGCACAGGTTCTCTGTGGCACAAACTCATTCAATTCATGGCCACAGTATGTGATTTTCCCAGATGCCTGTGCAGTTCTCCAAATCCAGATTGTCAGAAACTTATCTAAGATAATTAAACATAAAGTAATCAGAGATCAAATTGTAAAGAGATGGGAAACAGACCCTCAAATCTTTACCAAGCTTCCCAGCAAGAGCCAACATCAATGTTGTTTTCCCGGCACCAGGAGGACCAAGAAGTAGTGTCATCCTGAAATTTCTATGTCAGTAACCGATACAACAAATATTGGTTAATCAGATCACAAAACATATTTCATGAAATTAATTACCTTGATGGTTTGACAATCCCACTGACATCTTTAAGGATCCGAACGCTTCTTTTCTTAGATGGGACTAAATGCAACAATCCTAGAGCGCTCTATTTTCCATGAAAAATCAGAAGAACAACAATTAATCTTCAAAAGAATTTTAGAAATTGGCAGACAAAGATACCAAGAATAAATGGAAAAGGGGAAAAAAATACCTCCAACATGTTCAAGGCAACATTAAGCAAGGTAGGGAGAGCTCTGGTTCCAACATGCACATCACCTTCTACGGATAAATGATCATATCGAACTTCAATCTTAGGAATCTCAATTCCCACTCTGTTACAATCATTAATCACAAAGAAGTGTACCATTAAAAAAAAAAAAAAGTCAAATGATTCAATCGGCAAAATCAAACAAAATAAAATGAAAAATACTTGTTTACCTATCAGTTCTGTGCCTAATTCTTTTAAGGAACTTTTCATTATCCTCTTCAACGATTTTCAATATACTTTCGAGCAACCGCTTCTTATCTTGGATGGCAAGATTACTGACATCAACTTCATGTTTAACAACTTTTCCATCTTCAAGAACTTGGTTTAGCATGCCCTTCTTTAGCCGATCGTAGGTCGGCAGCCGCTCAATGGCGGCCCACCGCAGCTCCTCTTCATCGTCCTGCCTTTCACTCCTACTGAACACGTTGTCCGGCGCATTCCATACTTCCCGGATGCTGGCCGACGCCCAGCTCCGGCGGCTACCCGATGATATGCTCTGCCCCCCTCTCACTGAAAATGATCTTGCTAGATCGTCTGCCACGGTGGCACTCATCTTGCTGTGTTCAATCCAAACCTCTTCTTCTTCTTCTTTATTTTATTATCTTTTTCTTATTAAAGTCTTTAGAAAATAAGATGTAAACCGATTGAATATAAACGAAAAACTTTACAAAACAGCTTATGGCTTGAATCAAAGAATGAAATTGAAGCTGGTGGGAGAAATGAATTTTAAAAGGGAGTGTGAAGGGTGCTAGTGGATGCAGCAGCCTGGCAATTTATAAAAAGAAAGACTACTTGCGTGGAACGTTCGTCAAAGCAAGCGGGTTCTGCATTTATTTTTTTTTTAATTTAAAATTCTTAATTTTGCAACACGTTTTATTTTGTTATTTTTGTTATATTTGTTTATTTAGTCTATGAAATTTTATTGATTAATGATTATATTTCGGTAATGGAAATAATTTACGATGTAACGCTCGTCAAAAGAGGCGGGCTCTCTCTGTTTATTTATTTATACATCGACTTTTGGGACCTGTCTATGGTACAGATTCTGTAACAAACATCTCCCGTCATCCCACCATCCGATTTTCTATTGTTCAGTTTCTCACTCCACATCCAACCACATCCAACGGCTGATGCTGCAGTCTGTACCTTACAGATTCTGTAAGCTAGTCGAGTCCCGACTTTTGGATCACGTTTCGGGTTTTGTTTTTCATGAATTAATTATCAACTAGACCAAGAAGTCTGTTGTCCAATTCATGATGTCGATTTTAATGAGGCTTTCTTGACAGCTAGTAGTTGGCGAAGATGAGGAGGAATCTTCGATTATTTATATTTAAAAAAAAATCGAAATAATTGCATCGAGACGCTGCAGCAATTTGGGAGGAGCTTTTGATTTTATATTTATATTGGTCAAATAATTGACGAAGAGTTTCTTCGTCTTCTTTTGTAGACTCTATTCATCGGCAAATAGTAATTCTTGGCATTCGTAAAAGAGGGGCTCAACTCAAACCTTTTGCTTCTAGAGAAATAAAAATAAAAAACCCACAGGTTTGGATATTTTGACAAATGAACCCACCTTGTTCAATTTCTTTACACATTAGTCCTTAACTATCGTTGACCATTAAAAAAAAAAATCTAAACATATTGATTGAAGTCGTGATTTTAATCACCACGACGCCGTTTAATGATTTGGCAATTATTGTACTTAGTTACTTACCCCTCCAAGCAGGTAACCCTATAATTTTAAATATATTTTCAGTCTCCTATAATTACGAAAAAGCAAGCAAGGTGATGGAGATTTGTCGGTCCATCTTGATTTATATTTATTTTAAAAACAACAAGTTGATGGAGACTTGCTGATAATCTTATCACCGATATTTAGATATAAAAAATCCTAACAAAATGCTGACAACAACGGCATGATATTGATTCTGATTTACTTGTCTAATTACGAATTAAATTAATTAGCCAATAGTATTCCCAATTACTATCTATTGGGACTTGTTGAATTTTGTTGACAGAATTTGTGAAAAATGCACGGCTTACACGAGTCATTATTTTCCTGAGCATTCAAAGTAAAAAGAAAAATTCGCCTTACTATATAATTATTTTTTTATTTTTGAAGGCTGAACACGGGGTTGAGAGAATTGATGATAATGGTGTTGACTAAAATGAATCCATTTAACCATGGTTTATATATACCACAGATCCTAGAGAAATATATATAATATATCTGGGATCATCAAATAGATAAAAAAAAAAAAAAAGATAATTAAGACGTGTATGATCAATATTAAATCTGTGGAGTCCCTATCAGTCCCTCACCCAATCATCCATGTTAAAATCATATCTTTTTAGCTAATTTTAACAAGATTAGCTCCGTTTGTGTAATTTATGCCCACTCCTAAGGAGCGGCGTTGCTGCATGGCCGGTTAAGTTCTAGCAGCGGCTAGCTGCTCATATATGGTGGCTGAGAAGACGCACCTTTGTAGTCCTAATTTTTGAATTGTCTAGTATTTTTGTTTTTGAAATAATATTGACTATTTGAAAAAAGCTCACTAACGAATTAAAGAAATTAAAAGGTAGCGAATTTCGTAATGATGACGTTATTGTAAGCCATAAAATTGGAAATTTTTATTTATTTATTACAAGGACTAATGCTTAGAATTACAACTCACATCACATGAGAATATTTATTAATATATTTACAATCAGACAGAGGGATATTGACTACACTCTCATTTTAAGAGAGACAATTATTTATATAATTGCGAATGAAATTTTAGCCCCACAATATTTTTGTGGGGGCTTGAACCGCTGTCCTCACAAGTGTGAGGACAGCAGCTCAACCACTCATATTGGAAATATTTATGGTGCATCTAAATGACTAGATTCTGAATTAAAAAAAAAAATGTATTTTCTATTACCATGCAATTTATTCTTTCATAAATACGTTTCATTGGGTGGTGAGGATGAGACATTATAAAACAAAAAAAAAATCCCGACACATTATAAAAATTTACGATTATGCATACTATGAGTTGATACTTTTGTGTTAAAATAACCAAAAACCTCATTCAATGTAAACTTATAATTACTAAATTATCCATCAATGTAAATTTAATTTAATTTTCTACTATTTTCTTGTTCTTTATCTTCTCTCTCCTCTGTCACATTAGATCGTGCTAACTTTAATATATGCTGAATATAGAGTACAGAATGGTGGGCATGCATACATGGTTCATTTATTAAACAAATTAAGGAGTTACATACAGAGGAAATGAAGTGGGGAAATTATGAGAAATTAGTGATTGTGGTTCTTTTTTTTGGAAAAAATATCCTCTCTTCATTTTAGCTCTCATGAGCTTTTAAAAGATTTTATGTTATCTGTCTTTAAGTGATAGTGTATGGATATGATTTAACTTCTTTATTTTTTTATTTTATTAACAATCAATCACCACATGTATATTTACTCATGAGAAGATCAGATCAGAAGAGAATCCTGATTTTATTTTTTATTTTTTTTTGTAAAAAAAAAACTGAAGCACCGTTGTGTGATCGGTGTGTGTTTCGTTTTCTTTCTAATTCAATAAATATGACACATTAATTAATATTTTGTTTCTTTTACCTGAAAATTTCGAAATTAATGCGGAGAATCTCGCCAGCCAGGATTTAGATAGAACAAATAAAATTATAATATAGTTTTGCTCCCGAAGTTATTGTAATGCTGGCACGTATTAATATTGACCAATAATGTTTTCCTCTGGATGAGAATATGAGATGACAAAATAATTAGTTATTTTAAAGCTAAGTTACAGTTTATTAAGACTTTACAGGCTGGTTTTTTTGGAGTGGGTACTGTATGATTGCATGTGCATTTCAGTTTTCTAGAATTCATATCATTATCAATCAAAAAAAAAAAAAAGAAGAGGGACAGAGCATGAAAATGGGGATAAGATCATATGAAGAGAGACAAGAGAATATGTGATAGGTAGATACGATCCATATATTAAACCTGAACTAAAAGCCAATTCCATGTGCGTTCCAGTTTTCAAAAAATTATAAAATTTTACGAAAGAATGATCCTTTAAATGTATGTGACATCATTTAAATACAAAATTAATGTCTCGGTTATATAAAAAAATATTAACTCAACAACACCATTTTAATTTATAGAGTTGTAGGTGCATAGATTTACACCAGCAAATCCTATTTCACCACATTATCGTGAACACGAAGCAGCTGCACTTGGACGGACATTCAAGAGAAGGATAGTTATTTTCCTCCATAAACAACTACATATACATAAAAAGGGAACTTTTCATTTAGAAAGGGATTCTCTCTTTCAATTTCTCATACACATAACTGAAGAGAGATGCAGAAAATTAAAGGGGAAAAAAAAAGAGAGAGAGAGACACACATAATAGATTTTGCAGGAGCACTATTGTCCCTCAGTTGTGTGTATAAGAAATTGAAAGAGAGAATACATTTTTAAATGAAAAGTTCCCTTTATATAGTCAGTATAGTGTCTTTGACGAATGAGTAATGATATAGCTACAAATTCTTGTACAAATTTATTTTGTATAAATTTATGTGGCATGATAAGATTGGTTGAATTAAATATCACTTGACCCACATGATTTATTTTCATTATTTTATATTTTCATTCAACCAATGAATTAGTGCCACGTCAGTTTGTACAAAATAAATTTATACAATAATTTATGGTTGTATCATTACTCTTGACGAATATCAGACCGACATTTTAGACCTTTGGAAACTCAAGACAACAAAGGCTAATTTAGCCATTTTAAGTAATTTATGATTTCGTCCCCTTCAATATTACCATTTTTTTTTTTGAAAAAAAATACAAGTTGAAAAAAAAAATATATATATATATATATATATATATATATATAACACCAAACGTGCCGTTACATAGCAACTTCATTGTACTACCCTCGCCTCTGGTATGAAAGAGAGGAAATTGGCTGGAATCATCAAAGTCAGAGATAACGTTAGAAGTTTGCCGAGCTCACACTCAACGATGCATGCGCGTGATAATGAGAAAGATTTTTAATCCAGAAAGAAAGGGAAAGGATCATTTTTTGCTTTTCTCAAGAAAGCTCAATTTGCACTGGGCAGTAATGCAATCAGCTCAAAAGACAAAAGCCTTTCTTTCAGTTGCAGTACAGTTAATAATATTTTCCAGAAAGTTAGGCAAAGCCTGTTTGGGTGTGAGTGCTATATATATATATATATATATATATATAGAGGGAGCTGCTACCTTACAGTCTCTCACAAATTGAATTATGGGTCTTATTTAGGCCTACAGCCTTGTAAAAGGCTGTACCTTATATTACATGTAAGGTAGCAAAATCTATATATCGCCTACGCATCTCCATTTCTCAGGCAGACAAATTGTCTGAATTGGTCAAGTGATGAATTTTCTCTTAGCATGTCCGGAGGTCAACTCAATGAGTGCTACTGTGTCGCATTCTGATTGGAATCAGTCCTCCAGCAAGTAATATGCTCGGATCACAATAGTACTGCCACTGGACGAGAAATTTTGCTTATGATCTTCCCACGTGAACAGAGTGAAAGCATCCTTAATCCTCGTGCACAGCGGGCCCACATATAGTCACGTGGGGCACAAGATTCTTGTTCACTTCAGTTTTCTTTGTTCTTGAACTCCATCAGTAATCACATCGCTTTTCTTTAACAGGGGACTTCTTTTACTTTTTATTTTATAATCGGAGATCCTTACGTTACATAACTATACAATTATGCAGCAGTTAATTGAATTTTCATTCAACAGTTCTGTAGGTATAAAATAATAAAATTATATTATTTTTATAATTAAATAAAATTTTTATAATTACTACATAATCATATATGTTACATGATTATATAACATAACAAAAATTTTTATAATCATTTAGTTGCATTATTATTATTATTATTATTATTATTGTTATTGCCCTTTTCAAAGAGCTTCAGCTTGCATTATTATTATCAGATAGGCATAATTATAATATAACCGTTTCTGAAATTCAAGGGCTAGTGGTTTTAGACGTTGGATTTTTCCAATTAACAAATTTAAATATAATAAATAAATAAAATATATAAATAATGATCCTGTCTTTTAAATACCCAATTAAAAAAAATGTTATGTATTCGGTTTCCATAAATATCTGTAGCAAGACACCAGGGAAATAAAGGAATGTCCAAAGTACGAGTTTGAAGGTGACCCGGCATGACTTTGGATTTCAATAACCACAACTCTTTTTTTTTTTCTTTATCTTTTTCTTTTTTTTCTTTTAACGAACCACTCTAGTTAATTGATGTGGGTTTGGTTTGAACTTTGAATCAAGTAGCTTTGATCTTGACATTACACCTATCATATATCATAATTAAAATAAATTATCCTTTCTCATACATTAGATCAATTATTAAATACATATTAAAAGGTGAAATAATGTTTCTTTTCAAAAATATTATGAATTAAATAATAAATATATTTTCAAAATTTCATCATCAAACAATTGTGACTTAAGCTTCCAACAGAATTGCAAGTATTTATCAAACACTCTAAAATTATAACTTAACTTCCTACTAGTAGTACCAAGAGTAGGTAAGTGGATTGATATTACTATTTTGCTTGATATGGTCAAAGTTTATTGATTTTATGAGAAAATATCTATCAAAAAATTCTTAATTTTAGGGTATAATAGCTGACAATTATTTGGTGGAATTTGTTAATATCTTTTGTCTTAGGTAGAGGGTTCAAGTCTCTCTATACAGTAGTGAGAGTTTATTTTCATATTTTCTATGTTGGGCTTTATATGTGGCCTTCTATTAGACTTATATGTAAACTGCTATTTGGGCTTAATTATAACAATCGGTTGAGTTCATACACCTAATTATACATAGTACTATAATTCTAGTCAAATTTAGACAATCTATTAAATATGACAAATAAGGTAACGGATTTAGGGTTTGGATGCTACTTATTATGGTCTCGGGTGTCTAATAGGGATGACAATGGGGCAGATATGGGTTGGATCTACTCTACTCCAAATCTAAATTCATAATAAAAATCAAGATCCGTATCTGCTTTAGATCCGTTATGAATCCACATTTTTCGCTCCATATCCAGATCCAAAAAAGAAATAAATATCTATATCTGCTCCAAATCCGGAAAAAAAAAATTAAAATCCAAATCTGCTCTAGATTCGTCATGAATTCTAAAATTCAGTAATAAAAAAGTAATAATTTTTTAGATTGAAAATTGAAGGGTAAAATGTATTGATAACAAATAAATTATATAATTTTTCTCAAAAATATAATAAATATTGTAGCTTATACTTTTACACCAAAACAACAAATAAGAAAGATAATAAAATATCATTCCGAAGTAATTGCAAGAGTAAGATCAATCTAATATTCTATTGTCTCCTTCACCATTCTAATATCCACGATACACCTACCCTCATTCCTACAACATTAGATAATGATATATAAATTAAATATGATTTATATTCAGTCCTTTATTATTTTTATTATGACCATATTTGACTAAATATATGAATAACTATATTCCTTAAAAATTATTTGGCCAATATAATAAAATAAATTGTCAAGTTATATTACTTGACTTACAATTTGAATATTGCATGTACATGTTTTGAGGCTGACTGACCTTTAAATTTACAAAACTAACCTTTAAGTTTTAAGAGTTTAAATGCATGGTAAATACTACTAATATGTTATGAATAAAATTTATTATCATTATAATTTCACAATTGTTAAGAAACTTTTAAAATAAAATAAAATTAAAAGATGAGTGGATATGGATATGGATTTAGATATTAAGATAGATCCAGATATGCTCCAGATCCGTCTTAGATCCGCACATTAATATCCAAATCCGATCCAAATCCGATCCGATTGGATTTGGATCACGTGGATCTTGGATCAGATCCAATCCATTGCCATCCCTAGTGTCTAACTGACACATTCATAAGATACTGGAGGTCCAGGTATCAATGCTCTGTGAGAAAATCCCCACAGTAAACATGTAAATAATATTAACTTGATGAATGAAAGAGGGAGAGATACCAAACCAAAAACATAGACAAAGCTGTACAGGGGTCGGATGATAATTCACTAGCTAGTGAAAATCCCACTGTTTTATTTAGAAACGCGAAAGCAGAAAACTGGCATACTTCCAGGTTAATGGACTTTTAATTCTCCATCTGCATGCAGTAAATACTTTCAAGATACGTAAAATATCACAACTTTGAAGAGAAAACTCAGAAGATTGTTTGAATCCTAGAGAAAACTCCAGGATCAAGTGGGGGTATTTTCTTAAACTGAATTTTTCCATGGGCTAAGAAATATGTAGATATCACAATTTCTATGAAAAATTCTTTGCAAAAATTAAACTTCTTTATTCATTTAATTTTCATAAAAGAATACATTGGATTCCATATCACAATTTCTACTTAAAAGTCAAGTAACAAGCAAAATTGAAAGATTACAATTCTAAGAATAGGTAGCATTCTAAAGATTTGAGCTACAGGTTTATCTCCTTTGGAAGTTGATGGACTTGATGGCATAGGCAAACACAAATAAGAAGACGGCAATCCAGGCAAGATGCACAACAGCGACCACAGGAATGAAATCAGTCTTGTAATCGTAATTATCTTTGACAAATTGCTTCACTGTCATTGAAGTGCCATCAGGGATCTGCACCTGTGTCTCTACGTCACCAACTTGACAAGTCACAAGGCCATACAGATTCCAAGCCACCGGAGAAAGCCAGTAGTACCACCTCCACCAGACAGGAATTTCCTGTTGTGTATGCACATCAACTGTTAGTCTAAAAAATAGATGCTACAGAATTGTGAAGAAATTAAAATTAAAACTTGCTTCCATTCAGCACGGTCTTGTTCATTTTCAGCTTACGCAGCTGCACAAATTTTTTATGCTATGCCCTCAACGGCTTTAGGGACGATTTTATTCATATTGACGTGGATAAAAATGGAAAATCAAATATGGAAGAAGTATTGTGTTTGCAGCACATACCTGTCTGGGAATCATGAAACCGGCGAACAAGTTCCATAGTGCAAGGAAGAAGGACAAGACAATGGTAGCAACTTGCTGGCCAGGAGTCAATGCGACAATCATCATTCCGTACAATGTGAAAATGACAAAAGACGCCCACATGAAGTAGAAGAACAAGAAGAATTTTCCCAGCTCCCACTTGAATCCTATCATCGAGTAAAGGATAAGAACATACATGACAGTTTGAGCTGTCACATATATTATCTCTACTGCAACCTGCAGCATTAGGGAGTGTTCATTAGTCAGTTTGCGAATAATAAAGTTCCTGTTCTATCACAAGCGGAAGTTAGCTATCGAAGCACATTAAGTTCTTGAAGAGATGAAATGTATTTCGTACTTGACCAAGTGCATAAGACAATGCAGAAAACATCCCGGCTGCCCTTTCACGGTAGTATACCGTTCTCTCAACACAGATAACAGGTATCGCAGACACGGCATTGGTGGTCCCAAGGAAAAGACAAACCGAATACATAGCTCCTAAAAGATTCTGTAGATCCTGTTGTCTGGAACTGTTTAAAAAAAGGGGGGAAAATTTTTTATCAATTTAGCTCCTAAAAGATTCTGCACTACTAATTGTAGTCTAATCAGTTTCAGCATAAGCACCAAAAGGAAAAGGAAAGGGGAGTCGACTTACCTCTTCTGTCCTTTGTCCCAGAAGAGAAGACCGAAGAAAATGGCGATGGTGGCAGTCATGAGAAATCGAATAGCGTTGTATTGAGGATTTCTCCAGTAAGACCAATACTGTTTCCAGAAAGAAGCCTTAAATTGAGTGAAAAATGGTTGGGAGTACTTGGTTGGGAAGTGGAGTTCCGACGAGCCAGGTTCCGGAGTACTAAGCTCTTTGATAAGTTCCTGATTTCTCCTGAAAAGTGATTCAAGAAAGTAAAATATAAGAAAAAGACCAAGAATTCGCGGCAATATAAAAAACAATATGAGTAACCAAAAAAGGTGTTGGGCTTTGGGCTCAAACTTACTGATGAAGAGATGAATTGGCATAAATTTCAGCAAAATCCACTCCCAGTTGATTCTCAACCGAAATATTACTGACCTCGAGCATCCATGTTGCAGGATTGTATGCATCCTTAATTTTAGGAACCCCTGGAACAGCCTGAATTTTCATAAATATTAGTACACATTTTGATTCCTATTGGCGGTAATCCTATTTCTACTGCTCAAATTCTGAGCCAAAAATTCATTAGAGATAATGTAATGATCAAGTCAATCATTTGTCTATTTAATGATAAGAGAACCAACCACAGAAAGGAAAAAAAGGCAAGCTTACTTCAAAATATTCTATGAGCTTGTGAGATTCGCGACCAAGAGGTCCAGCATAAATGACACGGCCCCCTCTTTTCATTAACAAAAGCTGCAACAAGCACAACATCACTTTCAATATGTGCAATGAAATTAGACTAGAAAACTTAGAATAACACATTCCCAAGAAAATTTATAAGAATTCAGCAATACCTCATCAAATGCTTCAAAAATGTCTATGCTTGGCTGATGAATTGTGCACACAACCGTTCTCCCTGTATCCACTGTATTTCTAACCGTACGCATGACAATAGCAGCTGCTCTAGCATCAAGGCCAGATGTTGGCTCGTCCATGAAGATGATTGAAGGGTTAGCAACCAATTCTACAGCAATTGTCAATCTCTTCCTTTGCTCTGTTGAAAGACCATTTACTCCTGGAAGGCCAACCAAAGCATCCCTCAATGGTTTAAGCTCAACCAACTCCATAACTTCATCAACGAATATCTGCCGGACAAAAAGGAAGAAGAAAAAAAATAATCACAATTGGATCATTAGGTAATCTTTCAATGCCTGCCGAAAGAGTATAGACGAAATTAGTACCTTTCGTTTTTTTGTATCGACGTCTGAAGAAAGACGAAGCCATGCTGAGTAGAGAAGAGATTCATAGAGAGTAACATGAGGAGAATGAATGTCAGTCTGTTCACAATAACCACTGACACGAGCAAACGTTTCTTGTTTTTTGGGGTAACCAGAAATCTTAATGTCTCCTTCGATGTATCCTCCGGTCTTCCTTCCTGCCAATACATCCATTAGAGTTGTCTTCCCTGCACCACTTACACCCATTAATGCTGTCAGTACTCCTGGTCTGAATGCACCACTGACACTGTGTAACAGTTGAAGACGATCTTCTCCAACTCCTTCAGTTTTCATTTCCTGGAGTAGAATGCCAAGTAAATTTGGTCACATAAATGAAAGAGTTGATCCCAAAGCAATCAGACATTTATGTCACATTTTTAATCATGTACTGAGCTGATGACTTACTGCTGGCATATCGACGTAGTAATTCATCTGGTTGAATGTAAGTGAAAGGGGTCGGAAGGGCAAAATCATCCCTCTTCTTGGTGCATTTTCTTCTTCTCCAACAATTTCAGTTGAACTTCTCACTGTCATTTGCGTTCCTGCGGTTGTTCAAAATATGTTCAGGCATTTATAACATTTTGATATCATAACCAATAGAAGGCTATGAAATGTTTGATTGTAAATCAACTTCTGTTGCCAAAATAGATAAATTGCTTGTTAATCACTGGCAGTTGCTATAGGAGGAACAAGCAAGAAAAAAAAAAAAAAGTTAAAGATGGCAAGGCAAGGGCATAAACCTTCTACTTCATTTCCAGATGCTCGCTTCTTGTCTCCATCTTCTTCAACGACAGTTGAGTTTGAATCACCGATAGCTGAAATGTATGTCCCACATTTTTTATTGGTCACCATTGAAACTTCATTTTTATGCAAAGAAACAATGTTTAAATTCGATAACTTACGATTCAAGTAAGTCAATGCTGCAATAAACAAAAAGTTGAAGAGAAAAGAAAATCCAATCAGTGCTCCGATGCCAATCCAATACCAGTAACTGTCATTGTAGAAGCCTCTCCTCTTGAGAAGTGCTTTCCCAAGTGTACGTTCATTAATGCTGCGGTCTCCACTGGGCTGCAATAGAATGAGATATATAAGCATTGGAAGATGAATTATGGCCAGGAAGAAATAGCCAAAGCATAAAAGGTCTTACCACATCCCATCTTCCATCAAGGAATTCATCTACAAGTATGGAAGTCTGTCCATACATCATAGGCGAAACATAGTAGCCCCATTCCAGGAATGGCTCAATGTCATCTGCAGACAAAAAGTAAATGACTGCTTGAACTAAAGAGAAAATAGCTTCTATCAAAGGTTTCAGATTTCTTATTCAAAATACCAATCCTTGCCACTATTAATAACATAGTGAGAAAAAGGAAATCAACTTACCTTTGGCAATGATGAATCCTCCGAGTGAAAAAATGAGTAACAAGGCAAAAGTACCCAGTGCGTTTGTAATAACCTCAGTTCTTCCAATAGCAGCAATGAACCGGTAAAGGGGCAGAGCCATATTGTGTATACAAAAGTATGCCAAGTATTGTTTGAAGAACCTGAACGAAGAAAAAATGAAATAAATTTCAGTCAAAGAAACTCTAACCACTATGTAGCTAGCACAGATGCAATCTTTGACAAAACAATAAAATATGGAAATATAAACTCAAAATCCTATGGTGTAGAAGTACAATGAAAATAAGCTGTAAATCTGAGTACTACTTTTACCTGCTTGCCGCTGGAGCAAAACCTATTGTGTAGTAGGTCAGAACGATCCATATTGTTGAATCCAGGAGTGATAATGGGATCCGGAGAACCCATATAGGTAAGGCAAAAGCCCACGCAGGATAGAATAAGTGATCCCTTTGTTTATAAAATACAGGTAGCCTCAAAACAGTCATTGAAAGTTCTGCCATCCCGTTAAACATAATATTAAGCAGACTGAAAAACAGTGCTCCGAAATACTTATTGCCACCTTCCAGATCTCCCACTGACATTTCTGTTCTAAAGAACACCGTCATGCAAATTAAGGACATGAATGTTAACTGGAAAGTCTTGAAAATATATACAAACGAATTGCGCTTCATTAGCAGCCACTCCCTTGCAAAACATGCCCTGAATAATTCCCATTTTGAAATACCATACTTCTCTTTCACCAATGCAGCGGGGTGGGTTTGGGATTTATCATAAGGGACCCTAAGATCCGACGCAAGCTGCTGGCCCATGTGGAAAGATTTGAAACCTTCCACAAAATCAGACACTGGAATATATCTGTAGGGTTGGTTTTTTCTAAACCAATATTGTTCTTGATCCTTCTTCGAAGTAACTTCCTGCAGAAAATCTGCAACTCCTTTTCTTTCAGGGCATTTGAAACCCATTTGTTCAAAGAACTCGAGGACATTATCACGTGGGCCATGATAGACAATTTGACCTTCTGAAATTAAGATAATGTCGTCAAAGAGATCATAGGTCTCTGGTGCTGGTTGCAGAAGAGCAACGATCATTGTTACGTCCATGATGTGAACCATTTGCTTCAAAAACTTGCAAATCTGAAAAGTGGTAGAGCTATCCAATCCAGTTGATATTTCATCCATTAAAAGTACCTTTGCTGCTCCGACTAACATCTCTCCTGCACACAATTAGATTGTAAATGTTAATACTTGCAATAGAAGAACAAAACAATTTCATAGTAATTATAAAGCAGCTACTACTAGAGAAACTTGTGACTGAAGAAACAAGAATTTCAAGGACTTGTCGAAGGCAACATACCTGTTGTAACACGCTTTTTCTGTCCACCAGAAATACCTCTTCTCATCTCATCACCAACCATAGTATCGGCGCATATGTCCAAGCCAAGAAGCTGTTACAAATTCTAAATCTTAAGTATCATGAAATATGTTACGAACGAAATAAGCTAAGTTGAAATGAAGAGCAAACCTTGAGAACATAATCTGTAACCAAGCTAGTCTCTTGGCCTGCAACTGCCACGGCTTTCATGAATGCATCAATCTCAGGATCCGGCTTAATTCCTTGTTGTTTCTCTCTTCTCGAAAGTTCAGCCAGCAGTTCATATCTTGTACCAACACCTAAGCATCGTCCTGAGAAATCCAGTGTCTCTCTCACTGTCATCTCTCCATGGTGAAGATCATGTTGACTGATGTAAGCACAGGTTCTCTGTGGCACAAACTCATTCAATTCGTGGCCACAGTATGTGATTTTCCCAGATGCCTGTTCAGTTTTCCAAATCCGGATTATCAGAAACTTATCTAAGACAATAAACAAGAAGTAAGAGAAGTTTTACTAGATTGGAAACGGACCCTCAAATTTTCATGAAGCTTCCCGGCAAGAGCCAACATCAGCGTTGTTTTCCCGGCACCAGGAGGACCAAGAAGTAGTGTCATCCTGTAATTTATATATCATTTCAGTAACCAGTACAACAAATATTAATTCCTGTGATTTGAATAAATGGTTCAGGAAATCACCTAGATGGTTTAACGATTCCACTGACATCTTTAAGAATCTGAACATCTCTTTTCTTCGATGGGACTAAATGGAGCAATCCTAGAGCACTCTATTGACGACGAATAATCAAAAGAACATCAATTATAACTCGCATGAATTTAAGAAATTGACAGACAAAGAAACCAAGAATAAATTGAAACCAAAAATAAAAATACCTCTATTGTGTTCAAGGCAACATTAAGCAAAGTGGGAAGAGCTCTGCTTCCAACATGCACATCACCGTCTACGGATAAATGATCATATCGAACTTCAATCTTAGGAATCTCAATTCCCACTCTGTTACAATCATTAATCACAAGAAGTTAACCATTAAAAACAAGTGAAACGATTCAGTTCACAAAATAAAACTAAGTAAATGAAAATACTCAGTTACCTATCAGTTCTGTGCCTAATTCTTGTAAGAAACCTTTCATTATCCTCTTCAACAATTCTCAATATGCTTTCCATCAACTGCTTCTTATCTTGCATGCCAAGATGAGTGACATCAACTTCATGTTTAACAACTTTTCCATCTTCAAGGATTTGGTTTAGCATCCCCTTCTTTAGCCGATCGTAGGTCGGCAGCCGCTCAATGGCGGCCCACCGCAGCTCCTCTTCATCGTCCTGCCTTTCACTCCTACTGAACACATTGTCTGGCGCATTCCATACTTCCCGGATGCTGGCCGACGCCCAGCTCCGGTGGCTACCTGATGATATGCTCTGCCCCCCTCTCACGGAAAATGATCTTGCTAGATCATCTGCCACTCTAATACTCATGTTGCTGAGTTTAATCAAATCTTAACCGACCTTTTTCTTAGATCTTTTTCCTTTTTCTTCTTGCTATAACTCTTTACAGAAATATAACATAAAGAATTAAGAAATAAATGAAAATGAAAACTTTGCAAAACAGCTTAATTAGTTTGAACGAACGAATGAATGTCCGGAAAAAAGAAAGGTTTCCGAAACCATGGGATGTTTTCAGAAAAGTACGTCAAGATGAGAGAATCAGAGAGGGAGTGGGGGGGCTATTTAACAGAAACGATTTACGAGAAAACGGTAGTCAACAGGCGGGTTCTGACTTTTAAGATTACAAAATAATTTTAGACACGTTGGTTCTTGGTATTTCTGTTTGGAGGCCAATGTTGGTTTGTGGAATCGTTGTTTGTCAACAACGATGACTAGTCAATATAAAATCGGGAGTTTCTCTGCATCTAGATGCTGGATTATTGTTAATTAATGTCGAGGATGCTTCTTATTATAATATATTTTATAATTATGTTGGTGAAATAATTGGGAACATTTTCTTCATCTTCTCGTAGCTGTTTATTTATTTATTCATTTATTCTTTTACCCTTTTTGAGCAGCCTCTTCGAGAAGCCTTGAAATTTCCATGTTTGACAAGTAGACGATTAACATGGTATGGTCTGACTTCAGCTATTTTGGCTGCAACACCGGTAAGGATACTTATCACTTAACTCCTTGTCGTTTATATAAAGGAACTCAAAGAGCCAACATTTCAAAAATGCATCACATAAGTCCTCCTCAAGTCTTGAGCACATTTATATTTTTTTAAGTCCTTAACTAAGGTAGCGTTTGTTTTTTTGTCTGAAATCTGAATAGACCTGAATTAGCCTGAATTCTGAATAAATCTGAATGTCTGAATCTGAATAATATGTTTGTTTTTTCATTTGAATCTCGGAAAATAAGTATTACGTTGTTTGTTTTTTTCAACTTAAAAAGCTGAAAATATGTACTTTTACATTTGTATCCTTATTAAATTTGAATGTCAAATAAATAATATATTAAATACCACAATATTTTAACATTTATAAGTAAAATTATATTCAAGTGAATACATAATTATTTTAGAATTTTAATATATAAAATACCATAAATTTTAAATTTTATCGTATATAGTATAAGAAAGAAAAAAAGAGATATTTTTATGTGGGGTAAATGTCTATGGGTGAGTTTTGGGATAGACATGAAAAATAAATTATAAAGTAGGAATATTTTTTACATTAGTAAGTAATTGATTTAATTCAGATTTTTCCATTAAGTAAAAAGCCAAAAAAATTGGCTTATTTTATTAAGTCAAAATTATCTAAAAAGTCTCATTAAGTTATAAAAACAAACACCTCTAATTAACTTAATTAATTAAGTTAAGTCACTTTAAGTCATTAAGTTAAAAAACAAACGCCACCTAAGTTTGACGGTTGGAGAATATTAATGAATAACTTTAAAGAAATATAGATGATCTTTATATCATTTTTCATGTTAGTTGCTTCAAGTCTAATAAACCCTTATTTTTAATCACATAATTTTTTTTATCAAATAAAAGGCAACATAAATTTTTCTATAAGTTTAAATTTTTGATTTTAAATTTTCCCTTGATATTTACATTGATTTTAGTCACTTCAAACCCTTAGCATGCATCACGCATTTGAGTTTTAAAAGATAACTAAATTTATTGAAAAAAAAAATGTCCATATGCCATTAATTTCTTTAGTGGTAAAATTTGGTCAAGAACCTAAATGCAACAAAATTTAAATAGGGAGGACTCAAGTGATGCAATTTTACAACTTACAATCTCTTAATTCATTTATACAAGCATCAACGAATCAAGTGATTAAAACCCTTATAGAAAATTTTCTTTTCAGAATTCGTTTTCAAATGAAATATTTTTTGTCAAAAAATAGTATAACAACAATCGAAGCAATAATATTATAATTTTCAAATACAGATGTGGAATTTAAGAGTTATGTGGCTGAACTAAAAAGAGGTGGAGACATTCTCCCTTGTAACCCATAACTTTTTTTTTTAATTTTAAAAATGTAGAATTTTTTTTAAAAACATTAAATTATACTATCAAATTTATCATACTATCAAATTTATGTTATTTGTACATAGGGGCAATAAAAAATTATTGGGTTTAATTTAAAAACATTAAATTATATAAGTTATAAAATTAAACACCTAAATTATTATGGCACAAAAGGATTTTTTTTGAAATTTTATAATGTTTATGTTACAACAATAAAATAGTTAAATTAAAATGATGTTAACGGCTTAAAGCAATGTATTTAGTGTAAAAAATTGTTTATTTTCTGCAAATATGCTCTCTCGATACATCATTTCCAAATATGAATGCAATTGTTAGTACAATTCATGACCAATTGTAGTGCTCTCTCTTAACTGTCCCCAAGGGTGTAGTTGAGTGGTTTTCAAATAGTTTTATTTGACAAGCCACCTAAGTTTGAATCTCGAGAAAAATAAGGGATTAAAACATGAATTTGGAATTTACTCACCCTTACATTTTAAAGAAAATTTTTAAGAAAAAGGGAAAAAAAAAAGTAGTGCTCTTTCTTAATTTATTGCATCATAAGGGGATCAAAAGAAAGAAAAAAGAAAAAAGAAAAAAGCAGTGCTCTCTCTCAATTTATTGCAGCATAAGGAGAGAATATTGCTCGTACAGCGCAAATAAGAGGAGAATGTATTTAACAGGATAGGACCAAACGCGTTGTTTGAATACATGTATTCAGAGACTTGGTCATAAAGCTGATCAATGAGGCACATTGAGGTAAGCTTTCTTTCGGAATAGAGGTTAGCTATATGAGTAGAATTATCTGTGGTCTGTACTTGTTCTTGAGTAATTAACATAGCTTTAACGGATTCCTCTGTTTCAATTTTCTTCTTGATATTCGTTCCTATTTATTGACTTATCATTCTTGCTTAAATATCACTACAACTTAAAAATTTTAAAAAAAAGAAAAAAAGCCACTTACAAGGGTTGGTTGAATATGCAAAGGAAATCAATATTACTGCTCAGGATGAAAAGGTACAGCATTTATTATCACTAAATCCACTTAACTAATAAATAAGGTAAAAGAAGTACAACAAGAGGCAAGTATTTGATTCCCCATCTCCGACTAATTCTAAGACTGGGATGCCTTCTCAAGATTTAAGCTGGTTTATCTCCTTTGGAAGTTGAGTTACTTAATGCAATAGGCAAACACGAAGAAGAAAACGCCAATCCAGACGAGATGCACGACACCAACGACAGGAAGGAAATCATTCTTGTAATCATAATTATCATTAATGAATTGCTTCACTGTCCTTTTAGTATTTTTATCATCAGGAATCTCCAGAAGTGTTTTTATGTCACCAACTTGACAAGTCACAAGGCCATAGAGAGATTCCAAGCCACTGGAGAAAGGCAGTGGTACCACCACCACCACCAGACAGGAATTTCCTGTAATGCAGATCAACAGTTAGTTTTAAAATGCATCATACATAGTGCCAAAGAAAAATCAGAAGTAGCTTATTTTATATACCCTGGTAGCTTGTCCTATTCAATTTCGAATTATTAAATGATATCTAAAGAAAATGAAAACGTTTCTAACTTGACTGGGACCTGTTCTAAAAGAGTCGACGCATTTCGAATTATTTGTTTACATAGATAAAGTCGGGGAAAACACTCAGCTAAGGGACTGATCTTTGAATAAGGAAAAAAAGTGGATCCGTAGCTTCCCAAAGGAATTGGCCTCTTCAAAAAAAAGCCTTGTTCATTGAGGGAAGTAAAGGTGGATTAAGATGAAAATAATGGAGGGAAATGAGTATTTTATAAAGAAACCATTCACCAGTGAACATTACTGAGAACTCACAACTCGTGCGCGCCTTTTTTTCTTTCTTTTTAAAAAAAAAAAATTGTAAATAGTGGGAAAACGTTCAGTATTGTTTTTGAATTATTGAATTTGGGTAGTCTAAAACGAAGGTCAGTCAATTTTGGATTAGCGGTGGTTTCTCTGTATCTAGAAGCTGTAAAAACCAAACTCACGAAGGAAAAGAAAATGAGGACGCGGCTTTGAGCTGTATTTATAAATTATTCAATTGGTGACATAATTGATGAGTTCTCTTCGTCTTCGAGTGGGTTGCTATCAGGTTTTACTTTTACATTTTTTGTTTCCGGGGAAGTGTTGGGTTATCCTGCTTTGAAAGGATTGATAGCTTGATACCTCAAGACTCAAGTCTCTTCTTCTAGTAACTCTTAAAAATAAAAATATATGAGTAGATTATTTTGGTGAATACAATTGTTAAAGCATTGTGATCGGTACATAATGATTAAAATATACTATAATAAAAATATATGTTACACCTTTGTAGTAGAATTAAAATAATTTTTGTGTAAAATATTTGGTTAAAATTGTTTGTTTTATGATATGAGTAATTTATATAAACTATTTTTTTATGATAGTAGTTTGTAGAGGTACTAACTAAAAAACCATTGATAAGTGGTCAGTACTAAATATGTCTATTGGAAGCAAGAGCAAGAACATATGATTAGTGGTAATAGTAGTGGCAACATGTATCGTAATTCATACTCGTGAAGTGCAATAAATTTGGCTTTTCTGACTCAGTAAGGGCCCTATTTGGGATTGTTTTTGGGAAGCTTAAAAGTGATTTTGAAAATCTAAAAGTTAATTTTAGTGTTTGGTAAAAAAAAAAAAATCAAAATCACTTTTTTATCAAAATAATCCCCTTCTATAACTGATTTTGAAAAGTATGAAAGAAGTAGTTTTTAAATTCTGATTTTGAAAATCAATTTTATCATTTAATACAATTATATAAATATTCTTTAAAATTATTACCTAAACCCAAAATTATCCTTATTAAAATTGAAAACAAAATCAATATTTTAATAAATTGTTATTATAATTCATCAACATAAATTTATTATTATCAATTTGTTGGTTGAATTATTATTAAATATGTTTCACTATATTATAAATTTTATTTTTAGTAAAAATTACTATAATACACAATTAAAAATATTATATGTACATGTTTTTATATGTATAAGTAAATCTTATGCTACATTATATACATTTTAGTCATTTATTTTCTCTAAGCAATTTAATAGTAAAATTTACCAAATGTCCATAACTGTTTTCATAACTCATAGTATTTTTGAAAATAAAACTTATCAAATACTTAATTAATTTTATTTACAGCTGATTATTTCTACAACAATTATTTTAAAAGCTACAACATTCACAAACTGGCCCTAAAATTAATTAATTGATGATTCTTTGATAAATTTAGTTTGCCAGCAATTGGCAAATTGATTCTTTATATCTTACTTATCCAATTAATGTGAGCCCATCGATTTGGCAACTTAAGGCTACGAATTTGTAAGAAAAAAAAAAAACGAAAGTTGAAACTCCGTTTTTTTACAAATGAGGACTAGTTTGGTAATGCTGTAAATTTTAAAATAATTATAATTAATTGTGTCTTAAAAAAAATTAGTTATGAAGTGAATCAGTTAAATATTTTGGTAAAATTTATTTTTAAAGTGTTGTGAGTTTTAAAAACAGGCATATGTATTTGGTAAATCTTATTATTAAACTGCTATAAGAAACTAAATGACTGAATTCAATATAACGTTTGAATAAAATTTATTTAAACATTTATAAACATATATATATATATAATATTGTTTATTGTGTACATATAATAATTGATGACTAAAGTAATTATTTTGTATTATTAATTTTATTTTTTATTTTGTTATATTAATCTAATTAGTAATAATTATAATCTCTTTAAAGTTAATAATTTTACTTCTTAATTAATAAGGATAATTTTATATTTTTATAATATATATGAAGATATAAAATGAATTATATTAAATATGAAAGTGATTTTTAAAATTAGATTTTGAAAAGTTGCTCTTTTTCTTATTTTTTCAATTTGCTCTCGAATGTGGTAATTTAAACAAAAATAATTTTTTTAAAAAAATTATCAAACACTAAAATTTAACTTTTAATTTTTCAAAATTACTTTTAAATCTCTTAAAACAATCACAAACGGGGCAAAACCAATTTTATTCATGCGCCGCCTCTCATACTTAAAAATGGATATTGTTGTTCCCCGGGCCCCCTGTTATATTTACTTGTCAATGGTCTTTTTAATTAATAGACATTTTCTGCTCAAGATATTTAAAGTAAAGCACGAAATTAAATGTAAATTGTTGGAAAATCCATAAAAGAAGTAAAGAATAAAAACAATTTGGGGGTGGAATTTTATTATGAAGGGCCGCCCCCAAGTGAAGGAGGATTCAAAGATGATTAGCGCCGTATGCCAAAGATAAATTTATATTATTAAAGGGAACTTGCTTACCAGAAAAGAAATATCCACACTTACGAAATCAAAAAATTTTACGTGTTACGTATTTTCTTCATAAGATGACAACATCTTAAACCAACCCTGAGAAAAATACTTCTTTGTCGTTTTATGATGTGAGCCGTAGATATTTGAATTAAATGTTTGATTAATGTTTGTGATATCCGACTGTAAATTATTATATCATCACTGAAAAATAATTGAAAACCATTATGAAAGAGGACTGCGGGCATGACATTCTAAGATAAATTCTTAAATAACAAGTCAACAATACGCTGCTAAATAAAAAATTAAAATTAATAGGATAAGATAACAACTAATATTGTTTTTGTGATATGGTCCTAAATATTATTATTATTATTATTATTGGATATTTGCTAAATTATATAACTGACATCACATAAAAGCAGGACAATTCAGCTTATAGGCCACCTATTACTCATTTTGTATAAATTATTTTTGATACGTTGGATTGAAATATAACACATAAAATTAACTGATTATAAGTTACATCAAATGTAATTTAGGTATTACCTTATTATATTCATCATGAAGTGACTGGACTTAATTGATAGGTTTGGCCAGCAAAGTTAAAGGGTTTCTACTTTCTAACAACAAATTAGAAAGCAATTAACACGATTCTCTCATTGCTCAAACTGATCAAAGCAAAATCCACACATTATTTAGTGAATAAATTTGTTATGCAAGTAAGTTATAATTATAATGGCACGTGCGCGTATGATGTTGTCCAAATTGGATACCATGGACCTAATTAGGGAAGAGTTGGAATGAACGGGCAGCCGATTCTTTAGCCTAAACTCCAAAGTAGGTGTCAAATCTCTGACTTTTTGGAAGACCATTTTCCCAATTACATTCTCAGTTTGTGCTCTACGAACAGATTGTCTTCGGACTTCACTCGGAAAGAAAAGACGCATTGATTTTTCTAAATGTCAAACAAACGTAAAAATTCTAATTAGTATCCAATGTTCATCCCAATTAAAAACGTGTCCCCACACGTCTAGATTCTAGAATTGACACAGTAGCAAAGAAAATCTTTTTTTGTTGAACTTGAAACCTGGCCGCCAGGTAACAAAGGGGCCCCCTATTTAATACTTTTTTTTTTCATATTTACAAAATATAATTCAGGTGAAGTTTATTATAATATAATTCATATTTTTACCATCATTAATATTAAAGGAAAAATATTTTGCAAAGATCCATAATAATAATAATAATAATAATAATAATAATAATAATAATAATAATAACAACAAGAAGGACGATGATAAAGAGAATAAACAATATTGCCGCCGGTCATTATGAGTACAGATTTGGTGGCCTATAAACCAAAGCATAGACGAAGAAAAGAAGCATACCATTGCTTTCAGTTCGTGATATAAAATTTAACTTCAGCGCATGGTGAAAAGTGACGGTTAATTCCAAATTGGCTATCGAAACGATGGCAGGCGATGGCTATAGGTGAATTCTTCTTTTTTTTTTTTTTTGGGGGGGGGGGGGGGTTAGACCAAGCAAGAGTAATTAAATCACGGGACGGTTTTGGATCAATTTGTACAAAAATTACTACACTAACTGATATTAGGGGTCCGGGAAAGAGATTGTGTTCAATTTATATCTACTATGGGGAAAGCTACGTGTGGGCCTGCCCCCTCTTTCTTTCAGATTCATACACTGGTGATCAAATCTTTTAAATTATTTTGTTTTGAGACATAGAGTAATAATGATCAAGACGTCAGAAAAGATTAGGTGTATGCAATAACTTGTAACATCACATTAATTCTACATATTATATATATTTTTTAACTTTTATATATATATATATATACATGTTTGAAAATACTCTAGAAATTGTTGAATACCCGAGTAAAGGAGGCAGTAAGTATACAGAAGTAACGGAATTGGAAAGGGTCCTTGATCAAATTCAAGACTCTGCCATTCTGGTCTGGCGGCCTGCAACAAAAATCTGGACAAAAGAATGATCAATGCACAAGGAATAAAGAATGCGCAAAGTGGTAACAACCTTTTATTCCCCTCGCCTCATTCATGACTAACAATTACATCAAACATTTCCTACCATATGTTGGAGATTTTCGAGCTATTTATCTCCTCTGGAAGTTAATTAAGGTGATGGCAAGGGTAAACACAAAGACGAAGACGAGAAGCCAGACAAGTTTGACTACAGCAACAACCGGAAGGAAGTCATACTTGAACCCGAAACTATCTTTTAGAAGCTGCTTCACTGTCATCGTAGCGGTGCTTCCCGGAATTTCCACGTTGCCTTCTATGTCACCAACTTGACTTGTAACAAGGCCATAGAGTGTCCAAGCCACGGGAGAGAGCCAGTAGTACCACCTCCACCAAATTGGGATTTGCTGCGATGCAGGATCATTTTTAAGTTGGTGCATTAAGAATGTATTGATGTGAATATGTGAATTGAACATATATGAAGTAAGTACTCTAAAGTTTAAGGCCACGTACCACGCGAGGAATGAGAAAACCAGAGAACAAATTCCACAGGGAGAGGAAGAATCCGGAAAGTATGGCACCAATTTGCGGAGCTGGAGTCAGTGCGACAATCATCATCCCATACAATGTGAATTGCATAAAGGACATCATTACCATGTACAAGAACCAGAAGAATCTTTTTGCTTTCCACGCAAATCCCATCATGGAGTATAGGATCAGAACATACACGACAGTTTGAAATGCCACATATATCAACTCTATAAGCACCTGAAAAAATCAGGGGCAGACCCTTAGTACTAAATGATTAACTGAAAATTCCCAAGTCCCTGATCTGGATAGACCACTTGCCTGCGAAAAAGCGTAAGCTAGTGTAGAGTACATTCCAGCAGCTCTTTCGCGGTAGAAAACTGTTCTCTCCGTGGAGACTACGGACATTACTGAGTTTGCATTGGTGGATCCAAGGAAAAACACAGCACAGTACAAAGCTCCGAAAAGATTCTGAAGATCTTGTTGCTTCTTTCTGTTAAATAAGGGAAAATTACCACAGCACAGTACACATTCTTACAGAATTCACCTTACGAACCAACTCAACTAAAACTATATGCAAATATGGATGTAAATACTCACGTCTTCTGTCCTTTGTCCCAGAAGATAAGACCAAACAGAAGACCAACGACTATTGTCACAGCGAAACGCAAAGCATTATACTGAGGGTCTCTCCAATAAGACTGACGCTGCTTCCAGAAGCAAGCCTTGCATTGAATAAGGAAGGGTTGAGAGTATTGGGTTGGGAAGTAGAGGTCACTGGAGCCTGGTGCTGGAGTACTAAGCTCTTTGATAAGTTCTTCGTTCCTCCTGGAAGTTTTAAGAAGTAAATTATTTTAAACTGTTCTTAGAATCCTAGTCAATATGGTTAAAAAATGAATTAAAAAGCCAAAGGTTACTTCCTATTCAAACTTACTGATAAAGAGAGGATCTGACATAAATCTCCGCAAAATCAACATTCAATTGAGCCTCAGCCGTAGGAGTACTGATCTCGAGCATCCATGTAGCTGGATTGTATCCATTCGTAATTCTGGGAACCCCGGGGACAGCCTGTAGTAGGTTATGCATTACACATAAGTTTGTCACAATGCATTCCAGAGTAACAATTCAGAAGGAATTTGAAGAATTAAGATGAAAAATGCGTGTGGGAAGGTGAGATACAATGGTTCAGTTAATTGTTTAAGGGTTTGATGCTAAATAGAAGAAACAGGAAAAAGAAATAAAGATGCTCACCTCAAAATATTCTACGAGCTTCTGAGACTGGCGACCAAGGGGGCCAGCATATATGACTTGCCCTCCTCTTTTCATCAAAAATAGCTGCAACAAGCACACTACTATGTTGGATGCGTGCAGCACAAATCAGTGGCTGAACATGAAATAGAGAAGTTCTAAATAAACTGAGTAAAAACTGAGACAAGGGATACCTCATCAAATGCTTCAAAAATGTCTATGCTTGGCTGGTGTATGGTACACACAACAGTTCTCCCTGTATCAACTGTATTTCTCACAGTACGCATGACAATGGCAGCAGCTCTAGCGTCAAGGCCAGATGTTGGCTCATCCATGAATATTATAGAGGGGTTAGCAACCAATTCTACAGCTATTGTTAACCTTTTCCTTTGTTCTGTAGAAAGACCATCTACTCCTGGAAGGCCAACCATAGCATTCGTCAATGGTTCGAGCTCAACCAAGTCCATAACTTCATCGACAAACATCTGTGAGCACATGAAGGGTAATGTTCAATAAGCCGATAAGGAGGGAAATATTCAATTAAAGTTAAAAATAAGTCAAACTAGAATAGAAGTGACTACCTTTCGTGTTTTTGAATCGATGTCTGAAGAAAGACGAAGCCAGGCAGAGAATAGGAGAGACTCATAAACAGTGACATGTGGTGAATGAATGTCATTCTGTTCACAATAACCGCTTACACGAGCAAATGTTGCTTGGTTCTTGGGGTAACCAGAAATGCTAATGTCTCCTTCAGTGTATCCTCCGGTCTTCCTTCCCGCCAATACATCCATCAGAGTTGTCTTCCCTGCACCACTTACACCCATCAGTGCAGTCAATACCCCTGGTCTGAATACACCACTAACATCACGTAGTAGTTGAAGACGATCTTCTTCAATTCCTTGAGCCTTCATTTCCTGGTAACCGAAACCAAATCTCAATATTTGCTCATAAGCATCAAAGCAGTATGACGCTGATCTAAGTTCTTAGTTTTCCATTTGATTAAAATAATATTTTGTTAGTGAATGTTCAGAAAATCTAAAACAAAACGGCTAGCACAAACTCGACTAATTAAATGCTTAAGGATCGATAACTTACAGCAGGCATATCCACAGAGTAGTTCACATGGTGGAATGCAAGTGAAAGGGGTTGAAACGGCAAAACCATTCCTTTTTTAGGTGCATGCCCAGTTGTACCAACATTTTCGGATGAACTTCTTACTGACATGTCAGTATCTGCAATTTTCTCAGAAAGTTCAGGCATCTGGAAGAATAAAATGTCAATGGGGCTATAAAAGTTTATGTAATATCTCTCAGCCAAAAGGACTGCCACCGCCCCCCATCTATGACCTACATAACACGGTTACCCGCACAACTAAGGGAAAAGAGAACAATCCTAAGGGATAAACCTTCTGTTCCCGGTTGTCCAGAAGCTTTCTTCTTCTTGTCTCCATCTTCCTCTATAACAGTTGGTTTTGCTTTGCCAAGAGCTGAAGTTGATTTTTCAAATTATAAGTGTTGATTGTTCCCAAAAAAACAAAAAAGAGTGTTTATCAGCATTGAAACTCTTTTCCATATATGTGTATGTGTGGGTGAGTAAAAATCCTGAACTGAAATGAGAGGAAGACTTACGATTCAAAAATTGTATTGCTGCAATAAATAGAATGTTGAAGAGAATGGTAAACCCAATTAATGCTCCAATGCAAATCCAGTACCAATAATTTACAGTGAAGAATCCCCTAGACTTTAGAAGTAATTTCCCAACTGTAGGTTCATGAATGTTGGGGTCTGAAACCGGCTGCGACATATCCGAACTAATAAGGTTTTACTGATGAATCGTGGCCAGGAAAATAAGAGATGGTAGATTAAATGTGTGCATATGCATTTATCTGAATCACAAGAATAAGATAATCAAGCCATATTTAGAGCATCTTACCTTACTCCATCTTTCATCAAGGAACTCATTAATAACTATGGCATTCTGTCCATACATCATAGGAGAAACATAGTAGCCCCATATCATAAATGGCTCAATGTCATCTGCAGGCACAAAAGGATAAGAATTTTTTATCAGATTGGATTTATGGACAGCTTGCTGTTACAATAAGAATAAAGTAATTGTAGAATGCAATCAACTACTTACCTTTGGCAATGACAAATCCTCCAAGCACAAAAACCAGCAGTAGCGTGAATGTACCCAGTGTGTTTGCAACAACTTCAGTTCTTCCTATACTCCCAATGAACCGAAAGAGGGACAGAGCCATTGAATTTACAGCAAAGAATGCCAAGTACTGTCGGAAAAACCTAATTAAAAAAAAGAAAAGAAAAGAAAAGAAAAGGAAAAGATAAAATATTTGTCAGAGAAAGAAACTATAGTAACTGTAGTAGCATTGATCCAGGTCACAAAATGAAAAATTATAAATTCAAAATCCAGTTTTCCAGCTAACAACATGTAGCATAAAATTATTTCAGTAAATTGGAAAGTCTTTACTAATTTACCTGCTTGCAGCTGGAGCAAAACCAATTGTATAGTATGTCAGACAGACCCATATTGCTGATTCCAATATAGACAAGGGGATTCTGAGAACAAATATAGGTAAAGCATAAGCCCACGGAGGATAGAACAAGTGATCCCTTTGCTTAAAGAAGACAGGAAGCCTGAAAACAGTAAATGCCAATTCTGCCAATCCATTAAACATCAGATTAATCAGACTGAAGAACAGTGCTCCATAAAACTTTGCTCCATCAGCCACATTGCCGACTGGCATTTCTGTTCTAAAGAACACAGTCAGGGCAATTAGTGACATGATCGTTATCTGGCTCGTCTTGAAAATATACACAAAAGAATTACGCTTCATCAATAGCCACTCCCTTCCGAAGCATGCCCTGAACAAATCCATATTCGAAATACCGTACTTATTTTTCACCAATGCAGCTGGATGGGTTCTGGACTTATCGTAAGGAACTGCAAGATCATTTGCAAGCTGTTGGCCTACGTGGAAAGAACTGAAGCCCTGCACGAAATCAGAAACTGATATATATCTGTAAGGTTGGTCCTTCCTGAACCAATATTGTTCTTGGTCTTTCTTGGAAGTTACTTCTTGCAGAAAATCAGCAACTCCTTTTCTGTCAGGGCATTTGAAACCCATGTACTCAAAGAATTCGAGAACCTTTTCACGCGGACCCTGATAGACAATTTGACCTTCCGAAAGAAGGATAATATCATCAAAGAGATCGTAAGCCTCTGGTGCTGGTTGTAGAAGAGAAACGATCGTGGTTATTTCGAGGACATGAACCATTTGTTTCATGTACTTGCAAATTTGAAAAGTGGTGGAACTATCCAGTCCAGTTGAGATTTCATCCATTAACAGAACCTTGGCCGGCCCTACCAACATCTCTCCTGTACTCATTTACAAATATTAAATGTTAATGCTTGCAGTGTACAATCATAAATGCCTATCTACAAGCCATGTGAAAAAATCGCAATATCTGATTCTAACTGATGTTACAATTGATGTCAATACTTGCAGTTTACAGTTAGAAATGCTTGTCCCTTGAAACATACCAGTAGTAACACGCTTTTTCTGTCCACCAGAAACACCCCTTCTCATTTCATCACCAACCATTGTATCAGCGCATATATCCAAGCCCAGTAGCTGTTAAGATTTCTAAATGTCAAGACCTAGAACCGGTCTACAAACAGGCAACTTAAGTGGACAAACAAACTTGAAACAGAGAAGGAGCAAACCTTGAGAACATAATCTGTAGCCAAACTAGTTTTTTGGCCTGCCAAAGCCGTGGCTTTCATGTATGCATCAATTTCAGGATCTGGTTTAATTCCTGCTTCTTTCTCACGTCTAGAAATTTCTGCCAGCATTTCATATCTTGTGCCGACTCCTAAACATCGCCCTGAGAAATCCATCGTCTCTCTCACCGTCATCTCTCCAAAGTGAAGATCATTCTGACTAATGTAAGCACATGTCCTCTGAGGAATAAACTCTTTGAATTCATGGCCACAGTATTTGATTTTCCCAGTTAACTGTCAAGAGTACTCCAATTAATCACAAAACTGGCTTTTTTTTAATTAAAAATAAATAAACTAAGAGTACTTGCAAAATAATGGGCCAAAGAAACCAACCTTCAAATCATCATCGAGCTTCCCTGCAAGTGCCATCAGCAATGTTGTTTTCCCAGCACCCGGAGGACCAAGAAGAAGTGTCATCCTGAAATTTTCCATTTCCAGTTATCGACTGCTACTTCTTTGTTAAACAGCAAATAATCATTGCTTCCTCTGGAATTGAAACAGAGAAAACAATTTTGGCAATTTCATGAAAAAATACCTCGAAGGTTTAACAAGCCCGCTAACATCTTTAAGAATCTGAATTTTTCTTTTCTTCGATGGAAGAATCCGAAGCGATCCCAGGACATTCTGTGGTCCATCATGAATCAAAAGTGTAAATGTGCCAGTTCATTGGAAGAAAAAGAAAATACAAAATGAACAACACCAATATAATATCAATAATAAGGTACCTCTGCAATGTTAACGACCGCATTAGGCAAAGTAGGAATTGCTCTGCTTCCAATATGCACTTCTCCTTGAATGTTTAAATGCTCATATCGAATTTCAATCTTAGGAATATCAATACCCACTCTGTTGCGAATGTTATTAAAATCATAAGAAAATTAACCATTAAATCAAGTGATGAAAAAAAAAAAAAAATTAGATGCTAACATATTTGCTTATTTGTTTTACCTATCAATTCGCTCTCTAAGTTTCCTAAGAAACTTGTCATTACCCTCTTCAACAAGTTTCAAAATACTTTCCCTCAACTGCTTCCTGTCTTGCATGCCAAGTTTTTTAACATTAACTTCACGTCTAACCACTTTGCCGTCATCACCAAGTTGGCTCAGCATCCCTCTCCTTAACCGATCGTACGTCGGTAGCCGTTCGATTGCCGCCCACCGTAACTCCTCTTCATCGTCATCGTCCCGTTGGCTCCTACTAAACGCATTTGATGAGCTCTTCCACATTTCCCGGAAACTCGACGACGCTCTCCCACTCCGGTTCCCCGCCGACGACCCCATACTCAACGATCTTACTATATCGTCCCCACCCGTTATAGGAAGTGCCATACTGCTCAGAGCTTCGCCTGTTCGCTAGTCTCTACATAATCATCAAACTGAGAGAACAGATGTGGTTATATAAGGAAGTTGATAAAATGAAAAATAAAAAAATGAATTATTTTATACATACATTTTTTTAAAAAAAAATTCTGTTGATGTGATTGTTATTTTAGTTACGTTGCAGAGCCCATCTCCTTATTAACTACATGCGGCTCATAACCCCCAGCCAGCCAACGTTCTAGTATTTAATGTTTTCGGTATCGTATTTTCTTTTATTTTATCTTTTTTTTCAAATACCTCACTTTTATAAATAAAAATCAAGAACCGGGGGGTTGTTTCAGATGCAAAACTTTCAAACCAAATTTTAATCAGATCCAAAACTTTCGGACTGCACTACTGGTCTGACTAAACAAGTGTCGGCCAACAGTCTGAAAGTTTATAATCGATTTCCTGAGAGTTCATGAATCATGTGAAGGTAAGCGCTGACGTATATATGAACTTGTAAAAATATGATCATTTATATAGCTTTGATCTCAATTCTTTTTACATCATATATTAAATAATTGCTCACTTAATTATTTATAAACGGTATTTGTTATGAAGACTATGAAAGTTAATCGTCCCATCATCAGATTCCAATTTTCCATTAATAGTGTGACTTTAATAAAAGAAATAATAGTAACTAAGTCATGATCAATAATTAGATTATTAGTTTCAGCAAGGGTGCTTTAGTAGAAAAATGTTTTAGCATGGCAGTATCCGGTCGATGATTAAAGCATAACGAAATGCCTATAATGTTAAGCTATAAAATTTTTATAATGCATGGCAGTGATTGATTAATGACACGTTATTAAAAATATAAATTTGATTTGTGCGTAAAAAATTGTAAACATGTCATTAAGTTTAACTAAAAATTAGCTGTAAACTTGGGATGATGGAGATATTTTCTTTGCCTTCTAGAAAGACTGTCAATTCTGTTATCGAAACTTTTAAAGTGGAAACCACATGATATTTTTGACTTTTGAGTTTATCACCTTATTTGTGGAACAGTCAGCCGTGCCCACATCTCACATTCACGTCGGCATCGGTGGCATAAGCAGGACGAGGAAGTTATTGTCGATTATATGATATTATTATATGGGCATTTTCTGACGGTTGGGGGGATGCATAAAAGAGCTTTCAGTGTGCAACGGCATGCGTGACAAGTTTTTCCCTGGTGAAAGGGCTCCATTGCGCACTGTAACATACGCGAGCACCAAAATCAGATTCCATGCATAAAATATCGCAATAATTTTAAATTATATTACTTGGGGTCAGAAAAGCTTAAACGTTGCTTAAGTAAACGTGCTTGAACAGCAGTTTCTTCCTTTTTACACTGACTTTTAGGAATCTCTTCCAAAGAAGTGCGATCTATTTGCCATTAATAACCCAGACTAATATTTATGAACCAAAGCGACATCAAAAGTGTTACTGTTTACTGCACGGTAACTGTATAGTATACAAAACAAGTTAAAGAACACATTATTCGTGTACACTGTTCTTGTTTTTTTCACAATACCAAATGTGGTGTTCCAATGACATTTTTCTTTGCCAGTAATGACCCATTTAGTATTACTGTAACACCGAGTCCGAATCCTGTGAGCAAATCTAACCACAACCCACATATAAACCTTAAATGACCGTTTACAATCGATCAAAATTCAATTCTCGAATACAACTATTACACAACAGATGAATATTAAAGAATTTTGTCAAACTATTTATCATTCTCAATTTAAATCCTTCTTCTCACTCATTAGAAATCAATCCTGACCTCTAAAAACTAAATCACAATAAACCATAATGAGTACAAACCTTAGTAAACAAAGTAGTTTTTAAAACAATGTGTGGCACTTCGCAGATGATATGTCGTGATCTTTTGAAAACAATGTAAAATAAATTCATCAAAATCTCTTTATGTCACTTTTAAACTTTCACATTTTCTTTTAATAAAATACATGTCACGCATATGTCGCTTTGTACTCTGTGTGGCACTTTGCGGTACATTGACTTTTGAAAGTTGACCCCGCATTGTCTCAAGAGGTGTCCCCCACATAACTTCAAGAGGCAGCCCCTAATGCAATGCAAAATCTCGTAAAAATTAGTATGATAACAAAATTCACATATAAATCATAAAATTACAAATGCAATTAATAAACATGCTTTTTATTAAAGCTTCGCATGTTCGTGTTTATGCCAACGAACTTTCACACATATTTATGCCATGTATATGATTACAGTTAACAAATAACTACACATCACATAAACACAAGGTCAAGATTAGGGGTGGGCAAAACCGAACCGGAACCGAAAAAAATTCGGTTCGTTCGGTTCTGTTTTCGGATAAAAAATTAAAAAATCCGAACCTAACCGAAATTAGGGCATTTTTGTAATTTTACTAGGACATATATATACACAAATTAAACATGTGCAATTTGCTCCACTCTCTCTCACGCTTTAGCTGCAGCACAGCCACTTACCCAAGCCCTAACTCGCATCTGCCTTCTCCTTGCTGCCGACCTACTGCTTCGTTTCTTTCCTTACTCCGTTGCTAGCTAGATAGCCAGGTAATGTGTATGTTTTCGTTTGTGAGTAACTTGCTCTCTTTTTCTTCTTTTTTTTTTTTTAAATAACTCTTTAATTTGCACTTATTTCATGTTTGTTTAAGTTATTAATAGCATTTAGTTTTATTAGCTTTGCCTAGTTATGAGCATGTTACTGTATTTTTCAATTTTTTTTGTTTGGAAATTATGCTCTGGACATTGCTGGGTGAAGTCTGATGGAGCCCCGAAGATGATGGAGGAAAAATATCATTTAGGTCGCTTGTTTTTTAATAATATTTTAGTATGACCTAATATTTAGAAAATGTTTTCATATAAGAATTCTATTATGATTTAGTTTGTTTGCTAACTTTGCATAATAGTCCTTGACCGAAGGTCAACTAGATAAAATATCATTTGAGTCCTTAATATTTTGTTAGTTTCTACTATGGCAAACATACTTATTTAATTTTATTTACATTTTGGGCCAACACTTTTGATATTAAAAAAGTAACTATAATTTTGAAAATTCTTCGTTTTAGTCCAAAATTCTTGTTTTTTTTTTTAATACAAATTTGTAAATTATTTTTTTTGTTTGATTATACATTGATTATAGTAGGCTTTGTGTGCAGGATGGAAGAAAATAGCAATGTTGTAGAGGAGATTATGAAGGATGATTTTGAGGAGGGTGTTGAAATAGAAAATGATTTGAAAAATCGAACCGAAAATCGAATCGTTAAGATGAATCGAAAAACCGATTGCTTAAATAAAACCGTTAAAAGAATCGAAATCGAATCGAAACCGAACCGAAACCGACCTATCAGTTTTGATTCGATTTTTTTTTTCAAAAAAACCGAACGGTTTTTTTAAATTTTAAATCTAAACCGATTCGAAACCGAAAATTTATTCTGAAACTGAACCGATACCCACCCCTAGTCAAGATCATATAAAATGCATATATGCACATATGCACATATCAAAAAAATACATGTCAAACATGTCAAATATATACATTTTTTTTTATTCATTTAGAAGTCTAATTCTTGACATCCACGTGTAACAAAAGCGTATCGATATCATCCACGACCAAGGTACTCTTGAATTCATATATTACTAAAATATCCTCAAAGTCATAAATTACATAATTACCCTTGAAGTCTAATGGCACCAAAATATCCTCACCGGTCAATGATAACTAGAAATCAACCAACGGTGGTCGGGATGAATCCAACGATGGCGGTGTTGTGCTCCAATGGGCGGTGTGTTAAGCGTGATTTGAATCCAACAATGGCGGTGTTGTGCTCTGACGCAGATGTGTTAAGCAAAATCGACAGTGATTTGGCTGCTTTTGGTAACGGTTACCGGTCGGGTTTTGAAGAGGTGTTGTGAGGACAAAACCCAAGCGACGGCGTGACTGAAAATCGGCGAAAACGCACCAATTTAAGGTGGTGAGATTGTGGCTTTCACGTGCTCGATCGGTGACTTTTTGGGCATTTCCCAGTGATTTAGATGGCCGCTCTTGAGGTTCCTGCCGGTGATGTAGTCAGAATTGGAAATGATCGTCGGGTTTCGTTTTCAGATTTCGGACTGACCCAACCCAACCTAATCTCAAACTCTCTCTCTAACTAATCGGTGAATTACTTCTTTCTCTTTAATCCGTGATGAAGCTTCTAATACCTTGAATTATTTATAACTAATAAAATTAGGGCATTACAATCACTGAGATGAATTTATTACTTTTTATAGTAACATTAGGAAATCTCTTATGAAGAAGTGAGATCTTTTTGTCATTAATAACCCATACCAATATTAACAGCTGATTTTGAACAGAAAAACGTTTACTAGTTCGTTAAGATAACGATAGAAATGCGTGGGCACATGCTTGAATGGTTTTGATTTTCTTTTATATAATGGCAAGATTTAGTAATTGGAAAATAGATTAATGCACAAAAGAGGCGATCAAAAGCCTCAATTCACAGCTACGCACATAACATTAACTAACGAAGAAAGCGATAATGTGACTTGTTCCCCACAAATCCTCACATATAAGTCCTTACGGCCGGACGATAGATGGTGAAGAATTTATCCGAAAAAAGCCTAAGCAGTTTAAGTAGTGGTCAACCCTACGTTGGCTAAACCAATCAGCAATTGAAGTATGAGTTATCCTTAACTCCTGTACACATTTAATTAACCGACTTGAGTGTAAGACACCATGAAAGATAAATAAATATGAAAACAAGCAAGTGAATGGGCTTTGAATCACTTTCTCCAGCCAGAGGTAAATGTCAATTGTGGCGGTAGGCAATTTCAACAAATTCAATAATTGCAATAATCTCCACTTAAATGAAGTACGGATGCCAAAAAAATATTAAGAAGGGACCTAGCTAGCTACAAAGTACAAACTCATCATTCTTACATCAGAAAACAAACAACCCCACGAGCTGATGAGCGTCTACATTTCCTTTTCGAAAGCTCTCGTCCACGAATATAATCCGTAGAGAATGCAAATATTGATGTTATTGGCCTCCCATGTGACTTGAGATTAATGCATTTCAATTTACTAGACTCCAATGAAGCAGATGCGTATTCAATTTTAAGATACTTGCAACCACGAAAAATGGGAATCGAGAAAGGAATAATAACAAATCCTAAAATCAGTTTTTTTTTTTTTTTTTTTAAATGAATTTGCTACTTCATTCCATCGTTTGAAAGCATTAAGGCGAAAAAAAATGAATTTTATGTCAAATTAAATAATGAAAATTATACTTCCTTTCTTTTTGACCTATTTTTTTACTCCTTTTTCTTTTCCATTCCTCTCCTCTCCTATCATTTCTTCAAATCAAACATGGACTAAAAGTATTTTATATACAATTTCAACAACGACTCTTGAATTAGTGGTTAATGGATAGCTTTCTCCAAAGTTAGGTCTTGAGTTAGAGTTTTGTTTAATGCTTCTGTTTAATTAATAGAATTAAAAAAATGAGCAAAAAGATGGAAAAAAAACAATTGTTGAAATAATGTCGTTTTCTTTCTTTTATTGTCATTAGATTACGACAAAGCAATAAAGAGAACATGAAACTTGGCTACAGAGTAAGCAATAAAGATAACGGAAAACTTGGCTACATCAGTCTTTACATACACGTGCAAAACAAGCAAAACCCGTGCCACCTTTTTTCTTTTGACTACTGCTAATGGCATCTTTTTCCGTGGGCTAAAGAAAGTGAGCTGCGGATTCAACATCTTTCGAACAGAAACCAACAGAAAGCAGAAAATATATACAAAATAGGAAACAACAAAGTGGTACCACTATTCTATTATTTTCAACTTATTATTTATTTATCACAGAAAGTTTTTGACTGAAATTATGGGTTACCATTAAAGCTTATTAATTTTTTAATTATGTAATAGCGGTCGGACTGTAGGGTATGATGGCGGTATCGGCAACACGAAGATATTATTATATTCAAAAAATTTATTGATTAAAATTTCTTTACCCTAAAATATTGTAATAATGTATACACAAGATTACATAATTTATTACTCCGGTAGTGTTAACAGCGTAGGAGAAACATATCTACATTAATAAATTCCTCATATTTTTTCACACCCCTGCACTCTAGCCGTCTGATTAATCTCTAACATAACTTATTCGGCGCAGGAATTTGATAAACCCAATTAATTACTCATTGGTTATCTCAAAAATATCGTTTTGGTGGGCGTTATTTTGATTGGTTTTTGTCACTCATAATCACATTTTATGTAGCTGTACTGTCATTTCACAGCCTGTTTTACGTGGCTGTCTGCATGGGGCTTTCTTTCATTTATGGGTCCCCGAACGGCGTTGCTCGTCTTTGTTGACTTACACTGAAACCTGCATTGTTAAATTATGATAAATGCTTATATATAACTGTAATTCAAAAAATAAGTTAATTTAATTTCATATTTATATAATAAAAAATTTATAATATGATTATTATTTTTATCAAAATTATTGTTTAAAGGATGAGTTCGGAAGACAAAATAAAGTAGTTAGAGCAACCTTAAAAGAAAATTTCAAAAAAAAAAAAAAAACTACCTTAAAAGTCTTGTTACTTATTATATAAGAGCATTTTTATCAAAATTATAGTTTAAAGGATGAGTTCGGAAGACAAAATAAAGTAGTTAGAGCAACCTTAAAAGAAAATTTCAAAAAAAAAAAAAAAAAAACTACCTTAAAAGTCTTGTTACTTATTATATAAGAGTATCTCCAAAAAACTCCATTAATTTTACTCTCTAAATATTTATTTACTTACCTATGTGGTAAAAAGGTGAGTGAAAAAATATGTTATTCTCTAAAAAAACTCTTCAAATAAAAATAAGTTAATATTATTTTAATTAAATAAATATTTTTTTCAAGGAAAAAATAAATGGTAATTAAAACACTTCTCTCTCTCTAACAAAAAATAATAAAATATAAATTAAAGAGGGAGAAACTAACTCTACAAAATTGAAAAGAGAGAGTCATTTCTTATTTGAAGAATCTTAATTGGAGTGTTTTTTAAAATCTTAAATATTGATGTGCTTCTTTAAATAAGTAATAAAATCTTATTTAAAGAATCTTTTGAAGATACTCTAAATTGACATAAGTCTTTTTCTTATAGTGCGTAAAATATACTAGGTGAAATAAACATGCCACTTATTTATGCTCATCTGATTCAATTTTAATACTCATACTTTTGTCTTAAAATTGACAAATCATGACAACGCAAGAAAATTAAAGCATTTAAAGTGATTTTATTACAAGTCTCGTTAGAATCATCCACGTACTAGATATTTTTTCGACGGTAAGATTTTTTTATCATACGGTCTCATTAGGTGGATTTTAACGAACTGTATGACGCATTTACCATGCACATAAAATATTAAATCTCTGTCCACCAAATTTTATTCTAATTAATTTTATTCTAATTGATTAATTATAATAAAATTTTTATTTATTCTCAATCCACAACTACACACCTCTTCGGCCCTGTTTAGTATTAATATTGAGTAGTTGTAACTTAAAAGTTACAACACTAAAATATTTGATAAACACTAATTGTTGTGGCTTGAAAGTTAAATTAATTTATTTCACTAAATGTACGATGAAAAACTTATAATATTGTCATTATTTTTATCAAAATTATTATCTAAAAATTATATTTACTAAATTTTTATGTTATAATTACAATTTTTTCTACAAAAACTGTTGTTTAAAAATTTCAATACCTTAATATTAAATGGGAGCTTCATATCATTCGTGACCTAAGATGATCCGACTTCTAAGTAGTCTTGGTGTATAATAACCTCTAAAACTAGCAAGGGGAATGATTTTATGAAGTATTATTATATCTTTACAATGTAATGCACAACGAAACTCAATTCAATTATGAGTTTTCAAACAAATTATTGTTCTATTCAGAGTATTCGTATTACGGTTGAATATCACCGTCAGATTATTGATGGTAGCTATATTTCTTCTATCGAACTATAAATAATGATATTTTCGGAAGAATTGACGTAGATTCAACCTGTTTCAAGGCCAGATTTCCATCATGCGCCATCATTTTCTTTTGTCAAGCATTCAAAGTTTGAAGAACACTTCTAAGATATACATACCAAATGATGAGAGGGGACTTCCAAGTCTTAAAAATGAAAAATTCACAATTGTAATTTAAGGTTTATACAAATTATTTTCAATTCTCTTAGCTGTAATTTGCAAATGAACTAGAAAATAGTAAAAAGCCTTTTCAACTAAAAGAACTTTCCATGATCAAAAGATAGTAGCAATCTCTCTCTCTTTTTTTTCCCCCCAGTTGCTACCGGGTCTCAAACTCTTATCAAAAACTATTTTGAACCAAGCGAAGAGAACCTTAAATGAAGAAAAATGGCCCTTTTTTTTTTTGGCTCCCAGTTTCCTTCTAATGTACAGACTGGTATCTAGGCAGAAGTGAAAACCTTATAATTACACTACAACATGACTATAACTAACCCCATAACTATTCCACAAGATATCCAATTCGCTCCTTATGATGTTACTGTATCACCCATAATTTTCAGATTGCATTTCATGTTTAAGAAAGTTACAGAACAGCTGATAAATCTCCACTTGCACAGCCTCTACAACTGCAATGGACGCACTCTTATAAACTTCTCCTGCCTCAGGTTCTTAGGCACTCGGCACGCTCATGTCATTTGGAAGTTGTGATCATGAGGCTGCATGCATCTTAAGCAACATAAACGTTCATAACCCGGCTGCAATTCAGATCAGAAAAAGTGTGTTTACAATTAAAACAATATTTCAGGGAACTTCTTCAACAAACAAAGGAACTTAAGCTTCAAATTCCATCAACATTTCTTGAAGATTCCTCCAGACAACCATAATAATGTCAAAATGGAAATAATCTCATAATATTGTTTAAGCTTAGTTTTTGGGATGCTAAGCCAAATGTCTTATTTATTTACGGAGAGAGAGAGAGAGAGAGAGAACGTAATAAACCTCCACAAGATCTATGTCATTATGATTAAGCTGAGGAGAGCTCTAGTTTGGATTTGAAGGATAAAATCCTAATCAATCTCCATACCATCATGCTGTCACTATCCTGAGCATCATACGATCTATGTCAAACATCACTGCCACTGCCTCCAATACTCTATTCATTTTGCAGGAAGCCACTTTCTCTTTTTTTTCTCCAAATTTGGCTCACAATCCAAATCAGAACACTCCTCAGTATAATTGAATTTGCATAGATCTCATGGAGATTGGCTAGGTTCTTTTATAGTTTTCTTAACGAAAGAAAATTAGACATTTATACACACACTGAGTTGCAAATTAGAGTCTGTCACCAAGCAAGATTGTTATATGGCTTACAAATTACATGACCTATTACGCTGGTCCCATGCTTGAAGAAATGCTCAAAACACAATTCCACAAGCGTATAAATTCATATAGAGATTACAGGACATACCTTTTATAGCCTTGATCCAAACAGAACTCATATAGCTCCATAGTACGGGTCAAAAACATAGCAGCTCTTCTGATGTGCTATTTTAAAAATAGGCCACAATACCTCACATATTGCCACATTGTAAAGAGATTCAGCAAAATTTGCTTAATGTGAAGACAAACCACCTTCTCTCATCTTTGCCTGCAATTCACGAAGTGTAGGTTCGATCAATTCCCAGCCCTCCGGATTTTGGACACGGTTTGTCTTTACCTTCGGCATTCTTATACCTGCTCTCAAAGCCACAATGTTAAAAAAACTATTGATATAAATCCCACGCTTTTCTCCAAGAAAATCCTTATTGCCTTCCAATAAATTTTGGATAAAATAAAGCAAACATTTATTGAATAACAATAATTTTTTTTTAAGGTAAGACTTCTGAGAACAACATATTAAGGCTTCAATTGATTCAGAAATACATATAATATATCAAAGTAAATTTAAAACCTCACTCAAATTAAATTCTATCGAAACAAAAAAAAAAAAACACTATATGCTGAAGAGACGCAGAGAGTACGTAAAATTCTGAGAACAAGAAATTTGATAGTCAAAATAAACGAACATATAAAATTATACATAGCTGAAAGTTGAACATACCTCTAAATAATTTATTACGAAAAGTGAATTCGTCTAGATTCAAATTGAGAAGCAAAGAGTCTACTGGACAGCTGCAACGATCAAGGATTGGACTATTGGAGTGTTACCCCAGCCGAGATTTGTGACGCACCCGAGCGGAGATTTGTGACGCAACTCCCGCTTCCTTTGGCTGCAAAACTTGCGGAGGGATAAACTTTTGGCAAATATGCTTCCAGATATTAGAGAATTACCCTGATATTACGCCCTTTTATTTCTAAAAATAATTGTAATTTATTTCTTTAACTACAAACTGATATGGTCGAAACTGTACTTTTAGATGTGATAATGTTTGGATATAATGTTTGGATATATAGCGTCACTCTACAGTCTATTTTATATTTAATGCAGTTGGGACGGTCTTGCGACTACATTTAATTTTGACATGTTTAAACAAAGGCATATGGAACCTTCTTGAGTCTGAAAAAAATTCGAATTTTGTGGAAAAGGCGTCAACATTCAAAACTCTCATGGCTAGAACTCAAAGGAACTGTTCCACCAAATTATCTCACAAAATTCGTGAAGTACTGATCTGAGTGTAGATTTATCAGATTGAAACTACATGTGCACAAAATTATTTTATTAAGTCTCTATTACACCCGTAAAACGTTACAGTCTCTCTTTCACTACTGTTCTAATGAGATTTTTGCTGTTCCAAACAAGAACCAATGACTCCTTGTGCACTGATGATTGTCTACGAGCCTCTGACAAATTGTGGCATAAATTGCGGTTCTTTGACTTGCATTTTGTTATCTTCACTGTGCTTAAGGAGTACCTGTCAGCATACTGAAATGAATTTCTCGAGTCAGAATATGATCTCAAATGCATTGTCAAGAAAAGAAGGACGTACATGCAGTGATAACAAAACTGGAGACAATGCAGAACTATTTTCAATATATATGCATTCAAAGTGGACGTTATTGCCTCAAAATTCCTCCAAGGGATCAATATTAATTTCAGACGGTGAATGATCTCTTAGAAGGTCATGTATACATGCGTGGACCCTTATCATACAATGAGTTTTATCATACAATGGACCCTAGTCATACAATGAGTCTGGGCAGTTATTCATATTTCATGCGTTGTTTAAACTTACACGAATAGAGTAAGATGATGGGCAGAAACTAATACTGTACAATAAAGGTTGCATAATGTCGAAACTTCTGTCACAGACCCTGATAATAGTTGGGAATTTTTTTTTAAAAAAAAATAGCCCTCCTGTAACTTACATCTGGAATTTCGAAATCGCCACCACTGGCATCACACAAATCTAATGATACTAGCCGCAGCATTGGCATCTGGTCATAGTAGAAGTCACATGAGTTATATAGGTTGTTATAAACTTGATTTCACCCAAAGAGAAAGAGAGTGGGAATAACTAAGTGACCAATTAAACTTTAGTAGGTATAAGAGATTACCTTTGAAGCAGCATCCAGAATAAAGTTTCTGGGTATTCCCGGGCCCTGCATGTTCACGTCAGCTATTGATGTCAACACTTCTGAAAAAGATAATAAAATCCCAAAATAAAATAGCATCAAATATTCAACTTTAGTCTTTCCCTCAAAAGACAGACGGGCAATGATTAAGATTATAAGACAACACTAACCACAAGGAAATAGGGACTTAATTTATTAGAATTTAGAATCTAGCTCTCTGGACAGCCTCAAATTTTTAAACAAGTCATAATTAAACCATTTTTTGGAAATTGGGTTTTGCGCTAATACTTTGTTTAGAACAAACTAAAAATTATAACATAATTTAGAATACTAAATATTAGAAACTGGAAATTATTTTGAAATAGATTCAAAAAGGAGGAGCTTATTATCTCCTAGGAATTTAAAAATTTTAGTCGAGCTATCCCCAAGTACCTCCAGTCCAAACTTTTCTCTAGGCATTCTAATAAAGTTAGCTTATTATCGCCTTACAAATTAATCTTGATTTTTCTTTAATGTAATGGTCTAAAGATGGTGTAAATTTATAAAAAACCTGTGGCACTTAAATCTGCCCCAATTACTAGTTTATTCTTACAAAAGATAGCACATCCCCAATTTCCAACAAAATTCATCATCTTCATAAGTATTGTAAACAATATGATCAGTAATGACTCAGAATCTTCTTTAAGGACTGTCTAGAAGCAGCCTCATGAGTCCCTAAATTAAGGTATAATGCCTGTCACAGGACAATAAGTTTAGTGGCAATTATAGTTAATACTAGTTTTCCTTGAAGCAGTCACAAAAAAGATTAAAGTTGAGCTGTGATGTTTCCAAACCAGAAACATTAAATAAAATATAGAAAAAAATCCATGGTGTCAATAGGATTCACATACTTATATCCTGTCCGGCCTAGTTAGAGGCAAACAGCAAGAAAGTCAAATGAAGTACTCCTTGAAAATGGCCAATAAACACACCAGGAAAGTCCTGATTGTCAGATGTTCAACTTGTCTGTGCACGAACTTTTAAGCAGTAGCGCTATGATAATTATGGCCCATTCATCTAACATCAATTTAAATGCATGCAAAGTTCAAAAGAAAAGGTAGCTATAGAAGGCTCACATTATGACGTAGTAAAAGATCTTCAAGAGCTATGCAGTTGAAAAGAGAAGTAACCCCATATGCAGTAATATCTCCGCACTCCTGAAGAACAAAATGATCACATATGAAGAGAATTATTGGACAACTGGCCAAAGCACGCAAAGCCATAATGCAAGGTTCTTCGCAGCTCAGACATACAGACCAGTTTGTTCCTCTATATTATTAGTTCATTAATTTTGAAGCCACACAACATTTATATCACAAGTCACTCGACTAATAAATTATTAATAATCGCATTCACTTTCAATTTTACATCTCCCTCTGCTGTTTCAAGCAAATGCCTATTATATTAACCGTGTAGTATTTCAAAAACCTAAAGAAGTCATGATTAGAATAAATGCTATCAAGAAAATAGAAGAACAAAAGGTTGGCCCTAGTCTAAGAGAGCTGATAGCAGACAAACCTCTAGATGTAATGAAATCAAGCCTGGCCATCCCTGTGAGATAATCAGCTGAGAATCTGTAGAAAAGATAAAACCACAAGGATGAAAAAAAATAGCAGTTATTAATTTTGACAATCAGCAGTTCTTCAAATTGACTCACAGATTAAAATAATAAAGAAATCATCGCTGAAGCAGCAGCAGATGGAAATCATCAATAAAGGGTTACATTGGCAACACACTCTCCAAACTATATTGGGAATTCAGCTAACAGAACAGATAATAGAAGAGAGAATATACAAATACAAGCACTGAATAGGCAAGTTGCATGCTATGATTTACAAATGATAACTGCCTACCTGAACTGAGAAGAGTGCATCCTACCAATGAAAGCTCAACTAACTCCGAACAGTTCTGTGTCAGAATCACCAGATCATTATTGGTCATCCAAGGAGTTACCCTTTCAAGCTTCAGTTTCCTGAGATTTGGCAAAGGTAACTTAAAGCTGGATATGGATAAATCACCAAGACAGTGGCATATAGCCAAAACTTGCAATCTCCTCAAGGATTCCAGAATGTTTATAATGATAGAATCAGATATCACCTGTAAAGAAACAGAAGTCACCAGCCTCGAGCAAAAGCAATTTTTATAAGCAATAACAACATTGCACAACTAATCTTGAAAAGCAATAAGCAAAGAATGTTGCTTTGCCACCTGTTTGTGATCATCAAATAAGTAAGTTCCCCTCTAAAGAGTCAGAAGAATTGCAATAATTGTCTTAAAACAACAAAATTATCAAGAAATGACATTAAAACCTAATACTGATCTCAATCATTTGAGAGATTAAATAACAAATATTTCCCAGGAGAATCAGACAGTTTTATTATTATTCTAGCATCAGAAGGTACTAGCAAGAGTTATAATATAACAAGCCTCAAGAAGGAAATATCTCTGCTTGTTACATTCTTTCAATCAAGTGAGAATCATCAACTTATCTTAAAATAGTGAGTCAGAGGCAGCACGAAACAAGAACCTGCTTCACACCCAACCCTCGAAACTGTTTCATGATGAGTGGCAGTGTAGATTTAAGTTTTAGGTTATATATACACTCGCAAAAATTAGCACACTCACAGTGTAAGCAGCTCATTAGCTCCAGAACACGGTAGCACATCATATTCCAATCATGATTGGAAACCAAGTTCAGTTTAACATTTGACTTGGTCAAAACATAACTTTCAGACCCAGAACCATGCCTAAGCCAAAAACTCGTAAACTACTTTTATGTCAGACCCTCAAAAGGCATACTTCCAAGATCATGTAAGCCAACAAAATTATCACAATGCCACTGACAGAAACCTTAGAAAATAATTAAAGTTGAAATAGAAATTTCATCTCCTTAAGCAACGTCCAGTCAAAATCTGGCCAAATGACTAGCAGCTGAACCAGCTTATTTTTTGCATCAAAATTGAATGTCATAAAATGCTTCAGGGTGAGCATAATAATTGCATACTTCAATCATTAAGAAGTTATCTGAAAGGGAAGCATGGCATAGATTTCAACTTTCATGATAGTCAATCACAAACATAAGCCATAAAGCATAAAACCACTAACATAGTATCTCAACTTTTTCAGCAAATAATACCTGAAAATAAAGAACAACTAACTCTAGCATAGGACAAGTTGTGGGCAGCAGTCTTAGTGCATCTTCACCCAAGGATCCACCCAAACCCACAGTTATTGAGTGTAGTAATTTAATTGCAGGCTTCAGAACTTCCAGCGAGAGGAAAGAGAATCCCCATCCCAGTACAATTTCTTCTAATTTGTGTGTCCTGCCTAACTCAGCAAATAGATCTGCACACGGATAGGAAGAAAATTCTATCCCTCTGCCATTACTTTCCTGTTGAAACAAATTTTTACATCCTCTTGCATTTAAATACTTCAATCCAGAATTTCCGTGGACCATATAAGCTAAAGCAGCTCCAGATATCTGCAATTTTACAATCAAAGTTTATCAGTTTGTTACGTAAAATTTCACCATTTCAAGTTTATAGCATTTATATTTGTTCCAACAACAAAAATTATCCAATTTATGCCTTCTTTCATTTGGTTCTGCACCAACTAACTGTCTCTTGGAATGCTCCCACCAATGCCATGCGTTCATGAACTACTTAAAAAGAAGAGTAACAAATATAGAGATCACACTTTTTGGATAAATAAATACAGTTAGTTCAAATATAATTGCAAAAAAGAAAAATTTAGATAATTCAGTGGAACTACAAGGAAATTGACATTCTAACTCTTAAGCTATGAATCCTATGAAGAAATATGATTCAAATTGGATACTTCTTCTCAAAGGTAAGTGTACGTAAGTGTATTTACTGTCAAAAGAATATCATGATAGTTAGAATACAGAATTTAAGTAGATTTTTTCTATTTGAAAGGAACTTTTGACCAACTGGTCTTGCATTTGAGTAGCCACATTGTTGATTAATTAAACGACGATGATGTGTTTGTTGTCAGGTTGTGGTGGTCGAGTTTTCTTCATGTTCACCTGAGTGTTAAAAACATAAATTTTATTGTTGGTCCTTACCTAATAGCTTAAACTTTTAGGTCAAGTGTTGACTTAACAAAGGGAAAGATGATAGGAAAATATATTTTCCAAACCCTTAACAATTAAAAATATTTTTGATACCTTTTTAAATGTTTCTTAAATTTTCAGATTCAAGCTAGTTGATACCTGAATATTAATGATCAAACAATTTTCCCGTATTTGATATACGCAAAAGTAAATGGTAGCTTCATTAAAGGCAACAGTCCATATAATAACTAACCATTGTATCTGAAACGTCAAGCATCTCCAAGGAAGAACCTGAGAAATTATAAAGAGCTTTGTCTGCTAGTTGAGTGCCGCTCAAGCAAAGACTCTTCAGCTTTCTTGCTTGACACATGAGCTCTAGAAGATACATCCCATCAACACCTGCAAAAATGTTATTGATCATACATATAAAGATCTGAGTACATCTTGTCAAAAATCTTCAAACAATTTTTAAAACTGTTATAGCAGGAGAGAGCAGAAAAAAACCAACTCAATCATGAAACAAGTGGGGTTGATTACACAAACTAGGTAACAACTTTATACCGGCTAAGTGTCTAAATCCTGTTATATCATTATCAATCACATCTTTCATGCCGCAGCCTCCACAAGGGAAGGAAGATGCCCAGAAAACATGAGTCAAGGCTACAATGAGGGACATGATAACCCATCTTATATATGGCAGCCGTACTAAATTGCATTAAAAGTTCATTACGATATTTTTGTGAGGTTCAGAACATACTTTTAGAGGGTATATTGCCAAACCACAAGCAAATTTGGAATATGGAATCACGGTGTTCAAATCTGGGGGAATTAAATTCCTCCTAAAGCCAGTCAAGGTACATGAGAAGACTTAATGGTTTTGGCTTATCCTTTGATGGTGTACAGGAGGCTTTTCTTGTCTGTCAAAACTGTAAAATCAGTGATGATACCAAACATTGCCGAACGCAAAGAAGGCTACACACAAGACATAACAACCTAAGTATTCTCTAGAAGAAGTTAATAGCCACGTGAAGATATCAAAAATAAACATAATCCATTAGAAACCATCTCACATCAAAGTCATCGGCAGGGTGCAAAAAGAAGGAACTGGATTGTAAGTAAATTTATGAGAAACAACATGAAAAGATCTGTATGTCACACAAAATGACATGCCAAATATAACCAAAGATAGAGAGAGGATGCAAGTTCCTAACACCAAGTAGCCAACATAAAGCTCTCCTAAATTGACTCAGGTTTATTTTTTAAAAAGAAGAAATCTAAAGGCTTGCCAATTGCCACCTCTGGATTGTTACTGCTTTTGAGGTTTCCAGTTATTTTAAAAACCATATTCATTCCCTTTGGCCATTAATATATCAGGTACCTTGACTACGGTTTTTGGAATGCAAAGAATCTCTGAAGACAATTTAAAGTTCCATCTCAGTAGATTTGTCTGAACAGAAAAAGTGGAAACAAGAAATAATACTTACCATTGCAGCAAGCCATATGCAGCATCTGAAGATTGGACGCCAATGTGTTGAAATTTCTCTTTCCACATAAAGCAGAAGAATTACAATAGGGGACCTCCGAGCACAGAGCTCGAATTGAATACACACCAAAAGAAGTATCACAAACTATGATAGACTGCAGTTTAACACATCTCCGTATGAGATTTGATATGCAGACATCAGTTACTGAAACGCACCCTTTAATGTTTATGTAACCTAAAGAAACACAGTATTTTGAGATAAACTCCAGATCGGCATCTGACAAAAAGAATTAGAAAAAAGTTAGTTTGTTGACCAATTAGGCGACAGACAACCCATGCTCATGGAGAACAGAGCAACAGCTAGTAACAAGAATCCAATAAGTAAATGTACACTAATTTGAAATTTCCCAGAAGAATATCAAAGATGGAACGATAAAGGGGCTTGTCACCATATCCTAATTAAAATAATATTGACCAAAATAACTCACATAGATGTATATTTAACTCCTCCGCAGCACTACAAGTTTACAATTCAGTGCACCACAGTTATTAACATTTCATGGGAGAACTTTCTAGATAGTATGCATTGAGGCCACCAATATAGCCTTAGTGTGGAATCAGCCAGAATAAAGAGATTTCCATTCTCCATTAAACTTTGAGTAATACCACACATACAAGCTAATAAATCAAACCCCTCCACGCAAATTGACATGTTGTAATACAATTGGATGGGCAACAGAAAAATGGCAATGTTTTGCCATGCCATCAGTTTTTATTTATTGCGTTAAATTTTTTCAGTTTACTAGTCCAATTCCACAACAGTATGTCAATTGTTTGAATGATTTTGTTAGATTTGTTTGGTTGTGCAGTATTATTCTTAAAACTTTATCATTGCAACATGTAAAAATATGTGTGCTACTGCCTCCATGACAAGAACAAGATAAAATATTCTCCGATGGGAAAAAAAAAAATATCATTTTGTCTAGTGTATGAAAAGTGATACAAGCAAAAACACATAGTAACAGCTCACCACACATGTCACTGCGGCCCTCTAAGGTGAGTTTTGTGATTTTTGATGGCGATGGCCCTGAATGATAAACTGATGTAGCATACAAAGAACTATCACCAGCAATAGACTTATTCAATACTAGCGGCATTAGTGCAGAACTTGAGGATACAACTGATACTTTTGTTGGTATAACTGGACTTGGGTCAACAGTCAAGTCAACTTCACAGAGCATTGGGCACTTCTGCACCAATTTATGGAGATTGAGTGTCTTGAAGTCCAAATGATAAGCTGCTTTTATTGTTCTCAATGATGGAAATGACTTGGAGAAGCACTCAACGGCAGATTCCAGATGCAGGGCATGACATTTGCAAATGTTAACCTCCTGTACTGCTTCAAAGGACAAAATTGGCAGAAAACCTAATGGAATTCGACTTTGATCTTTGTCAAGACATTCAAATATCTTCCTTGATGTTGGGTCCAAACAATGCAACGAATCAAGCACAGATAGGAGCAGTATTGCTGATGTCATCTGAGGACAGCCAGAAAGATTCACCTTCTGCATAGGGAAAAAATAATTTAGATAATCATAAAACTATGCTAAAGGGATGGAATCTGAATAGTGTAACAAAAAATTAAGGCAGGTCAATTCTGCTATCTGTATCCATTCACAGACATTATTAAAGATGTTAGAAAACTAATTAACATGGCCTTTCATTTCTTCAAGAATTTGGTAAAGTTCTCTCTCCCCACCAACACCCACACCCCCCCCCCCCCCAAATATGAATACATACAAGGAAAAAGGGAAAACAAGACTCCCCATTCCAATTCGAGCACCATAAAATTGTGTTATGGAACATTAAGCAAAAGCATAAAAATAAAATTGAAAAGGCACCAAAAGTAATGGAAAGTTAACTTTGATAACTAAAGGTTATCCAATTAAAGTGTGATTTCATACAGTTAAATTAACCTAGAACATGTGAAAAAACCCTCAACGAGAGATGCAGGATTTAAGAATCCAACTTCCTTTACCCCCATCTCCTGGAAAACTGTTCCAATGGATAATTTTATGCATGCAGAACCAATTTTATATTGACAGGGAAGCATCACAAGATGCAACTTTTGTACTGCCTCCGCATTAATCAGCTATTAACCTGGTCATATCGACCCTCAACCTCACTAAAAAAGCAAAAATTATTGCATGGCTTCATGTCAACAGTAGCAAAATGAATACCTCTGAATATTCTGTCAACCGAATCCTGAGATGTTTCAGCTCAACATCCTCCAAGACTTTTATTAAGCATGCGGGGTGAACTTTCACCAGCCTTAAAATTGAATTAACACTCTCGTCAGAAAGCTTAGAGAAATATGATGACCTTCTTTTCCCTAAACAGAAGAAAATTCAAGTAGCATAATCAAAAGATTAGATGAAAAACTAAATGAAAGAACAGTCTTAAGGCACTGCAAGAGAAAAAATCCAGAATGTCACATACCTGCAGCAAACCACAGCGGCAGAATGCTTATTCGAATCTGTTCAACACAGAAACAATGAATAAGTTCATTGAAGAAATCATAATCAACTGAAAGATTCAATAAATTTCTCAAATAGAAAGACTCGCATATGGTCTTATTTAATTTTTTTCTTAACCTAAAAACTTTAATTAATCAGCAAAATTAATTTCTTTTCCACTAGAAGATAATGTGCAATAGCTAGAGCCAATTATATGTTTTCTTACAGTTATAGTTTAGGTAACCCAACTTATAGGAAAATTTGAAATCAATTTTTCTGATTAAAAGAGACAGATGACGTGCTTTACTGTTTAACTTCATGAAGAATAATAGGGCTGTCACAAAATCTCATATCCGTCAATCACGTAAGAGCAAGATCAACTAAAATCTTAACACGTGTAAATTTCTAATCGCATAGCATGTTGCAGAGCATACCTGTTGCCCATTTACTGGTTCTAGCACATATTTTCCATCCTGTGATATCTAATCTTATGAACTAATAAGAGTTTTATAATTGCTTTAAAAGCAATTTTTCATAGATTTCGATAAATTAGTAGCCATATTGTATTAAGGACCTAGTTCAACACACTATGGATAGAGGATCAAGCGTGTTCAATGCCTTACAATATTCTTTTGAGAAAATCAAAATAAAGATTGGTTCAAGTAAAACGGCAGTTCAAGTCCTAATAAGAGAAAAGATAGCAACCACTTGGTCAATATCACTTGGTCAATATCTTTCTCCGCATTCTACAGTCCACCAATACATATGGCAACAGACTTCTAAGTACAACCAGTCTCAATTATATCCAAAAGAGCATATTTTTACCAATACAACGTCATAATTATTTCCCCATCCAATACCCCCTCTACACCACAAAAGTAAAGACCACCTGCCCTATAGAATATCAAATTTAGATCCTCAACCTGAGCAATAAAACATCAATACATACCTCTTTTAAAATTGTCAAATCATCCTCAACTCTGTTTGAGGATTCCAATTGTGCTATGTTAGCATCAATCCATATTAAAAGTGCATCAGAAAGATGCATCTCACTGTAAAAGAAAACTAGAACATCAGTATTCCAGAAAAAGATGATGTAAACAATTAATCCAGTTTTTCAAGGGATAGTTGACAGACCTGTCCACCGTCAAAGAGGGATGCTTTACGCACTCTAACAGCAAGCTGTAGGGAATATTTACAAAACTTTTATGAGACATGGCCCACATCTGCCAAGAAAAAGCCACTGTCCATCAGCTTCCGTTGATGACAAATGAAAGCCGGAAAAGCTGGATTCTACATGGTAGCTGCTCAAAAACTATATGAAAGCCGAGTACTCACAAAATTTCGTGCAAGATATCTTGCACAGAATTGTGGAACAAAATCGTTTGCTGCAACATATAGCAAATTTCTCCATTAGAACAAGTACTGAAACATGAACATCAAACATTATAGTACGGGTATTGAATAGCATAATTATTCTTCTTATTTTTAATCAATTATAACAATATTTAAAAATCAGCTACTTCTTACCATGCTCTAAACCAAAGTTCCATATGTGAATCAAATCTTCCAAATGTATTTGGTGGAGCTCATTATCTTTGGAAAAACAAACATCAGAAAACCAAGTTCTACACTCCAAGATGAGCCTCTCCACCCCAAAATAAAGTGCACCCTAAAATAGCAACAAAGACTTTAAAATTCTGTAAATCAAAAAGTTTATCTAATTGGAGATTTGTTTAATTGATCTCATTCTTCACTATAGCAGTGACATAAGAAATTTTGCATTTGCAGGGATAGTAATAATACATATATATATATAATGGAAGTTTATGTAAAAATAGACTATGCGATTCCATACCTCGAATAAAGCGAGAAAATTATCAGGGGTAACATCCAGCGGACAGCCATATATACACTTTAAAATATCAATAAATGTTTCCAGGTTCCATTGGATAGAAATATAATCCGAGCTTGACTCACTGCAGGCCGCAAAAGTAAAGCCCAACCTTCAGACTAGTCGCATGAAAGCATTCAAACAGATATCTATGTACAAAGATGTTCATTACTTAAACCTATACAGCTCACAACTTAGTTTTACGTTTCATTATTTTTTTTCTTTTTCGTTCCATCAAAATCAAAACCTGTTATATAACAATTAGCAGAAACCTAGTACTAAAGTTTATAAGCTTTAATAATTTCCTAACTAAAATATAACCAAATTTTACCTAAAGCTTCCACCGAGAAGGCCTTGGAAATACGAAGACTGTTCAATGAGCCTGTAATTAATATCTAAATAAAAGTTTATTACGAAAATGAAAACCAAAGGAAAAAGCAATAATAGCAGTTTAATTTCGGAATGTTGACTGGCCTATCACGAGAAGCATGCACTTTCACTGTTTGGAGATGGAGAATAGTATCCAAATCCCAGCTTCGAATATCATTTGTTGAAATGAGAATTTTTCCATCTTCAGCAATATCTGCTTCGATCGGTATCGGATTAAGGTTTGTGCAAGTGAGAACGACGAAGGTATCGTCCGAGGTTGAGGCCATTAGCTAGAAACATATACTGGAGAAGGCTTCGAATTGGAGATGGAGTGTGTTTGGTTGATGAGAAATTGAAGGATATGAAAGGAGAAAATAGAGCCTAGTTTTTGAAACTTAACTTTAGCTAGTAGCTAGCGTCTTCTGATATTTTTCTTCGCTTTTTATTTTTAGAAAGCGCGCCGATTTCTACCGTTCTTGGCTGCTTTTGAGTTGGTAGATGAATAAAAACGTAAATTCCAATTGTTACTTTAAAGCTACTCACACTATATATGAAATTTTTTTTAAGTTCAATAATTCTGACAACTATAAAATTGATTTAACTAGTTTTCTTTCTGTTGTTTTTAGAAGTGACGGTAGTGGTGAGAGATGAACAGTGTCCGAATGTCTAGCTTGAGCAATGATGGTTTCATCCGGATCTTCTGTGATCAGACGCAGCCACGGGAGAAGGAAAAATACAATGCCAAGGACTACAAAACAACAGAAAGAAAATGCAAAATCTGGTGAGAGCTCTACTGCAATACTCTTCTTGATCAGATAGATATACACTAGTACGAAAGCTACTACGGTTACAACAACAGCAAGGGAAAAACCCTGATTCCCTAAGTACAAGTTCTGCTAAAACAACTCAAACTCAAGCTGCTCTCCTGTAGCTTTACACTCCAAATACTTGCTCTTTTGAGGTACCATATCTTGAATTCCATAATCATAGAAGTCAGGTAGCTCCGGTGGAATTGCACAGCGAATAAGTGCCCAGTTTAAGCCCTCAAAGAATGGATGCTGCTTTATCTCTGCAGCACCTTTCTGGGATCCCAGTCGATTCTCAGGTTCCTTTATCAACAACCCTCTGATTAGATCCCTTGCCTGGAAACTAATAAGAGGGCTATCAGGGAATTTGAGGCTTTGCATTACCACATTGGCTAATGTTTCTTCATTCCCAGAACCTTTAAAGGGTGTTCTTCCGTATAGAAGCTCATAAAGAAAAATACCAAATGTCCACCAATCAACAGCAGCTCCATGGCCCTCTCCTTTGATGATCTCAGGAGCCAAGTATTCATGGGTCCCAACAAACGAATTGGATCGTGCATCTGTAGGTTCTGCCACAAGCTGTGGCAACGATCTTATCTGGGCCGCAGGGTCAGCTTTTGGTTTCCTTGTTTTTGCAGTAGCAGGTAAAAACCTAGGACTAAAGCACGGAACTTGACAGGTGGGTTCAATGCAAAATGGCTGAATGCAGTTAGATTCCGTGCATGGACCTGACACCCTTGCAGGATCCATATTGGATGAAGATTTCAGGAGAGTTGGACTCACAGAACATCTGAGTGACAGATCAAAATCTGTCAGCATGATGTGGCCATCTTCTCGAACGAGAATGTTTTCTGGTTTCAAATCCCGGTAGATAACTCCAAGCATGTGCAAGTACTCCAGAGCAAGGAGGACTTCAGCAACATAGAACCTGCACAAACAATTTATTGCTTGCTCAATGATGTGAATGAATAAGCAAAACAAGAAGACAAGTTATCAGAAATAAAAATTACAACAGCACATCCAACTTCAATTTCAGCATCACCACAAAGGAAGATACAAGTGCCCCTCAGGATCCATACAAAGGACATTCTTCTGAAATTTTAGCTGCGCATGTGAATTACAATGAGCCAATGGAGCCCTCACATTGCATGATAGTGGCGACTTAAGTTAACCATAAAATGCCGAACCATCTGATTGTTCTTAAGATTAAGATGCATGAATGGTCATAAGTGAGTAGAGACAATATTCCAGAACTACATAAACCTTTTATGTATAACACAGAATGAATAAAGTAAATCATGTTCTTTGTACTGAAGCACATTTTTCATCCAGTCTTTTTTTCCTTTTTTTTCCCTTGTTCTTTGTAGTTTATAATGTCTAGAGAGAAATCAAACGATAGAATGTCATATAATTCGAGTGGACCTTTAGTCAAAGAATTATACCTTGCTGCTGGTTCGGAAAAACACCTGCCAAGCTGCTTCTGCCTGAGGACGTGTAGATCTCCACCAGGACAATACTCCATAACTAAACATGATAAATTATCTGATGTGAATTGAGAATATAATGTAGGAAGAAAAGGATGATCTAGCATTCTCAGAATCTCTCTCTCTGTCTGGGCCCTCGGCATCTTTTTCCTTCTTGCCAAAAATTCATTGTCCATGACCTTTATAGCAAATAGGCAGTTTGTACCAATTAGCTCAGCAAGATATACAGTCCCTATATCTCCACAACCGAGCTTCTGTAGAAGATTGAAATGCCTCAACCCTATGGACCCATACTGCAATCTAACATGCCGAATAGCTTCCCACCTCACATCTGCTGACATGTGAGGCCTGTTGCCACAACTAGATCCACTTAAATTGCTGTCATCACTGTTGCTTGTACTGCTGCTATAGTCACCAAGGCTACTCTTTGAACTTTGGGAAAATTCCCCCTTACTTTTTGTTTTTCCAACAATAGGCTGGCTTCTGTCACTGTCATTTGGAATGAAGTCTGGCTCAATAATACCAGTATTAACACTTGTAGAGATAACTTCTGCACTAACACTGGTCAAATTGGAGACAGTTGAATCTTGATAGGGTAGATTACTGGCATTTTTTAAAGCACAATGGCATCTCTGGCAAATTAGCTGAGTTGAACTAGGCTCCAATTGACTTCTGACTTCACTGTAAAAATTAGAAGAGCAAGGAGAAGAAGCTGAATCCTGTTTTACTTTCTTCTTAACTGCACCTTTCTTCCTCAGGACCTGTTTAGCTACACGTGGGCTATTTCTTGATATCTTGGTTACCCTGCTGCCATTGCTCGAGCTTGAAGAAGGCACGGCATGCAACCTGCCTTTCCGTCCTGACTTTACAGTTGATGTTCTGTTTGCTAATTTGCTTGGGGCAGAGACATTTTTTTCTTGCTCTGGTAAGTCAACAGTATCAGAAGAAGAAGGATGGGCAGGTACATGCTTCTCCTTTTGTGCTATTTCCACTTTTACTGCATGAGTTCCTACATTGGTTGATGTAGAAATAATCTCATCTTGCATCCGCACGGTCTGAGGACCACTTTGTATTGGAACAGCCAACCGAGGAGAAGAATGAGCTCTCTGGTTGGTTCCAGTACTACTATCTGTGGTTGGAACTGTGAGTCGAGATGAAGATTGAGCACCTTTGTTGGTCCCTGTAGAATTCTGAATTGTTGAAGAAGCAAACCAAGGAGAAGAATGTGCACTTTGGTTCGTCACTGCAGCATTTTGAATAGTTGGAACAGAAAATTGAGGGGCATAATGAACACTTTGATTGGTCCCTGCAGCATTTTTCATTTTGGGAATAGCATATTGTGGAGAAGAGTGAGCACTTTTGCTGGTCCCACTAAAATTTTGCCTTTTTGGAACAGCAAATAGAGGAGAAGAATTAGCACTTTGACTGATTCCCATAGCATTTTGGAGAGTTGGAATGGTAAATTGAGGAGAGGAATTATCACTTTGGTTTATTAATTTCATCTTTGGCACTTGAAGAGACGGAGGCATCTTCTGTGAAGAAGTTAGCTGGCTTTCTTCAGGCACCAGAGATATTTCAACCATATTCCCCTTCCCTTCATCCATAAGAAGGCCAGATCCACTGGCAGGTTCAACTACCTTCGTATTGTACAAATTTTTAATCCTGCCAGCTTCTGACATCACAGAAGAACTGGTAGACTTTGATATTCGTTTCATAGCAGCCATTTCCGAAGCTTTTGTGATGCTAAGTTCCCTTAATGCTTGCTTCAGAGAGACTGGTTGAGAAGTCCCCAATCGCGGTGAATGGGGCACACTAATTGGCTTTTTTAAGTCACTTTTCCGCACTGGGCTCATACTTGTGCCAACCTCATGTGAAAGACCCCAACCTTTGGTTGAATTTTTAAGACTGATAGCCTCAAAAAGCTGATTAATATCATCTTCTAGAGATTCATTGTATGCCAATTTCAGTACATGAGGCTTCTGATCTTTGTCCATCACACTTGATCCCAAACTACGCCGGTAAGTTCTTCGAGAATTTTGAACTGAATTCACCTCTTCCCCTGCTTCCACAATTTCACAAGAACCAGGAAATGAACCCATTACTTTGGAAACTCACAGCCAACTTAATTCACTCAGACTCAGTACAAAAAGGAAGGTCGAAGATATCCTCATAAGTTTAAACTAATCCATTTCTCGGAAATTTCAGGTATCTGAATTTGCAACCCATGTCGTCTAGGCCCTCTCTGATTATGCAGATTCTAAATCCCCTTTTGTTCATTAGGTCTGTTCAAACAATCCCAAACAGAAATATCCATACCTAACATAACTGCAAAGTTTCAAAAGGGTTAGCCAAACCAAAGAAAATAACAAACAAAAGAAAAGTAAAAAACTGATTAGTTTATCCCTCCACAGATAGTTCCAAGCAATCCACTAACATTCTAAACCCTCTAAATAAAAACAAACTATTACATTCCAAGTTTGCAATTACTGCTATTACTAACCTCAATTCTACACTTGCACACATCTTACTCTTAAAAACATCGGTAGCACTTTAAAGTAACCTTACAATCTAACCAGAATCCAATTAAGCTGTGCTATCAAATCATTTTATAAAAAAATGCCAGATTTAAAAATATACAAAAAATAGCAAATTTTTGTTTTTTTTTTTTTTTGGGTGAAATGGTGCAACCTTTTTTACAAAAAATATCAAGCAAGCTTTTTTACAAAAACTAAAAAAATGAATCAATAATAAAATAGGATCACTAGCTCAATGAAATGCAAATTTAAAAAAATATATATATATATATATATATATATGAGAAATGCAGAAAATGATACCGAGAAAAGCAAGTTAAACTCTAAGAAAAGATCCGAAACAGGCAAACAGCAGCTAGGAAATGCATACATATAAACAGGCAACCAAAGAGTGAACTGAGATCGGAGAAAGAAGCGGTTACCTGAAACGATGTCGTTCACTTACGGGCGAATAGAGTGACTTAATCAGATTCGCGACTGAAAAACCCTAGAGGAACTTGAGAGAGAACGAAGAAGAAGAAGAAGATTAGAAGAAGTATGTGTATTATACATACATGTGTAATGTGTTTTCTTTTTTTTTTCACGTTTTGGCTCTGATTATTTTGAAGATTATGGGCCCCACCGTATATGTTTGTGGGTCCAGAGTCAGTGAGTGTAGACACCCGAGTACCCGACGTGTCGACTGCTTTAAAATCTAGAAACTAAAAAATTAAAAAACAGAGAGTGAGATTTTTGAGATAGAGATTGTGAGAGGATAATTAATAACCATAATACTACAAATACAAAAATTAATTTGTACAATTTTGTTTGAAATGTACGAATTTAAATTTCCCCGTTGTATAAATTGAGAGAAAATTATTTTTAATACTATATTTCCCCAAGCCCGTAATTTCCTTTCTTTTTTTTTTTGCTTTTATCGTTCTCGAGAATTAAAGTGATTAGCTTTATGAAGAAGTTTATGATATTATTAATCAAAGGTGATGATTATACAGCAGAAAAGGTGGGAAGCGAATTCCGATGATGAATAAAATGGAATTTAATGTTACAACTTGCAACCCCGAAAAGAAACGTGCCGGGCCGTTCCTTTTTTTCTTTTTCATCAATTAATTTTGACAAAATGCATTTACACTTCTCAAGTGAAAAAGAAAAAAATTCTCATGAAGAATCCAATATTTATGTTTCAGCATTAATTTCTTTTTTTTTTTAACATTATAATTGAATAATCTCATACAAAGAGTCCGCAAAAGCGCGGCACAAATTAATATTGAGAAAATTTCTCTTAAGTAATAGAGAAACCTCACACAAGTTCAAATATTGATACATAAATTCTAATCTTTGTGCCAAGACTCGAACCAACTTAATTTTTTCGATACTTACCTCAAGCAAATCTAAGCCAAAAATATAAACTCAAGGAAATAAATAAACTTTTAAAATCAAGTAATGGAAATATCTAACCAAAATTATTGGCAAACATTAAATTACTATCTCAATTTATTCAAGACTCAATTATTAACTTACTTGTTAATAATAAAAAAAAGTTAATTGTAAATTATTCTTTTCGTGAAATGATAATTTTTAAAATATTTTAAAAATTATTGTAAACCTCAACTTACCTCAAATTTTTATTAAGAAGATAAAAAAAAATCATCAACTCACCTATTTTTTTTCTTATCATCTAAATAAAAATAGGAGAAAGTGAAATTTATAATATTTTAAAATAATATTTTAAAAGTTGTCGAAGAAAATAATTCAAAATTGACCCTAATAAAATACCAACCGCATATTAAAAAGGGGGACCTGTCTATGGTACAGATTCTGTAACAAACATCTTCCGTCATCCCACCATCCGATTTTCTATTGTTTAGTTTCTCACTCCGCATCCAACCACATCCAACGGCTGATGCTGCAGTCTGTACCTTAAAGATTCTGTAAGCTAGTCGAGTCCTTAAAAGGGGTGTAAATTGGAAAATCAATAATGACTGTATTGGCAAACAAACACGTACTGATGTTCCATGACATTTGACAAATTCAACTCAGTTAATTGTACCAAGGAAGCCCGTTGTATAATTAATTAACCATGGTTGTTGACGTAACGAAAATACAGCTCACCATTCAATAATTGAAGATAAAAAAACAGTGTCAGTCTGTGATAAGCAGCAGGATCTCGGGATGCCAGTCTTCGTGCTGTATCATCTGCCTTGACCACACATTTTCTGTTCTCTTTTTAACTCTTCTTTGGCTTCTTCCTTCATCGCCCCCATCGAATTTTTCCATCACAAATTTTTTTTTTTTATTGCATATCATCTTTGAAATTCAAATTAACCTGCTAATTGTAATTTTTCCCTTGATATTTTTTCTTTTTATTCTTTGGGAGGGAAAGGGGGGCGGGGGGGTGTTCCGTCGCTTTCAACTCATATGACTGAGACTACTTCGTCTGTCTTGCGTGTGTAATTTAGAATTTTTCTTTTTGTTTATTTTGTAACACCAAAATAGATTAGGAGATTACTTTTTTAAGTATTATTAACTATTAACGCTACATTTGGAACTATTGTCTAGTTGTTGTATATTTGGTAAATATATTTAAGTTTATTTTATATATTAAGCCAACTTTACCCCACATTTATTTCATAAAAAAATCTTTATAAATAATTTTACACATGACTGTCTTTTATAACTTATAATTCAAAAAAAAGTTACAGTTATTTAATTACAATCCATTGATTGTAATTTGTTATAACTTTAGCAAGTGATGAGGATAATACAATAATGAACATAAGAATTATTACGATTGACAACATGTTTTACTTTAGACGAATCATATTTTTAAAAAGTTTTTTTTTTACCAACTTAAAAATATGTAAACGTAGAATTGAAGACGAAATAAGAACATCTTTTTTTTTCTAATTTTACATAAAATTTTCAAATAAATTTACTTTATAAAGGTTTAAAGAGAAGACAATAAAATGAAATTTCCTTCTTGCATTGCATTATTAGTACGAAACATCATTCAATTTTGCCTGCCTTGGAAATTGAAGGTCGTCTCGCGATAAATAACCGATAATGAAACAGAAGCTGCTACAAAACAGTAAACATCGAAGAGTTAAATCAATCAATTTTTAAGCTCCGTCATCTTTTTTTTTTTTTTTTTTTGCCTTTAAGTAATAATTTGATCGAGGAAAAATAATGCCTACGTATTGTCTTTTTGTGGCCCGTGATCTTGTGGTTGTGGTATAAATTAAATTCATTAAAAATCCAAAGCAGCCATGAAACAAATTTTTGAAAATGAATTTTTGCAATGATGCCCTGATGCCACCAAACTTCGTTTATTTTGTTTTATTTTATAAAGATCCATTGCATGGCCTCGGATCCTATGACACCCCTGCCACGTTTTTTCTATTGCCAACGCCTCTCTCTCCTTGTATTTTATTCGTTACAAGTTGTTGGGTTCCACAGAGTCGGATAATATTCTCTTATAATACAATTTTTATTTTATTTTATTGTAATTAAGATTTGATCTCTAATTTTCCATATAAAATAAGATGATTCTACCGATTGAAACGCGTAATCAAAGCCCACCAAACATAATAAATCCTTAGATTTTAATAAGAATGAGTTTGGTCACCAATAATGCCTTCCACTAAGCAGAAACAATGCCCATTGATGGTTTAATTCTAAAATACGCCACCCACCTTTGAAAACCTAAAGAAATGAAGATACTTTTATTAAAGTTATTAGACATGATTTTATCATTAGTATTAGACATGGTTTAATGCTAAAATACGCCACCCACCTTTGAAAACTTAAAGAAATGAAGATATATTTTATTAAAATTATTAGACATGATTTTACATTAGTATTATCCTTGATTCAAATATTAATATTGTGTTTTTATATATTTTACTTATATATACTCGCAATTCATGAATGGATCAAATTGATTTCCTAAAAGGTCAGAACAATGTTCCCTCACACAAACACACTGGAAGCAAATTCACTCTCGTAAGAATAAAAAAAACACAAACAAGATATATTATACCAATGGATAATTATTTGTTACTTGAGTTGTGCTCAAATCTTATGTTTCTCCCTCAGAGGCTCAGATCAATCAATTTCAAATCTATTACATATGAGGTCAATCTTATGGGTATCATCTCAATCACTGCATATATATTCTCATATTTACGAAACATTTGAATTTATATGCTATATGAAAGACATGCCGCACTTTATTCTATGCACTTAAATTGGAGGCTAATACTAAATTACATACATGTAACTTAAAGATCCTAAATTAGATTGTTTTTAGAAATTTTAAATTTTTTGATCAACCAATTTCATTAATATGGCAAATTCAATGTCTCAAAAAAAGCTTTTTTTTTTGGGTAAAAAAATAAATTACGTTAGTGTTTGACTGCTCGTCAATGCCGACAGCTATCATTACGTGGAAACCAACAAAGAATTAAAAAAATGAAAAATGAAATCTCCCAAACTTTTCACCGAAAAAGAATGCTGGGGGGGCCATTAGAAAAATCAAGTAATCTTAAAACCAATTTCAATAAAATAGTGAACCATCAATTCCAACAAATGTGTCCACCTCCTAGAAAGTGATGGCTGGTGTTTTGTCTTGGCCCTCAAGCTAAGGCAGTATATATTTCATAAAATTTGAAAAAGCAAAAAATCCCATAAAATAAAGTACCACCGATTTTGAACTCTTTTCAATTCGCTCAAAATATTGTCAAGCAATGTCCTTTCGCTCTTCTTTTGGCCAGTTGTCGCGCCCCCTCCTTAAGTTAATTTTGCCGTGCGCGTCCATTTAGATTTTAGGCCATCTGCAGCTGCATGTGATGCTGATGTGTGAGCCCTTGAGGAAAGGTTGGTGAGGAACATGTTACAATCAATGTCAAATGATGATCGCCAAATTCTAATTATCAAATTATATTAGCGCCGGCTCTCAAATCACATATTTCTTAAATATATTAAAGTTGAAGGCTTGAAATCTTTAATTTAGAAGGGTTAAGGATTCCATCTAGCTTCTACGTATTCTAATTCATACTTTCTAATATGTTGACACAATTAAATTATCTTTAAAAAAAAAAAGGAAAAAACTCATACATCAAAAGTTATATATATAAACTCAAAGATTAATTCATTCTGTGATCCTCTACATTCGTGGCTCCCATGGTTACTATAAACTCAAAGATTCATCTTTAACATGATCAGATATTATTTCATTAGGTCTTCCACTTTCCCTTGTGCAGCCCTAAATATTTTGCTGCATTTAGCAGTTGAAAATCATAACATTTTTTTTAATTTTTAATATGAAGAAAATTAAAAAAAATGATATTAAAAACTCGAGATAAATATTAATATCTGTGATGGGCAGCCGCTAGTGCATTACTCATTAGGACTAGGAGAGGCCAACAAACTTACTATTAAAGTGGGTTGCGAGTTTTAAGTTGATGTGGAGATGCCAAATTATTGCACCATAATTAGGAGACATTTTATTAATGAGAAATTGACTCAGGTTACACGTCTAATCAATAGAGATAGTCTTTCAAATACTAAATGAAATAAGGCTGATTGATGTTAAATAATGAGGGATTCGCGTTGCGGCACGTTACAGTTATTAACAATAAAATCTAATAATATCATTGATTTGACTCATTGTTACATTTTCGGCATTGCGAGAACGAATCCAACTAACAACTCAAAATATCATAAATAGGCAAACTAAATTGAACGAATTAATACCTATCCAAAAAAAAAACTAATTAATAATGTTCTATGCGAAAATTATACGAATTGGACTATGATCGTTTGGCATATAAATGAAGTCGAAAAAGTCTTGAAAGGGACGGATTCGTACAATTTTTTAAAATTTTTTTTTCTATACGGTATAAATATTGAAAAGGGGTCCTCCTATGTTGCAACATAGGTGAGTCCTATTGAAAAGTAGCAAATGAAGAAAGAGCATTAAAGGGAATGAATGCAGCAATAATTTTTTTTTCTTAAAAAAATAAAAACATAAACAACCAAGCAGCCATCGTTGATTGGAGCTAAAGGCTTGGCCCAATATATTTTGTTAGGCCCAATTTCCCTGTTGCTCAGGCCCATTCTCCATGGAGGCCTTTTGGATCCTTAAAAAAATTATTACACTTGAGTAATGACAGATTTTCTAAACTTTTTTACCCCAAATTTCATCTTAAATAATGTTTCTATCATTGATAACTCTTTCTTATTATTATATTCTGATCATAACTGACCTACACACACCCCAATTATATTTAGATGAACTGTGTACTTTCCATTAATGAGAAAGCTAATATGCAAATTAAAACTTAGTTGCTGAAGAGTGCGAATTTGCATCGCTCTAGGTTGGCACTCACTAAATTATCAATTTGTAATGTTGGACTCAAAGAATAAAAAATTATCTTAAAATTTAATAAAAAATTTAGGCCTATTTATTATTGAGATGCTGTAACTTAAAAATTGTCATCATTGTAGAAAAAATATTATAGTTATGCAATAAATATAAATAGTATGTGGTAAATAATGTTTTGTAGATAATAAATTGGATAGAAATAGTATAGTTATTAAAGCTTTTTTATCATTTAAGTATGAAATAAAATTAATTTTGCTTCCAAACTATAGTAATTAGTGTTCCAAATAGTAATGATCAGAATACAAAACAGACCCTTAAACTAAAATTTGAACGACAATTTCCCATCTTGGAGAACCTGATCTTGAAATTGGGCTGGACTTTAACATGTCAAATTTGAAATGAGCCCAAAACCCTTGACCCAGACCAGATCGCGAGTCTAGGCGTAGTGTGTGCGTTCCCCTAGTCTTCGGATCACGTGTCAGCTGCGAAGTGCTGACCGACAGAAACACAACCCCACGTCGTGTTAGTATTCCTTGTTAGAGATGGGAATAGTCCGGGATTTGACAATTCCAGTTCCGTCCCGAATGGTAAAACGGGATTTTAATATGGATCGAATCATGTCTCGAATAGTTAAATAAGAGAAAAAGTTGAACTAATTTTGAACCGTTTAAAATTTCATCCTGAACCAAATGGCTCGAATGTCCCAAATATCTCATTTAATAAATACTATAAATTTCATTAAATATTAAAAAAAATATTTAATCCAATAATTCCATAAAATTGTTAACATCTCAATAGACGTTACAATCATAAGAATAAAAAATGTGCAATTAAACCAAAAATAACATCCAAAAGTAAATTAACTAATTGTAAAGCATCCAAAAATAAACCAACATATAATAATCAACAAAAGCATCCAACTTCTAAAAAAAAAAGAGAAACAAAAACAAAAGCATCCAAGATTTTTGTCTTCATTCTTCTACTCCAAGTTCATACTTCTGGATCAACCTATAAAAATTAGACTATGTAAAGAATAAATTAGAAAAACAAATAATATTATACTTTGGTAATTACTTAATATGCATTTAATAACGCTTAAAAACATTATTACTTACCTCTAGAATCTCTTTCATCCTTACATCAACTTCTTCTTCCTCTACAAATGTTAGAATTTTGATAGAAGTTTTAAATCCTTCATCTTGAGAAAAAAAAAAGGAACAAATTAACGAAATCTTGTATAAATGAAAAAACCTCACGCATATAATAAACATGTTAACAATCAAATGAGACAAATAATGAAATAATAACTTTTATAAACAAAAGAAATAATAAGTATAAAAGAACTCATTAAGCAAACAATAAACAATCATCTTTCCGTAAACCAAGTAATAAACAATTATCTTTCCATAAAAGCAAGCAATAAATAATCATCTTTTCGTAAACCAAGCTATAAACAATCAACTTAATTTATGAATCAAATACAATATATTTGAGAAAATAATAAAAAATCTAATACAAATATATTCAAAAATAAAGAAAGAGAAGTTAAATGCAAACTTACCGGAATACTAGATGAGGTGGCCGAAGGCGAGCAAAAATTGGGGATGAGCAACAAGTGGTTCTCTTTCAGTTTTAAGTCAAAATACTTTTAGGTTTCCAAATTAATATTTTTGTTTTAGATTTATTTAATCAAACTAAAAATAATACAACAAATGGGATTATGTTTGTTACTTGGGCTAGAGTATATTTTTGTAATACTATTTGAATCATTATTCATTAACCATTAGTTTAATTTTACTTACTTTTAATTTTATTAATATAGTATTTCTTCTAAAAATTAAATGGGACAAATGGGATCCCACGGAATCTTGACTTAGATCTCAATCTCGTCCCATATAGTAGATTGATAAATATTTTTTTAGTTCCAAATCACGTCCGTTTTTAAAATTCAGTCCTAAAAATACGGACTAATATCATCCTAAATAGATGAAATTTAAGATTTTTTTGCCATCCCTAATTACACAACTTACTAAAAAAAAAAAAAAAGCTTAAAGTTAAAGTTAAAACCTTTGAAAGAACTAAAATATTTATGATTCAATTTCTAATAATTTTTCTCTTTTGACTCTTGGCGCGTACCCAATGTACTGAACTAGAAGTGATGGTCAAACTCAAAAGTACAAGATACCGTTCACACTCTTGTGGAGTTAAATAATTACAACGTGAACACAAAAAATGTAACGTTGAATGCGGACCTATTTTGAGACATTATTCGTTTTAAATTTTAATCATATATATTTGGTAAAAAGGGATAACATAAATGATTAAGTTCTGAACGCCTTTAATTACTTTTTTTTCTTTCTTTTTTATTGGAGAAAATTAAGGACAATTGACAAATCAAGAGATAAGATCTCCACATTAAGTTGTGCTATTTTTTTGTACATATAAATATGAAAATATATTAAACTGAAATTAAGCTGCACTATCAAATTTGTTATTCTAAAGGTTAGTCTTCCACACAATATTCAAAATTAAAGTTTTTTCTTTAAAATAGTTTAAAATATTTGCTATTCTTTTCATACTACCATTTTCATATTATTAAAAAAATACAGAAAAAGATTAAAAGAAGCATGCTTTGATTGCTTTCAGTGGCTCCAATGAAAAACTAACAAGGCTTGACCAAGCCGTCGTTACATCATAATAAAGCCAGCGCATCATACTATCTCATCTCATAGTTTTTAATAAAATCTCGGAGTTGGATCTGGAAAATAACAATATCTGTCGTGGAAATAGGCAAGTAAATAGTAAAAAAAAGAAGAAAAAATGAAAAATCATCCGTTAATGTTGTCGTGGCCGCTGCACAGTCAGCAGCGATGGACGGCTATAAGACCGCCACGTGTGTAAACATCCACTCTCTCCCAAATGGCACCATTACACCCAAAGGTCAGCCACTAAGGAGCCAAGTCGCCTATAAGTATCGGTCCAATCACGCAGCTCACTCCTCATCGTCCTAATTTCTCACTATAAATAGAAACAGAAATCGTTGAGCATTTAACTTTTTTCGATCGATCAATGGCGGAGAAGAGCTTCAAGTACGTGATCCTCGGTGGCGGTGTCTCTGCTGTGAGTTATTCATCGATTATGTCTTTTTTTTTTCGTTTAATTCTGTCTTTAATATTTTTTTATTCTGTTCCTCTATATGAATTTGATTCTTTTTTTAATTAATTTTTATCATCGAAGTTAACTTGAAATAAGTGTCTGATTCAGGTTTTATGCAGATCTATTTTTGTAATTGTTATTTTTGTTGTTAAATTTATTATGCGTCAATTACTAGCATGATTACAGTGGTTGACTACTTTTGGTATTGGCCGCGTTTTGAATGTTGATACGGTGAAACTCTTAAGAAGATGAAAAGGCAAAAGCCGTAAAAGTTTGAAACGTTTACTCGTTATAATAATTTCATAGCAAGCTAGATGAAGTAATGGATAATTGCTCAGCTCGGTTCAGTTTTGTCAAGAAATGTCGGATTCTTTTCCTTGTCTTTCAATTTTGTTTTTCCCCAAAAAAAAGAAAAAGAAAAAGAAAAAAAGATTTCGTGAAAAGTGTGTTTTGTTTATATATCATCTCAATTGATGAATGCAGAATTTTTTTATATTAACTCTTTTCATTGGCATCAAATTGATTCTGTGTCTCATGTAAGATAAAATTGATTCTGTTTATTGTGTGAAATTCCTTTTGTCAAGAACTTCAACATTATAAGTAATGATTATTAATGTAGGCATGAATTTTTCAGCAGTTGGAGTATTTTGTTTTGTTTTGCATAGGTCTATTATAAAATAATATCAATAGCAAGGCAGCTATCTATTTATTTAGAAAGATGCTTCTTATGATTTCAGTTTTTAGATATAATTATATTCTTCTCCTTACCCGAAGATTTTCTCCTTTACTTTATAGGGATATGCAGCTAGGGAGTTTGCTAAGCAGGGTGTTAAGCCAGGCGAGCTGGCAATTATCTCCAAAGAAGCGGTATACTTTCTACTACTATCATCTGCATAACTTTTCGGTTTTTCCTGCTTTGTACCCTAATTCGTGCTTTCTTGAATTCATAGGTTGCTCCGTATGAGCGTCCAGCACTTAGCAAGGCATATCTTTTCCCTGAGGGTAGGTCATGGTACCTTTTTGTATAATTTTGTTGTTTTATTTGTGATTGCTGCACTGGCTGCCGGTTATGACTGGAAAACAACATTTACTCTTGAGATTCAACTTGGTTTACATGCTATGATTAGTAATCTTGAAATAAACCCCTTTTTTCTTACCAGGAACTGCTAGACTTCCCGGTTTCCATGTCTGTGTTGGAAGTGGTGGAGAGAGACTGCTTCCTGAGTGGTACAAAGAGAAAGGTATTGCATGCTTTTCTCTCCATATAAATTGTTCAACCCATTTTATACATTAGACGGGAGGGAGTTTCTGAAATTGTAATTTACATGCACACTGAACAGACTTACAGTTTTTATGTTGAGCACTTTTGCTATTCTAATAATTTTCATTTTATTTCTTTTACCCTCTCAAACTTTAACCAAAATCTCCTCCAGCCTTGTGGTGAGTTGACCAGAGCCCAAGACTCTTGTATATTGGAGATCTTAACAGTTTAAACAACGAAGACCACATGCTTATTTAAATTTTTGGCCGTCAAAAGCATTAATACGTAATTAACAATCAGAAAATTGAAATGATAACCATTCTCATTTTATTATTTTGAAAGAAGCCATTCTCATTTTTGTATCAATGGTTCTTATGGATTTATGCTTGCAGGAATCGAATTGATCCTCAGCACGGAAATAGTCAGAGCAGATATTGCTTCCAAGACTCTCCTTAGTGCAACTGGGCTTATCTTTAAGTACCAGATTTTAGTAATTGCAACTGGTTCTACAGTAAGCATAACATCTCTGACATCTATCAGATCAAAGCATTGCCTGTGTTGCTTTTTTCTAAGAACATTGCCATTGTTTCAGGTTTTACGGTTGACTGATTTTGGTGTTGAAGGTGCTGATGCCAAAAATATCTTCTACTTAAGAGAAATTGATGATGCTGATAAGCTGGTTGAAGCAATAAAAGCAAAGAAGAATGGGAAGGCAGTGGTTGTTGGAGGAGGATACATTGGTCTTGAGCTTAGTGCAGCTTTAAAAATAAATAATATTGATGTTAGCATGGTTTATCCTGAACCATGGTGCAGTAAGTGAAGAACTTTAGTTCAAAGACTTTGTTTTCCATATACCTGTTTAAATTTGGACATATAACTTGCAAATTGTTTGATATCTTCAGTAGGTTCTTGGTTTCCTGATATAAACCTTGTTAACTGCAGTGCCTCGTCTTTTCACTGCGGATATTGCTGCTTTCTATGAGGGTTATTATGCCAATAAAGGAATCAAAATTATTAAGGGAACAGTTGCTGTTGGATTTACCACAAACGCCGATGGAGAGGTAAATGGTCAAACATCTGCATAACCAAGGCTGTTTTGATTGTATTGAATTAATTTTGTATGTTCTTTTCATCATTCAGGTCAAAGAAGTGAAGCTGAAGGACGGCAGGACTCTGGAAGCTGACATTGTTGTTGTTGGTGTAGGAGGAAGACCTCTTATATCATTATTTAAAGGGCAGGTTGCAGAGAATAAAGGAGGCATAGAGGTTACTATGACTTCAAATATCAATAGTGTTTACAATTTTTGATTTTTTTTTCCTGGCTCACTTCTTACATCACATGCTTATGACTGGATGTATTATTCGCAGACTGATGATTTTTTCAAGACAAGTGCTGATGATGTGTACGCTGTAGGGGATGTGGCGACTTTCCCTATGAAATTGTACCGGGAAATGAGAAGAGTTGAGCATGTTGACCATGCCCGCAAATCAGCTGAGCAGGCTGTGAAGGTATAGTACGTCATTCTTCATGATTTCTATTGAGTAATATGTAGTGTTGACATTTTCAAGGCCAGAGTTTATTACTGTGTCCTCCTTGAATGAGTAGGGTGGTATGTGAGTGATAAATTCTTGTTTTTTCAGACCATCATGGCAACTGAGGGAGGTAAAACAGTTACTGGATACGACTATCTCCCATACTTCTATTCTCGTGCCTTTGATCTGTCATGGCAGTTCTATGGAGACAATGTCGGTGACACCGTGCTGTTTGGGGACAACGATCTGGCATCAGCAACCCATAAGTTTGGAACATACTGGATCAAAGATGGAAAAGTTGTTGGGGTTTTTCTTGAGAGTGGAACTCCAGAAGAAAACAAAGCCATTGCCAAAGTTGCTAGGGTCCAACCTTCAGTTGAAAGCTTGGATGTGCTGAAAAATGAGGGTCTTTCCTTTGCTAGCAAGATCTGAGAATGCTTTATTTAGAGGGGATAATAATATTGTGATTTCAGAGCGACTGTTTTGAAAAATATATCTTATTTGCTTTTAAACTTGTTGGTTTTGTAAGTCTACGTTTGGGATTTGGTTAAATAAACGCTATAATTTGGTTTCCAGCGATTTTCACTTTAATTTGATTGAATAAATATAAACTTGGAACATTATGAGGATAATCATAAACTTATGCTTAGGCATGACTTTTCAAATGCTGATATCACGCGGCTGTTTCAGATATTTGCTCATCCCAGCTGCACAAAAGCTAATCTGTCATGGATTAGGGTAGGGTTATTTCGAACATAGTCGTGTTAGACCTTCCTCATTTTTCAAAGAAGAGATAATAACTCCTGGAATATAGAAAATTAATGATCCTTCAATATGAATTCTGATCAATAAGTCAATTATGACCAGCAACAGATGTGAGCGTTTTGGCTGTCCAGCCGCAATCACAGAGCATAGCATGGGCAAACAAAGTTGACACATAACAGACGGAAAGTCAATTGCATATGTTTCCATTCAAGCAGAACATGGAATGGATCTAAACTTCTGACAGAAACATCCATGGAGTCATTTGTATGATGAAATAATAGAAAATGATAGTTGCCAGATATATAAATCTCTGAACAGGCATAACAAAGCAGCATATCAATATGGAGCCACAACTTAACCCGTCAAAAGTTTCATCTAAGGATTATATAAACTAAAAACTACAGAACTCCAAAATAACAAAACTTTTAAGTCCAGTTAGAAGCTCCCAATTGAGGAGAAAGAGGTGAAAAAAATGCTGAAGAGCTCTCTAGTCGAAAAGACTGAAACCCATATCCTGCAACAAGAAGATAAAAGCCAATTAGGTAAGAATTTTCCATATTGGGTGAACAAACAAACATACATACTCTGGATCTCGTCACATGAAGAACGAGACTTTGCACCAAAAAAAAAATGCCAATCACTTTATTACTCCCATGAATAGGTTTAAACCAGCTAAAAATTTCCAATTAGGCTATCTGAGAAATCAGTAAGTCAAACCACATAAACATTGAGCTGAAAATAGACCTCAAGTGGTATGCAAATTAAAAAGTTGGTTCATAAAAAATAGATGGCATCAAGTAAATCTTACATCATCAGATTCTTCTTTCTCCTCCACTTTCTCCTCTTTCTTGGCCTCAGCAGCAGCTGGGGCAGCGCCTGCACCACCGGCAGATGGAGCAGCAGCAACTGCAACTCCACCACCAGAAGGCACTGAGGCCAATTTCTCCCGCCCAGATGCAATAAGCTCAGTTATGTCTTTGCCTTTAACTTCTGATAGAAGGAGCTCAAGCCTATTGTCCTCGCAATCAGCTCCAACTGCACAACAGATTCATATTTCAGCCCTTCAGGTGCAAGAATGAAATGATGCGCACGAATGACAACAATACCACATTCTCAATACTCTACTAATAACACAAATGCTCATCCTATACTATAGCAGAGCTATTCATTAAACTCCAAAAAGATAAAGATGGTAAGTTTCAAATAAATAGAGCTGCATACAAGCAAAGACCAGAATGACACAATTCAAACTCCACAATAATAAATTGGAACAAAAGGGTCATGATTATTATTATTATTTTTAAACAAAACAAGTTCAATAGATCCAATTTAGTGCTGGCTAAGCATATCAATAACACCACAATTCCATTATAAATGTTGACATTAAATGTTTTTCCTCCAAGCTTACATGGTTAAAAGGGCATGAAGAAATAAGAAAACAGACCCTATTTTTTTTAAAAAAAACAACAACATGATTAAAATAAAAGATTAAATAAATACCAGAGCCAAGGATTCCCTTAATATCATCGGCGGAAGGGCTGGTGTTTCCTCCCAAAACAGCCAACAGATATGCTGCCACCACCTTCATTTCTTCTTTCTCTAATAATTCAAGTACCAAAATAAATAAACAGAACAAAACCCTAAAACGCAATAGTCTACAACAGAAATAACATAAAATATTGAAAGAAGAGTACCTGGGAGGCTCTGGATCCTCAACACAAACGCGAGCAAGAGAATATAGGTACATATTATGTCTGGGTTTATATATACGTATAGTGAGCTAGGGTTTTAGTTGGTCTGCAAAAGCGCATGAACTGTAATACGCACTCACTTAACGCCGTTTTGGCCTTTTTTTTTTTTGGAAATTTTTAACCTGCCCCTAAATAAATTGACATTTTACACCGCGCACCCAAATAAAATGACGTGTTGCACCGCGCCGCGCCCCTAATTCCGTTAATTTTTCAGTTATTTCTAACGGTTTCGTCTAACTTTTAATTGAATGACAAAAATACCCCTCTATGAAAAAAAAAACAAATTTTTTAGCTCATTTAATTTTTTTAAGGTTTTTATTTCAATTGCAATAAAAAAATTTCTTGTTACATGTACATTGTCACCACTATTATTTTTCCTTTAATTTTTTTAAGATTTTTATTTCAATTGCAAAAAAAAAAATTTCTTGTTACATATACATTGTCGCCACTATTATTTTTCCTTTAATTTTTTTAAGATTTTTATTTCAATTACAATAAAGAGAATTCCTATTAAAATTAATTTAAGGAATGAACTTCCAATTTTATCCCTCCACCGTTAAACTTAACTGAGAAAATAACGGACTAGGGGCGCGGTGCAACAAGTCAACTTTTTTGAGGATGCGATGCAAAATGTCAATTTATTTGGGGGTAGATTAAAAATTTCACTTTTTTAAAAAATTTCCTACAATGATTTGACATTCATACATTAGTTAGAAGTTAGCGACACTATAAAATTTATTAAAAAAAAATCATCTATCATTTAACATATACCACATGGTCCACATCATGATAAAATTTTTGAATTTCTATTGTTATTCATTTTTATTCACAAAAAAAATAGGTCACTAACTCATCTTTTCCTTTAAATAGTTTGTATTTTTCTTACGGATAATTTCATGTATGTGAACAAAAAAAATTAAAATTAAAATGCAAACCATTGGTGATCTATATTTTGATAAGTTCTCAAATTTTATCATTTGTTTTTTTTTATCAAACAGTGTTTACATAAAGAATTGTCCTGGAATAAAAAATAATTACACAACATTTGTTTCATTTTCACCAAATGATTTATTTTATATAAATGAAGCAAAAACCTACCACAATTATAACTCAAAATTCAATTATATGTCATTTTGGCAATACTATAACTTTTAAAATAATTATTATTAACTATATTATAAAAATAATTAAATGTAAAGAAAATCAATTTAGTAAATTTTATTTTTAAAAATGTTGTGAGTTTTAAAAACAGACATATGTATTTAGTAAATTTTATTATTAAATTATTATAAAAATATATGAATTAAACATAATACTAAATAAAATTTATTTAAACATTTATAAATATGTGTAGAAAATATTTTTTATTATGTACAAATAATAATTGATAGCTAAAATGATTATCCTCTATTATTAATTTTATTTTTTATTTTGTTGTTTCATTATAATTAGCAATAATAATAATCTTTTTAAAGTTAATAATTTTATTTATTAATTAGTAAGAATAATTTTAAATTTTTATAATACAAAAGTAATTCTCAAAATTAGATTTTGAAAAGCTATTTTTTTTTTAGCTTTTCAAAATATGCTGTAGAATGAAATAATTTTATCGAAAGTGATTTATAAAAAAAATTATCAAATACCAAAATTAACTTTTACTTTTTAACAATTAAATCAAAAGCAACCATAAACGACCTAACAGTAGTATAATGTGTAATATTGAATGAAAAAATAGAAAATAAGTTCCGCACTTCTACTAAAGCGTCAAAGGCCGGCCATTTTTGGGTCATAGTTGGGCTACAAATTCATGGACAATCGTTGTGTACAATCATGTAACATATTGGGCCTGGACCTAACTGTATATTTCAAAAAATCATATTATTCAACGGAATGACTGAAGACTGAATGCTTGTATATGCACAAATAATTAGCAAATTAATTATGATTGTCCCTCCATCGGGTGGAAAAGACTAAGAGAAAGAAAGAAACTATGATGGTCCCTTCTCATGTTAACTTTTTTGTCTTGTATTTGTAATAATATATTTTTGGTCTTTTAAAATTTTCAATACTTAGTATTAATTGTCTGTTTACTTATTTATTTATTTATTATTATTATTATTATTATTATTATTGTGTGTGCTTTTGTAAACACTTGTGGCTTGATTCGGACAGCACGTTTTATTATTTGCTAAAATATATATCTATTGAAAAATTGGCTATGAAAATGGTAAGAAATATTTGTTACTCGACAAGTAATGGTCTTTATTATATAGCTATCAAATTTTCCTTAGCAGCTAAAACTCACTTTCACTCACAATACTAAACAGAAATTAAAAATATAAATGATGCAAGATTTTATATTCATGAATGTTTTAAATGTACTAGTTTAAATGATGCGTTACAAGCGTTAGGTTAGCATATTAAATAAAAGACAAAACGACGTTGAAACAAATAGTAGTAGCTCGGACAGTACTATTTGCCATTAAAAATTATTTCTTGCTTCTATCACGTTTGTCTCATAAAATATGAGGAGTACAAACAATCCACATTTCAGAGTTCAGACTCATCTCTATAGTTATATTAATTAAATTTAACTATAAATAATCACTATATATCAACCCCCAAGAATTATTTTTTTTTTAATTTTTTGTTTTTTAAATGCATGGAGCCGTGAGACTCGGGCCTCTATATATAGCTCGTTCTTTGGCATAATTTCTTGCAAGTTGATTTTGTCTTTCTAACCCAATTTTTCTCAGTTAAACTTAATTTATTATCACAAATCATGGTTAATTATTATTTGATATCTCTATCCAATTAAATATATGTGGGCTCGTGGAAATTGAGTCTTGATTAAAAAAACCAAGTGGTGGTGGTTTCGGAAGAACAGACAAATAGAACTATACGGTTGCCAGCACAATATTGTTTGTGACCAAATTGTACAGACAGCATGTCAAAGACATAAATTCACGTGGTAGATTTTTTTAATTTTATTATTTGTTTTCATTTTGTACACCTCCGTTTTATTCATTTTTAATTGACAGGAAATTTCTAAATTTTTCGACATGCAATTACAACGAAATAAAGTCATGTGCAATCATCAATATGAAGATATGATAGCAGAATTTTTAAGTATTTTGTTGTCAAGTAAGAGCTAAACTAAGAATATAAATTTACTCTTTGTTGCTCACTCATTTTTTACAATTTCATCTAACATTTATGATAGCAGGTTTTCAAGGGAAACCTTAAAAATATCAAACAAATAATAAATAAAAAAAGATAAGTAAAGAATGAAACTAATCACACAATATAAAAGTTTACGTGGAAAATTCATGCATCGGAGAAAAATAAAAAATATCATGATCGCTAAGGACAACGAGAGAAAAATATACAATGTGAAAAGTTATTATAATTATTCTAATATTTTCTTTATATCCAAAACCCTAATGACATTTAATTTTTCGAAAAATCTATTATTTCTTTCACACTAGACAAAAATTGAAGGGCTAATAAGTGAAGGCAACTTTTCTATATATATTTATTATTTATTAGTCAAGTAGTACTTATTTCTTAATAGAAAATATATTTCTCTTTGAATAACTTAAGTCTTAAAAAAAATTACACATTAATTAGATAGGAATTATAAAAAAAACTAATAAATAATAAAAGTTTAATACATATCTTAATTTAAAATTTACAAACTCTTATTAAAAAATGAAACATATTCTTAACACGTGTTTCTTTGAAAACGCTAGCAAGTCCAGAGGAAGCGACCCAACGATTATTATTTCCAATCAAAATGATGACAAAGACGACATGCATGCATGGCCGTCAAAAGCGACCAGACAAAGCATAAATTAAGTCAGACAAATTTTCCACCAAAGAGAAGTTATAGGGAAACTTCGGAATATTAATTGTTAATTAATATATTCTTATACGTAAATTTTTTTTTTTCTCTAAAGTAAAGTTTGAATTCAATGCAAAATTAATATGAACACAAAAATGTTGAATATGGAAAGTATAAACGCTGAATTATTCTTTATATCTCAATGTAAATAGTTTTACAAGAAGAGGCCGTTTGAGGGTGTGGTGAGGTAGTTAGGGTGTCAAAGCCCAGCTAATAAGGTGTTTAATAACACTTGTAGATGAGTTTTGACAGCTTATTAAATTTTTTTACTCAACTTCTACTCCACAGCTATAACTTTTACTCCATAGCAGCCGCCGCTTAAAAGTTACAACACCTCACTACCAAACACACCCGAAATAGATGTGATCACATACACACATATATATAGATATAAAATTAATATGAACACAAAAATATTTGAATTTGAAAAGTGTAGATGTTGAATTATTCTTTTGATCACAGTGTAAATATTTTTACATGAAATAAATATGAGTATATATTATATATATATATATAATGCAAAATTAATATGAACACAAAAATATTTGAATTTGAAAAGTGTAGATGTTGAATTATTCTTTTGATCACAATGTAAATATTTTTACATGAAATAAATATGAGTATATATATATATATATATATAGAGAGAGAGAGAGAGAGAGAGAGAGTGTGTGCCATTTTCTTATTCTCTCTCTAGTGAGAGTATTTTCATTTGGTTAAAATGATAATATTTTTATTAGAGAATTATTATTATTATTATTAAATAACTATATATATATATATATATATTTATTTATTTATTTATTACGGGTGTCCTCATTTTTTCTTTATGCCGACACACTTTTAATTTATGAGATTGAAAAACATGTTGGGGGGTATTAAAAAAATTTGAGTCATCTGCACTTGAACACATATATACACGCGCGCGCGCCCACACACACACACACACACACACACACACACACACACATATATATATATATGTGTGTGTGTGTGTGTGTGTATTTATTTATTTATTTATTGTGGTATATCCACCTTTATGCTATGCTACATATATTGTACTAGGATCCCACTACCATGGTACATCCCTCACATGAACAACAATGAGTGAGTTCCACTCATACATTGTTCATGAGTGAAGAATGTACCATACATTGATTGTAAGGTAGTGTTTGCCATAATGTACTATGTAGAAGAGTGGTTGAGAAAATTGAATTTTTCCCAATTTGAGAAACTAAAAATGGGGTTCACATGCATGCCACCACCTCAAAATGGTTCTTGGGCAATTAATAGTGTCCATTGGTTGCAGTTTTTGTAAAAACAATTAATCTACCGACAAAAGTACGATGATTTGATGCACAACTACCAAACACATGCCCTTGCAATAAAAGGGGCTTGCTACCTTATATGTGTTGTAATTAAGATTTATAATAAATTTTGTTAATTTTTTTTTTAAAGATGTGCCACAAAAAATAAAGTAAAACATATAACTTATAAAATATAAACGACAAATTTGTAACACTATTGTAATTTTAACAGTTATAAAATTACTTTTCCTTTAAAAAGGAACTCTGTTTGTGTTTTTGGTCACTTCTTGCTGCATGAATCATGAATAAACACACCCATTAGAGCTTAATTTTTTTAGGGAACCCATCTTAACATCAACGAAATCGGAGCATCCCTAATTTTAAAGTTGGTGTTCAATTGATGAATCTTCTCGTTTAGTTTGTCCGAGCTTCAAAGTTGATCAAACGTTACGTCCTCCAAATTTAGTATTTGGTTTTCTATGAAAAGATGCTCTCAAATTAGACCAAACAATTCCGGAAATTGAAATTAGTCCAATGCAATTCACTTTGGTTGTACGCTGCAAGTCAATGTTAAAAACAAAATAGACATTTGGTATCTCCTAAGACTAACATTTTCGATAAGTTAAGGGCAATGCCAATATTCCCACCGACCACCGCCATCATTTGAGAATTGCGAGCATTAATCTTAACACAGTCTCCGTATGTTTGACCCATTCAAAGTATTTTTGATGAAAAAAGGAAATTAACATTCAAAGTGCCTTTTTACTATTTATCAGAATAATTTAGTTCTTAAATAAAAAATTTATGATACCACCGCCTAATATCTTGTCATGATAAATCATCAAAATGAATTGCAATAAGTATTCATGCAAATAAATAATAATTAGCATTTTTATAATAATGAAGATTAGAAGATTAAGAAACAGGTTTTGTCTCTTCACCCGTGGTACTCTTGTACCCTAAACTGAATCATCAAGTTTAAAGATAAGGAACAAAAACAAAAAGAAAATTTAGTATATTACTATAATTTTAGATCTTATATATGGCAGTGACAACGATTATTAAAAGCAACTTATTTTGTTCGTATGTGCACAGTGGGCTTATGTGTTTTCCTCGTTAAGTGGCCAAGACGATGACATATACGTAGCCCGGTCACCTTAAATTAGTCCACGCTCAATGGTATTCCAGTAATTAGCTGCTAATATTAAGGGTATTTGATAAGAGAAGTCCCTGCACGAGTTGTGGTGATTCTAACGGGATCACAAAGAGTAGTTAAAGCCTCTGGCCGGGGGTTCATCGTCATCTGATTTTGTTTTATTCTTAAGTTCTGGATTGATTAATTAATATCTAAAATAATTATAATTAAATGTCATAAACAAATTTTTTGTTCTTTCTCTGTTGTATTCCGCAGATTTGAGCGTGCGAGGGACGCACTCGAGATGCATACATAAGTTATGATGTGACTTAACGCGCACGTTGGCGCGTAAGCTCAGTCAGATGCTGACTCGCTAGCTGTCCAGTGTCCACCATGCAGATTTCTGTGTACAAAATTTGGCCCCGTCTTTGCTGCCTTGTTGCTGTTGCTTTATTTTATTGGTTTTTCCTGAGAATAAAGAAGAAAAATGAAAAAATCACTAACCCTCCATTTCTTTCATGAAATAACAAAAACTACATTATTTTTTTTTTCAACTTTTGGTTGAACGATTGTATTAGGAGCTTGTTACTCATTTTAATGATAGAAAAAAAATAAAACATTAATAAATTTGTATTTATTGTACATGAGGTGGATTCAGTGTTTGTCCCACCTCAGTCAATTAACAACCCCCAACCCTTTTGGCACTTTATAAATATAGGCATTTGATGAATCAATAAATAAAAAAGAGATTTGATAAACTCGATACAAGATGTTTTTAGTAGTGTCTTATTTTTAGTTTAATGTTTTTATTTATTAATTTTATTTATAACAGTATTTTGTTGTTAACTTTGTCATCGTATTTTTATCATCAGGTTCCTTTTTTTTCTTAATAATTGATTAATATGTTTATGAATTGATTGATTAGAATTTGTTAGTGGTCTTTATCGCAACCCCAACTAATATAATTTAGTATGTCAATTAAATACTGAAGCATAATGTCATTACATTTTAAAATTAAGGTTTTGTTGGAGGATAACAATGTTTATTGGCATAATTATTGTCATAGAGCATCAAATTTTAAATCACTATAATACCTAATTGTTTTTATATATATAAGGACGTAGGTTAGTAAAATCTAAATTGAATTTCTTTTGCCTTGTATCTTTTATAAGATTCCAACACAAATGATTAGTTTAAGAAAAAATTTTGAAAATTAATCAATGAGATAAAAATTTGATATTTATATAATTCAATATAAAATATAAAAATACAAAAATACAAAAAGAAATTATAATATTTTAAAGTAACATGATGTTCTATTGTAATCAAATCCATTTTAAATTCATTTGTAGCCACTTTACATGAATATCGCCGTGGAAAGTCTTCAATCTTTATCTTTATTCACTTATTTATTTATTGGATAGTAACCTATGGTTTTTAAATGCTTAATACTTTCTCAAGTAAGAGTATAGTTTCTCCATTTATTTCAAATATGTCCCATAAGTTCCCATCCTATTGAAATAACATAAATATTCCCAGGTGTCAAGGTTAAAGAAATTAGACCGTGATGGTTAAAATTCAATATTGTAAAAGTAATTTGGTCAATTTAATAAGAATCAAATGTCAAATAAAAAATTCTTAGTACTAAATTGAGTTGAGTACACCAAATTGAATTATTTCATTCAATTTTATTACTTTTTAAAATTTTAAACTCAATCAAATCAGTTTGAAATAATGGTTTTATAAGATTCAAAAGGTCTGTTGAGCACCTCCTAACTTTTTCATAATGGATCCAAACACTTGCTCTTAGTTGACTTATAGATATAATTACTCTAATGAATAACTAAAGAAAATAAATAGACTCTTAGCTTCTTCTTATGTCTATGGATCTTCTCAATTAGAAGATCCCCTATATGGACAATACACATTCCAGTTGACCAATCCTAATTTGAATTCTTTTGTTTCAAAGAAAAAATATCTACCGGATTGTTCGCCCTATTCAGATATTCATGACTAAGAAGAGATATTCGTAAATTCTCTTTCGGATAAGTCATGAAATGAGAATGAAGATTAAAATGTCAATAGGTGTTTATTATTGAATCCACTCCACAAATTTCATTGAAATTGTATCAAAACTTCAAAAAAATAAAAAAATAAAACAAAATTTTCTTTTTACACTATAGTTTTTTTTTTTTGGAAAACAATATCGAATCCAATCTTCCTCACTCAAGGGTCATGTGGTAGGGTCCTATGTGATGTAAATAGAGAAACCATGCCCTCAATTGAGAAAACATTAAAAATCAGTTACTTGGATATTATTATCCCATTTATTTGTTCTTTTCGAATTTCTGAAAAAGCGTAATTCGTGATGCATACACAATTAATTCCTTAAAGGTTCTTTTGTTTTTTTTTCTAAATTTTTCTTTTTAACATAATAAAAATAACAAAATTTCTTATTAATGAATTGGACTAACTACACCAAATTAAATTGTTTGGGTCTATTTGATTTTTTTTTCAATTTTATAATGTTCTAAATTTTAAAATCCAATCAAATCAATTTGAATTTTTGTTGAAATTGAACAAAAAAAATCAATTAGAAATAAAATCACACCAATTTTTTCTTTTTGCATTTTTTTTTTTTTTGCGGAGAACTAAATCGAATATGATCTACCTCATTTTTAGGAGCACTAGTGGTCGCCGGTTAGGGTCCTATATAATGCAAATAGAGAAACCATGCCCTCATTTGAAAAAATCATTAAAAATCGGTCTCTTAAACGTTATTATCCCATTTATTTATTTATTAATTCTTTCCGAACTCAGTGAAAAGCGCAACTGGAGATGCACACACAATTCATTCCAATTTCTAAAAGTTTCTCAATTGACCAGAGCGCAGAATCCTCACGCGCTGCATAGGGGCGTGCGTCAACCAACAACCCACTAAAATAAATCCGCGAAAATGACAAGTAGGTGTTAATTAATTAATTGACAGTTTTTCCCCGGCAGAAACAAAACACCCACTTCCCGTATTTTCCAGCTCCGCGCATTCTGAAACGCGAGCCCTCTCTCTCACTCCACCTCTATAAATTCATTTCCTTTGACTTCACAAACTCCTAGAGTGTTGTTTTTCCTTTTGAGACAATGGAGGTTGTGGAGACGCAAGCCTTGTCGAACTTCGATCTCCAGTCGAGGTCTCCGTGCTCTTCTTACATGGCCATTCCGTCTTCGGACAACCACCCCCAACATTCGGTCATAGACGCGCCTGGAGACGTTTGTAGTGAGTCACGTGCGGCGGTTAAGCTACAGAAGGTCTACAGGGGTTATCGCACCCGGCGTAGGTTAGCTGATTCCGCTGTTGTTGCTGAAGAGCTCTGGTTCGTGCTCACAGTACTCGATCAATCTTTCCGCTATTTATATCTTCTTTATAATTTTATTGTTTTTTATTTTTAATTTTAAGTAAAGAAACAAAATGGTGAAATTCTACAGGTGGCGAGCGATAGATTTTGCTCGGTTGAGCCACAGTACGGTGTCGTTCTTTAATTTCTCGAAGCCAGAGAGTGTTGCTTCACGATGGAATCGGGTTACCTTAAATGCTTCCAAGGTTTCTTCCTTGAAATTAATTTGACTGTTACTGGAGCTAGTATATTTTTACGGTCAGTCAATGGGATCTGATTTTTTTTTTTTAATCATCACTTTTTTTTTCAGGTGGGTAAGGGGCTGTCAAAAGACTCAAAAGCACAAAAACTGGCTTTTCAGCATTGGATTGAAGCTGTAATTTTTACCTAACTCTTTTTCGTCTATCTTTTTTTAGTTTCATTTTATCGAATACTTTTAGATTATGATTTTTAGTGTTTTGTGTGAATTAATATTTTTATATTTTAGTCTACTGATGGTTTTTTTTTTTTTTTCCCTGAGGGACAGATTGATCCGCGGCATCGGTATGGGCACAATTTGCATTTCTATTATGAAGAATGGCGTAAAACTGATGCTGGTCAACCATTTTTCTACTGGTGAGCCTGTGATTATACTAAAAGAAATAACAATAATTTCTTATTCCCATGGAAATTTCTGAATTACCTAGCTGACCGAGTAAAAAGCCTTTATGGCCTAGCTTTATTGCACTGACCGTGTGACTATGATCCAGCTTAATTTATGTTAATTGTCAATTTTGGTCAACGGTCAAAGTTACTGTTGCGGCAGTCTAGTTCAGAAATCTGATATCACAGTGTGGTCTTTAATTTTCCAATGGTCCTTAGGAGTGTGTCTACTCTGATGGCGGCATTGCCCGTGAAACTTACTGATGTTGGTGGACATTTTTTTTTTTTTTCGGGTTTAATGATCACACAGTTTCATGTAGGCAGAGGATTTAGAAGCTTTATGGTCTAGATTTGCTAGTATGAGTCAAGATTTAATATTTGCTCCCAACTATTTATGAGTAAAAAATAGTTTAAGGCTGTTGACTGGATTGTTTTGACTGACCACAGTGAGCTGGCAAGATTAAAATATGCCTCTAAACTGGAAGTTGTTGTATAAGAAGCAAGTGCAGTTTTTATTTTATTTTATCTACTACTATTGCCAAACTCTGTCAAAATTAACATCATCGGTGGGTTTATCATTCATCAACCCATGTTGTTAGTCTGTCACCATCTTATAAGTTGTTACTCTATAAAATTAGGGAGTAAATTTTGAATAAATCATGACGATGTGATCATTGCAAAAACCTTGTTGCTTTTACATTGCACAGGTTGGATATAGGAGATGGCAAAGATGTTGATCTCAAAGAATGTCCAAGATCAAAGCTTCGACAACATTGCATCAAATATTTAGGGCCTGTATGTTCTTACACAGTTCATATTCAGATCGTATTTACATTGACATTACATATGATCGTAATGCATTATGTTAAATAATGTATGAAATGGTCCTGTTATAGCAATCCTCACATGGTTGTTTGTCCTGCTTGCTGAATTAGCAAGAGAGGGAACATTATGAATACATTGTTGTCGATGGGAGGATTATTCACAAAAAGACTGGAGATTTTCTGGATACACAGCATGGAGGCAAGTATATATTCGTTATGAGCACCTCAAAGAAACTCTATGCTGGTGTGGTAAGAGTTTAAACAAACTTAAAAACAAACTTTTGTTACTTTTGTTTCCCCGTTAGTGGTCCTCTACGTTAATAACATATGTAATAAACATTTTTATACCTTCAGAAAAAGAAAGGAATATTCCACCATTCGAGTTTCTTGGCTGGAGGAGCTACTATAGCAGCTGGAAGGCTTGTGGCAGAGCATGGAGTTCTTAAGGTATAGTTCCATAAGATTAGGAACGTCTTTTGCAGCTCAAGGAGATGCCAAATTTACGGAAGTACTATTATTTAAGTTGGTAATATCACTTATTCAGGGAATTCCTGCTGGCTGCAATTTTGCAAGATTTTGTAGATAGCCTCATCTTTTTTTTAGGATATGTAGCTATGTACAAATCATTTCTATGATGCATAGTTGATGATCTTTACTTGCCTTTGTTATTTATAGTCAAAGTTCTTGGATAATTACTGAAATGACAACAGTAATGTATCATAAAAGGTAGTAGGTGTTATCCTTAACGCACACAGAACTGCAATTTATTGGCTATGCCCAACTGAAGGTATAGTATAATATAATTATGCGTGGCATCTGACCCTTAATTATCATATCTCTCAGACAATCTCCGCATATAGCGGCCATTATCGGCCAACAGAGGACAGGCTTCATAGCTTTTTATCCTTTCTCAAGGAAAATGGAGTGAACATGGATGAAGTTGAGGTAACTCTTCCATCTCGTATTAGTTGTTCTATACATTTGTATTGCTACTGAGAACTTTTTCATTAACATGATGGTCATATTTCCTATAAAATCAAGTTAAATTTGACAATTAAAGAAATTCATCATTTCTTGCTTACATTGCTTGCAGTATGTTTATTAATGATTGAATGTGGCATCTCCTTTTCAGGTAGAAAAAGCTGGTGAAGAGTATTCTGATAGTTACTGTGATGGCAAAACTATTGGAGTTGAAAGTGGAGTGGAAGCGTCAGCAAACTCGGAATCTACTGATCCTGAAATGCCTAAGGATGAGGAGGAAAATCTTCCCACAAAACCATCTGAAGCAAAACAAGAGAGAAAATGTAATTATGAAAGGACTCTATCTGGCGGTCTTCAGAGCCCGAGGGCTGATGTGCCTAAAAAATCCATATTGCAAAGGATCAATTCCAAGAAGGCGGTTAATTCATATCAATTAGGACATCAGCTCTCGCTTAAGTGGACGACTGGAGCTGGGCCAAGAATCGGCTGTGTTGCTGACTATCCCGTTGAATTGAGAGTACAGGCATTGGAGTTTGTTAACCTATCTCCAAGAACTCCGCACACGCCTCCAACACCAGTTTATTACAAGCAGATCACCAGTCCGACGTCACCTGCAGCTCATCCCATACCAGATGTGACTAATAGTCATGCCACCTCAGACCCGTGAATCATTATCTATCAGTTTTAATTTTCCTGCTCAGTGGACACGAACGAGTGTCTATCTAATCTCCTCGGGATGTCACTTGTAGCCTTTAATAATGCTAGTATCTGTAATGAAAAATTTGCATCTAGTTATGTTCACTACTATTAATTTTCCGTTTAGATATATCTAGTCCTATGATACATTTTCCAATTCATCCTAAATCTGGCTGCCACCACGACTTTTAGGAGTTGTGATTTGATAATCTTGCGTTTCCAGACTGACTCGCGAATATTAGATGAGCAAAACTTGTGGCCTTAAGACACATTGGGAAGCCGGAATTGTGGAATTAGGCAGCATGTTGTATTGCTAGCTCAATTTCTAAGGTTAGTAGTCCATGCACATAAAAAGAAAAGACGCATAAGTTAAGCAATTATGTGACGGACGAAATCAACTTAAGCCTTAATCAAACACAATTTATCCATTAAGATACCGCAAGTCCGATATTCAGAGTAAACGAAGAAAGGAAAAATGAGAATGCAATCTGATTCAAAAGTTAAAACAGTTATTTGAGGGTTAAAAGAGCTATTTTAACAGCCTTCAGTACAGTACACTTATTTATCAAAAATGAAAATCCGCAGCGACTGAAAATATACTAATTATCAAACTGCTAACCATTACTTGGAAATCTTTAGTATCAACTGTGCTATCCGGTCCGGTTGGTGATTGAAATCCATTGGCATACATGCCCTTCTCAAGTCTCAACCGCACCCACCAAGATTAGGTTCTGTGAAAATGTTAACTTAGAACGAATCGTATATGTTATGGAATTACCTGAACTGGGATCTGAAATCTGTTTCGTAAAACACAATACTCGCGTTACGGTTGATTACGTTTAACCCTTGCAGCAGGCACCTGTCAACAGTATATTGAGCCCATTAAAGTAGAAAACAAATAATAAACAAACAAATGTTTAGGGGTGTAACTACGTCCGAAGAACTGAGAACAAATTAATGAAAGTTGAATCCATTGGAATACTTTCAAAATTAAAGAATACATTCTGAGATTGTTCAGTAGGTAACCAAATTAGCTGAGATTTTTAACATTCTGATCAGATGAAAAATTAGAGAACAACAAAACAACAAGTAGGAATTTTCATGAGACCTCTCATCAAACCTTTTACTTCAAAGATTTCTATAAACTTTGCAATTTATAACATCAAAGAATGCATTATAAAATGAAAATTGCGCTTTCTCACCTTCCCTTGATTTTGTCATCCAAAGCCTGATGAATATCGGCACAAGCAAGCTTCAACTTGCGTGCACCAATGCTGGGAGAAAAACAACTGTTAACATCCTATATTACAAAGGGGGCATTTTTTTTTTTAAAATTTTAAGAAAAAAAGAAAAGAAAAGAAAATCAATGCGTGTTAATTATATTCTTTTATGAAGACAGCATGTTCAATAATCAATTACAAAAAGAATAAGGAAAAATTAAAAACGTAAGCAAATCCAAGAAAATATTACCTATAGGTGCTTCCACTTCCACTGAGCTGATTAATGGAAAAATCCGTCCTACTATAATCAAGTTCCTGATGACTCCTGCGAGAAAAAATGGCTGCTATTAACATAAAAAAAAAAAGAAAAAGAAAAAAAGAAAGAAAGATGCTATTTAAGTTTATATGAACTGTAATAGCAGCATACAGACACAGTAAGAGATTGCAAAGATCTATTCAACTCTGTCATGATCCGTTCAACATCTTTGCAGAACAAGCTGATAACTTCACTAACAAATTCAGGATTGTTTTCATCTTGCGGACATTGGATTTGTGCAAATTGACTGTCTAATTGTATTTTCCAGTCAAATTTTACCCTTCTGATAAAAACTTCTTATAAAAAAAGTGCCAGAAATTCCGTTCACTAAAAATAAACCGCAGTGCAGTGTGTAGTAGTGGCTACCGACACTGATTCTGCATTACATCAATTATTAATTTTGTGATTAAAGAAAGCAAGCAGTGAGCGTGCGGTGTGGCAAGTGAATCAAGCGACCACGTTTACTTTTTTAAAATATAAACTATTAATAAGATAGGTGATTTCTGTTTAGTCCCTCGTGCAGCTATAGTAATAATGTTTTTTTTTTTTTTTCAATTTTTGACTACAACATGTGACTTAATTACATTTGTTTAATAATTATTTTTTTAAAAATAATTTGATTCATAAGTTGGGTTCAAATTTAAAAATTTTAATTTTTTTTTCTAATTTTACAGCAAACAGCAGGGATGGTGGTGTAATTGACCCAAGAAAGGATCACTTGCCACATGGGCTGATGGGGGCCACATAGTTTTGCGCCACCCCTCCTTTTTCTTTTCTTTAAGTGGTGAGAATATTTGAACTCAATTAAATACTCTTTAACACTTTTTTTTTAATAAAAATTTATATTATTAGTATATTTACTTATAAGTCCCTTTTCTCTTTTTTATAATATAATTTATAATTTGGCATGTTAAATTTTAAATAAATTATTTTTTTCCACTTGACATAAGACAACCTGATAAAACAAAACAATGTCCTATTATTTGTTGAGAATTATGATTCTAATTAATTGTAAATTACTTAAAGAATGATTATGCTTTTAACTTTTTTTTGCAATGCAACATATTGAAAATAAATACCAATATTTATTGAAACTAGCATCAGATGTTTTTCAAGTTTCATTTCACAAACTAAATTTAAAATCCTTAGATTTGTACAGGAGGAGGAAAAAAAAAATTGAACCATGATCAAATCATAATTGCAGACGGTAGTATTGTTAATTTTGTAGTTTGATTAATTGCAGACAGTAGTATTGTTAATTAATTTTGCACGGAACTGCAAAAGTTTACTTGTTTAATACCAAATCAAAATTAAGGATCTTCCTCCACAGCAAAACTTTTATGAATAAATGTATATTAATTATGAAAGAATAATCTTGTAAGGATTCGTTAAGATTATAGGTATGAAATTATTTCAGAGAAGATATAATAAAACTCTTTAATGTTCACTGATGCAGAGAAAATAAATACAAAAGGATATTTTGAGAATCAAAATGGGTGCTTAAAGGAAAATTATAAATTTAGAAATATATTATGGATGGATTCACGAGAAATTAAATTTATTGAGTATTTTATTGGATTTAGATAGGCGCACTTTTTTATATATTATTATTATTATTTTAATTCCTAGTGAAACAGAGTGAAAATAATTGAAACTTGTGACGATAAGTTTGAAATTCGCATTTTGCAATCGATAAGACAGAATAGCAAAACACATGAGGATAGTCATACGAAGCAGGGCCTACCAATGGAAGAAATGAGAGAGACAGATGGTTAATCTTTGTCCGCGTCACATTGGACAATCATAAACGAAGGGGGCCCACTTAGAGAAACATTTTGCATTCGCTTAAATGAAGCCGGGACACGTAGCAAAAACTTTTGCTTCATGTGCGTGCGTGCATGCATGCAGCAAGTGTCTAGTGCACGTTCTCGTTCACCGGGCACCAGCTATTGCATGAGCATTGAGCCAAACCTTTAATCTTATTTTCAACATTTGCAATCATTTTATTTTTCTTTCTTATCTTTTAGTGCGGTGACACGAAGACTTAGGTTAGTGCTCAACTCGGGTGATTACACTGAGTACGAATTTCTTCACCAATCTGATGAGCAAAATTTCTATGTGGAGCACTTTCGGAGGCTCTGACTCTCGTAGTTCTTACAAATCATGTCATCAGATAAATCGAATTGTAACCTGTTCCCTGCCAACCATATAAATCACCAGTCTTGTTTATATAGTATAGTTTTGATAGTCTGGTTTCGAGTTTTAGTTGAACTTAGTAATTTCTTGAACTTTACACTTAGTTAGCCCATACATCGAGTGCATTTTTAGCAAGCTGAGTCCAATTGGCAAAGTTTGCTGCGACTGTAGCATGCTCATATATCGGTGATGAGTTATGATGAGCCGAACACAATTGCACAAATATTAAGCCAGACGGGAAGCAAGTTGACACAGCTGTAACCAACAGTGCGCCTCTGAGCCACGCCCGTGCCTTACACTTCTAAATTTTTGTCATCTATTGGTAAAAGTGGTCAGTGTCAAAGTTTGGATTTTATCTCCTTACCTTTTCCTGTTCGTAAAATTAAAAAAAAAAAAGAACTAGAATATACAATTTTGGACCTAATATTATATAAGTTACTGTGGAAGATTTTGGTTCTCAAAATTTAATACGATACGATGACGATGCAAAGCAAATCCACTTATGCTTAACTGATTGCTAGGCATAATTTACTAACAAACTCACGAACCATTTTCTTATGCTATTACATGTATTTGGATAATGTCAGTCAGTGAGGTTGTGACTACAGTGTATTAGAAGTGAAAAATATCTCGAACTTATGTATTTATATGTGAATGATATTAAATTTTTTAAAAGTATCTTCATTTTTTTTATTATTATAACTATCAAATGATAATAAATCCAACACACTGGTTATTACAAGGAATAGATGATTTTTGGTACCTTTAGAGCATTGTTCATTATCCATTAAATATTTGCCACACGAATATGTAAATTATCCAAAATTAGTTAAAATATTCCTATGATAGAAAATGAATAATAAAAGAATAGTACACAAAGATAAATTTCATGTTATCTTTGGTTTGAAAAAATACAAAGAGAAGAGTGGGGATGAAATGAGGAAAAAAAAAGAAAAAAAAAAAATTTCATATCCAAGTTCAACCAAACAATAAAAATTAAATTCATCCTCTTTTTTACTTATTTTCTCTCTCCTCCTTTTATTTTCATCCCTCGCTTGCCATACCATTTCTACATGGATCAATAAAATAGCCAAAGACTTTTCGTATGGAAGAAAAACCCAAATATGAAGACAAACGTTGTCTTCCGATCATCTGATTTCTACGTGTCTCCAAGCACTCCTTAAACCCAAGCAAAAGCCTTTGCCAAACTAAAACAATAATAATAAAAACAAAAGCCCAGAATAGAAATACCACACGTGTTCCACATCTGCGCTACCACGTATACATAAATGTTCCCCAATCTGCAGCCTAAGCAAGCAACCCACTTCCCATACGTGCGATATATCACGTGCCAATTAGTCTACGTGGCCTTACCCTTATACGTGGCGATCAGGGATACATCGGCGTGAGTTAGCAATAGCTGTCTGGTACCAAGTTGGCAAGACAGGTGGCATTCAACCACCATCTGTGTGCTGCTAGCTTGCATTTGCTCATCAACACCAAGCGCAAGTAGTAGTACTAAAGCCTTTCTTTGAAGTAGCAACAATAAAATAAAAGATAAATTATAAAAATACATTGTTTTTTTTTTTCTTTTTACTATATTTTTTGCCTTTTGAATCCCTCTGTGCGAGCGAAGTGTTATGGATTTAGAGAGCTGTTCGGTTTCGAGTTCTTCGACGGCGTCGTTACAGAGCTCTCCGCCGGAGAGTGCGGAAGATCGGATGGTGGATATGGAGCTTGAGGCGGCGGAGGCGCTGGCGGATTTGGCGCATTTAGCAATGATAGAGAACGGCGGTGGCAGCGGTGCTGCTGAAACGGCGACGATTTGGGGATGCAAAGTGAAACGAGTCAGGAAGCGAGTCAAGACCGAGTCGCCGCCTGGTCAGGCCGGGTCGGCCATGAACCCGGTAGACCCGGAGCCACCCTGCTCGGATCCCATTGATGTTAGTTTTCGAATTTCAACTGTTATTTTTTCATTTATTGCTTTTTTTGTGAATTTAGTAGTTGGTTTTTATTTGCTCTAAAGTAGCAAGTGAAATAAAATAATTTATTTCGTTAAAAGATTGTAAACTTTTTTCTTTTTCTATTTTTAGGAAATAGGGTAATTGTTAATTCTTTATTAATTCAACGGTTTGGGAAATGATTATGGGAACAATATTTGGTTTATGTACTGAATGATAAAATTGAATGTCATTTTGATCAGCAGAAGCAAGTGATGGATCGAATGAATGTTTGCTTTGGCTTGCTCTTTTTATTTTATTTTACCTTTTGCATTATGTGTGATGATCCTTCAACTCCTAGCTTTATCGGGAGCTGATCAATAGGTATAGAAATTGTAGGATACATTTCGAATTTTAATTTGAGGAACTATGTTTTTAGTTGTTGCATTGAGAATGAGTTTAACAACCTTATGATATGCCTCGCCTCGACAGTTGAGGACGTACTCGTGGACCCAGCCAAAAAAAAGAAAAAGAAAACAAGAGAGAGCCTTTGTTCATGAGATTGTTTTTATATTACTCTGAATTAGGAGATCCAAAGGAAGAGATGTCGATGGGTATGGTTTCCTTCCTGTTTATCTGTATGTTCAACAGATATGTGCTTTCCATGTGTATCACTTTGTTGGTACATCATAATGTGACTGATATGAGATTTGTTGATTCTACGACTGACTTGTTAAGATGGGTTAGAAGTTCCATGTTTTCTTGAATATTCTTTTCCCCCCAATATCCTGTTCTTTATGTTGATATAAGACTTCCTTAGCATGTTTTTAATTGGAAGCTTATGTGAAAACAAATTGTGTTAGCACTGTAATTTTTTCATCACAATACAGGTTAAGATAAATCATTTTACTAAAGGAATGCTTTTTGGGTTAATGAACGAAAAGCTTATTAATTTAATGCAAAAGAGTGTCTTGAGTTCTCCATTCAAGGCAAATTTTAATTTCCACCTTTGCTTCCTACATCCAGTTAATCAATTCCTGTGCCCATGCCTTTTCTATTGAATGCAAGAGTAGTAATTTTAAGCAAATGAGAATTTGATTAGTCAACTGTTATGTTAAATTTGAAAACTTGTAGCGGTCTGTCACCAAGTCGCACTATTCTGTGCAGGACTTGAGCAATATTTTTGTTTATAGCAGGACCAAGTAATATCGGATCAGCAGCGGGATCAAACTGCATGTGGCAATATATTAATTAAACCAGCAAAAGCTGACCAAGATGCCGAATCACTTAAACGAAGTTCTCTGTGTGCCACAAGGTACATATCAATGGCTGGTGGCAGGTCCAGGCAAAATTTAACTGAGGTATTAAAAGCTTCTAGAGTCCTCAGAAATTTTGCCCTGTTAAATGTTCTTTATTTGTGACTGAAGATTTGCCACTCAGGCTGAAAAGGAAGAGCGAAGAGTACGTAGAATATTAGCAAACAGAGAATCAGCTAGGCAGACCATTCGTCGCCGACAAGTAAGCTGTTTGTTCTCAGTTTGTGTATATTATTGATGAACAACTTTCAGATTCTGATTGTCGTGCCCGAAATGACCTCGTTTTCTTTATAATTTCACAATTGTTTGTTCTCTGTTCACATATGGATTTTCTTTAGTATGATTAGAGTATAATCATGTCTAATGATCAACCTTATTTGTCCCAATTATCCTGTGTTAGCTATCGAGCTTATCCTTTGCATCACAATTATTCAATGCATATAATAATTTAATCAGTTTGCATTGGAAGCATTTAAGCTAATGTACATTATTATGTCAAGCAAAGAGATGCTTTCTAATCACTGAAGTGTGCGACTGATGTCTTGCTCCAATTGTGCATCCTCTCTAAACTTGATTCAGGCTTTGTGTGAGGAGTTAACCAGAAAAGCTGCTGATCTATCACAGGAGAACGAAAGTTTAAAGAGGGTAGGCAGATCTCCCTGCCCTGAAGCATCACTGTCTTGCAATTAGGCATCTGGCTGACAGTAGTTTCTAAATTATAATTATCTTGCTTACAAAGCTATTGTATCTTCATATAGTTGTTCTTGAATTCACATTGGATTGCAAAACTGACTTTTTCCACATTTGGTGGTATTTCTGTTGAGAAGGAAAAGGAGTTGGCTGTTAAAGAATATCAGTCTTTGGAGACAATAAATAAGCATTTGAAGGCACAGGTAAGAGGATTGTATATTTTGATTTGTTATATATTTTAGCATAAATGTACCATGACCTGACATGCTCTCCTATTTTGCAGGTGGCGAAAGTAATGAAATCTGAGGTTGGCGAAACTCAAGGAGAGGTTAAGTTGGCCCATGCGGAGATGTCTTCCTCTCCTACAAACTGCCCATTGCTCTTGTACAATCACCATGCTCTCACGCCACTGGGCTGGCCTTCCATCATTCAATCTTCACAGCCTGTCCCATCACGACATGAGATGCAAAATGCAGTCACCTTTCCATCGAACATTTCTACATCAATAACTGGTAAGCTTGCTTCCTCTCAGGAGCAAGAAAACCCCACAGATAGTAATGTGGCAAGAACACCTCTATATGTAGTGCCATGCCCTTGGTTCTTCCCTCTTCATGATAGTGGTAGTGGATTTCATGCTCCAATCTCCAACGGCCTAAAGGTCCTACAAGATGAAACTTCTGCCCGAAATGGGTATGGCAGTGGCTCGTCTTCAAAAATGACTGCAGACAAGGAGAATCATCATTTCTTGTTGCCTGTAAAAATTAAAAATGAAGCATATGGTTTACCAGAAGCTCAAAGTTATAATGATCTCAATGATATTCCTGTCACCGAATCCCCTCAAGATGGAGGTTGCCAGCAAATTGGGCATTACACAAGAGAAGCAACTCTTACACCTCCACCACTGTCCTCTGTTGGGGGTTCATTTATCGTTAAACATGATAATGTACTGCAGTCTGATTACACTGGCCATACCAAGGCTGTTTCTAAGATAGCCAACCATCTTGTGAGTCATCCAGAGAAGAAACAAGAACCAGTTAACTATCCCAGTAGGAAACTGGTGGATGCAGCTACTGCAGCTGAGGCAAGAAAGAGGAGGAAGGAACTTACAAAGCTGAAAAATCTCCATGGCCGTCAATGTGGGATGCAGTGTTGAGCTTCTTTCAAGATTTGGTTTGGACCAGGACTAAAAGTTCTCAAAGTGTAAGCCAGAGCAGAACACTGTCTAGGAACATGGAAGGGCTATTTAAAGGAAATAAGACTGTGATTGGGTGCTCATCCATAAGACACTGTTGCAGGTTGGAGATCTTCCTATGTCGTCTAAAATGGGCCAAAATTTTTGGGTTGGCCCGATTGTTATGTCCTTATATCTGGACACAATCAAGGCTTTGTGTCAGATCAGTGATGTTCAAAAGTAAAGTGTACCAAATTCTGAGTTACTGCTGTCCTGAAGTTTTGGCGAGAAGACACTTACACTAAGAAACTGACGCCGCCATTTTGGTGGGTTTTGACTTGAGAAAGAGGCAGCTGGACACGAGTTGAGAAATGACTTGTTTATAGCGGATCTTTTGTAACTTTAAGAAACATACCACTATACAGCAAAAATTGTTCGGTAAGTTCAGCTTTTGGCAATCTAGTTTCCCAATTTGGTGAGTTCATTTCTGCTGAACATGCATAATCATCTGCCTATCCTATATTTACTAATTTACACGAGTTCGCAATACAGTATTACTGTCAATGCTGAAGATGAAAACTGTGGGAATAATGTTCTTTTCTTCTTACACCGTGCATCAATTTTTTTTTTATTTTTTATTTTTTATTTTTAAGTATGGCGACTTAGACCTCTCATCCTAGGTTCCTAAGTATGTAAACTGTTGCACACTAGCAATTAACGATACGTCATTATTTCAATCTTTCAAGTTTTTCAACGAAAACAAGAAAAAACCCTTACCTGTGGATTTCTGAAAAATTAACGGGACTGGGGAAATAGTTGTAAAACCATACAAGCAATCGACTTTTGTTTCCGAGAAAGAATCAATACTGGTGAGCACTAATATGCAATCTGTTTTGTTTCCTGACCTATGAAATCTGAGATTAAAAAAAAATAATAATAAAAAAATTGTTTAAAACAAGGGAGGGAATTGCTTATACACGAGAATAGGGCTCTTAACACTATGCTTGGTGTCACTCCACTCGAGTAAAGCCGATAGTATACTCGCTCCACTTTGCATTGACCCCTTCACCAGGACCGTGAAAGATCGCGTTTGATGCGATCTGCTAAACGTCAAAACTCTGGGGGAGACTGTAACTGAGAGGCCTTTCGGGGAATGCACAGTCGCTTTGTATAAAGATTTTGCAAACCCCACATTAGTGACAGTCCTGCGGAAGATGGCGGAGATGCTGGACTCATTCGTGAGGTGAAAATGCATGGAAGGATAGTTAAGGCCATCCAATCCCTGTGCAGGTCTAATGGTAGAGCAGTTGAGTTTCTTCTTGCGGCCAATAAGTCGACCAATTGCTGTGCTGTTATAGCCTTCCTTGCATAGGAATCTTGTATAGGAGCTCAAGTTAAGATCATAGATGAGGCCTGGGTGAACTGCTTTTGTTGGATTGATTTGGCCTGATCCTGACGCCAGCTCAGCATCGTCAGATTTCGTCTTCATAGGTGTTGCTAGAGCAGACAAATTACATTTTGGTTACAGGTTAGTAGATAATCATGTCAAAGAAGAAGATTAATTGAAAATGAAATATATGTTGAGAGGGTAAAGGAAGTGCTACTCTTACCGGTGGTCATGAGAGCAGACTTGATTGCAGCAGGCGACCAGTCAGGGTGAAATGACTTGACGTATGCTGCCGCAGCCGCAGCGTGAGGGCAAGCCATGGATGTGCCTGAAAGGATGTTGAATGGCACAATTCTTCTGTCGCCGGGCAGTCCCGTAACTGACGCCAGTTCTGAATATGCAGCTAATATGTCTAGTCCCGGTGCAGCGATATCAGGTTTCAAGATGTTGAGGGTAATCTTTTGAGGACCCCTCGATGAGAATGAAGCTATGAAGGGGGCAGTGCTCGTGTTAACAACTCTTGTCTTGTATATGACAGCTTGAGGATTCCTGTACTCAGTTCATCAATTAAAAAATTACTAGAACTTAACTGTAGTCGATGACATGCAAATTTTTTGATAGATTGTAGGGGTTAATTAGTACTTGGTAGAGTTGATATATTGATCAATCTTGATGCCAACTTCAGGAACCACAAAAGTTCCAGCTATCAGAGTGGCGATGGCAATGTCCGTTGGGGCATCAACGGCCATGATTGTTCCAGCTCCCTGTAAATGGTCGATAGTGTAGTCCTGGCTACCGCTTCCAAGGCAGTAAACGATCTTTCCCTTCACTTTTTTCATGCTAAGAGTTCCATAATCACAGGCACTGCACCCATCACCCCATATATTTTAATTATAAGCAACTAGAATTAAATATATAAAAAATTGAATCAATTCAAAGTTCATTATTTCATTTACGTACCTGACATTTCCGTAGATTTCAGCAGTAACATTGGCTGCACGGGCTCCATTTGTGAGAGGGTACATTGCTTTTCTTGGGGAAAATGTATTAATTGATATCCCCTTCATCCAAATTTGTTTGAAAAGGATTAAAAAAAAAAAAATCAACATTTTTGCGTTTTGTAGAAACAAAAATATTTTCGTGTAAAGTAAAACGAGCGACGAATAAACTTACGGAAGTTCTCATGCCGTTGCCAAGCTTAACAGCGGTAACAAACTTCCTGTCAATGCTACTGGCGGCCACTGTCATAATCCACGGCGCTACATTCTCCACAGTCCCTTGGTAGGGCCCATCATTCCCAGCGGAGCACGCCGTCAAGATTCCCTTCTTCATTGCATGAAAGGATCCGATTGAAATCGAGTCGTCGAAGTAACTCCTCGACGGCCCGCCAATGGAGATGGATATTAGGTCGACGCCGTCGCCAATGGCGTCGTCGAAAGCGGCCAATATGTCCATGTCAGCGCAGCCACCACTCCAGCACACCTTGTACATGGCGATGCGGGCTGATGGCACCCCCCCGCGTGCAGTACCTTGAGCTATTCCGTACAAGCTCGAGCCCTTCACGGTTTCCCCGGCGGCCGTGGAGGATGTGTGAGTGCCGTGGCCATCGGTATCGACTGGACTCTTTTGATCGGTATTGGTATCAAGGGCGTTGTCTAGGTTGTAGTATCTTGCACCAATGACCTTTCTGCTCTCATTTTTACAAGTTTAGTTAGGTTGTTCAATATTCATGACTTTGATCAAATGCAAGCTATGAGGTGATAAACAATGCATGTATAGGCTAATAATCTAAGGCGTAACATGTATCGTACAAAGCTCAAATCAACCCCGGAATCCAAAACTGACGAACAATTAATGCAGGTTCGGACAGACCTGTAATTGTTATCATTAATATTTATATTTTGTGAAATAGATCAGAGCAGTGCATACTTGTTGCAGCGGGTGAAGTTAGCGCCAGTAACACATTTGCCCTTCCATTTAGCAGGAGGAGGACCAAACCCTTTATCATTAAAACTTGGAGACTCGACCCAAATACCTACAATAGTATTTAAACTATTAATATAATAACATAGAATATATATATTTATATATATATATATATATATATATATATATATATATAAAATAGTTAAATGAAATGACACCAGAATGCGTATACGCCAACCTGTATCTAACAAACCAACTATGATATTGCTCTGTGCCTTGGAGTTCCTTTTTTGTAATTTCTCGGACATTCCCAGAAAATCCCATGTTCTTGTTGTATGAAGTTTGCGACGAGTGTTTTCAAACACAGACACAACACTCTCTTCCTCTGCAGAAACAAGATTAGAATTTGAAAAATGGTTAAAAAAAAATGGAGTTACTCATCTAATTAACGTTTGAGTATGTACCTGACAATCTCTTTGCTTCATGAGGCAATAGTCTCGCGACAAATCCATTGAAGCTCTTACCATAGCTGTGTATTTTGGATTCTCTAGCTAATTTTTCACTGGAAAATTTTGGTAAGATGTTAAAAAAAATTAATTAGGAAATGTATCACTGAAGTATATTATTGCTCTTAGGTAGTTGATTCATGACAGGCAAGACTAATGCTTAAAACCAGTATAATTCATGGGCAAATTAGCTTAACGGTTTATTACTCGCCAATTGCTGTTGTAAGCAAACTATGATGTTCCTTGACGGCAGATATTCCGGCCTCCTCCGGCACGTTTCCCATGTATACAATGTATGGCTGTTCTTCAAAAAAAAATTATATATATATTAGTTCAGATAAGACCATGTTAAAACCATTGACGGTGTTCGTGCATTATATATATAAAATAAAAAGTGGAAGGGGCTACTAGTCTACGAGCTTCGCTGTGAAGAACCTTAGGTTGTTTTCGGTGTATGCATAATCCTTCATTCATTAGATTTTTATTATGTATATATTTTATTTTTTCACGATTCATTGAAGAATTCTAGACGTGTGTGTATTCTCTCTTTCATAATTGATTGAGAGGTAAACGTGGTAAGAATTCAACAAAAGAAAGTATACATTCGGTGTATCATAAACTTTCATGATTGATTAAGAAATTATTACTCGTTTGTCTGTAATCTTTCATGATTAGTTGATAAATACTGATGATAAAAACTCAACAGAATAGAGTGTATGCACACCAAAGAGCACCCAATATTTTCGTATCGAAGGAAACTGAATGAGTACTGATAACACAATAAATTCCCAACAATTTTGCACCCACAATGTGAAGTTTAAGAAAACCAAACCGTAAAACTTATTAAGTCGTCTAAAATCACCTTTCTTTCCCGGTCACTGGTAGACCCGTTAACCAATATAATAGCAAGAAAAAGATCGAAGAAAAATACTAGTAGATTTGGAATGACTTTCATTTTTGGTTATTTGCTCTTTCTCTGTTTACGTGTGCTAAAACCCAAAGTGAAAGCTCGGAGTTGGGGCATATATACAAGCAAGGATGGTAAACAGTTAATTTTCCACTGATTGTGCGCGATAAAAGCTGAGAGAGAGTTGACTGCGAAGCAAATTAAAGAGCAAAGGCACTTCAAACTCCGTTTAAGTGGCTAGTATTTTGGATCCCAGTCTGTGACTTTGGAATCAAAACAGCAGACTTGTTCACGATCACGTGCGTATATATGTGTAATTGCTATTGACATCCTTATTTTAATTAACTTGACGAATGTTTCTTTGCACCAGCAAATCAAAAAAATCCTACATATGAATAAAAAAAATAACCCACCCTTTCTTGGAATGATGATGATGATGATAAAAGAACTCAATAATGCTTACAAATTCGAGTACAAATTTGTAGTCCAATAGATATGGCCGACGCCGATAGAACGCAATATATGAAATACTTAATTATCCTATGATTTACCTTTAGAATACAAATTGCCTCATACTTTGTAAATGTAGGATTATTCATTTACTAAAATATATATATTACTTACATAAACCAACAGCTACATCATCATAAACTTTAAAGAATTTTTGTTAAGAGATTCAATTGAAAATAAAAATCAGGATAAACGTGATAAGAAGACCACTTGTGGGCATGATAATAAAATACCCGGACGTTAATGTTCATGATCATTTCTGTATCTTCTTCCCCATCTTCTTATCAATATCAGGTACTCTAATTTCCTGACATCGAATAATTCCACCAGCTCCTCCGTAGCATAGCCATCTCTCACTGCCTTTGTTCATGTTCCATCTCACTCGATGCATGGCTACAACTTTAGGAGGTAAAACTTCTATTCCGTTCCCAGCTTCTCCTTTTTCATTTTCCTTCCCCTGTATATCCATTGCCTCTTCATCTATACACACCATCGCTTGATCATCTTCCTCCTTTTTTTTACTGCTACTTCTGGATTTTGGTTTTTGTTTGTTCTTAAGAGCTGCCAATGTCATATCACCTTCAGATTCTTCACCTGGTTCATTGCCATAACAAAGGGCTGCAGAAAAGAAAAAAAAAAAAAAAAGAACAATTTGAGAATTGTTAATGAAGAACTGGTTAATAGGTAAACATTAACCAAATTGCAAAAGAAGTACCTAAAGGTTGATTATCTGAGCTTAAAACATTTTTCCCCTTCTTATCATTTGGACTTTTGGATGAATTTGACTCAATCAAGAAACTTCGCATGGATCTTTCCCCAGCATCATGAACTGTCTTCTTCAGTGGTACTGGAGTATTGTCTAATGGAGTGTTCACTGTAATAGCTGATTCATCCTCAGTCACGGATCCACACAGAAAATGCATGGGGCGGTTTCGTGAATGATCTTTTTCAACTGCTTTCGCTGTGAGCTATTGTCAAGACAAGATCATCTGGTTAGGTAAAAGCTAAAAGCTTAGTGGCACTTAGAAGGGCATTTATCTATGGATTCTTTTCTCCATTTTTATTTAAAGTGAGCAGCAAAAGTGAGATTGTGGATTATTTTCACATCTCGTTGCTGAGGAACTGAAAAGTATGAGCTCCTCTCAGAAACATTTTAACAGACAAATATCATAGAGAACAATTTAATTTGATCGATGGTTCAGAAAGAAATTTCAAAATAGAGATGCTTGGAAGGAGATGTCACGGCTGAAATCGCTATGCCTCAATATCCTTCTTGTAAAAAGATGTTAATGGAAACGAAAATTACAGAATAAAGTAATGACATTTGATATTTTCCGTTAGGAATGGGTTCGAGAAAAGCATGATACAAAATGATTTTTAAGGCAGAAAGACAACAAAAATAAAGGAAAGAAGAAAGTTAACTCACCTGGAAACGATGAACGGTACCATCTGCACTGCAGTATGCGACCATGCCTAGAATTTAAAATTGATACACATCAACTTGGTCATAATAAGGGCATTGGAATTTAGCAGTTCAACCAGATTGGTTAAACATCATAAATAAAAGATTAAATAATAAAAAATCACTTTCATTTTAAAAGACAAGAATAATGATCCTATACAAGATTGTTTGGCAGCAATTCCTATGAAGATTAAAACTAATACCTTTGTTCTAATGAATCACCAAATAACTAAGTGATCTTGCACATGGTTCTTAAAAATTAAACAAAAGTGGGGACCAATTCAAATTGTTTTCACATGAACAATTCTATGCAAGAAACTTGCATAATGCATTAAATTCATAAGCATTCAGTCGAACACATAATTAATCACTCAGAGCCGAGGTAACAAACATGACTGACTGTGAAAACTTAAAACCAAAGCATAAGAGAGATACCTGTTAGCCGTGACACTTGCACACTCCAGATAGCAAAGGATGAACAATTAACAAGGTGCAACCCTTGCTGCTTTGTCCCAGCAAAAGGTTTTCCTGTAGCGGGGACATCATATGCAGCCTTCAACAAGCTGACTATCCTCATTGCTCCATCATCAAAGGATAAAATAACACATCTGTTCAAAGTGAAAAAGCAATGTTTAAAGGTAAGGGTAAAACAAAATCACTATTAGGAATGTAATTTGTGTTTTTTTAGCAAGTCATAGCTAACCCTGGATCTGGCAACCAATCCAGACCATATATGAACTTTGGCGCTGGATGGATGTCCCACAAGGGACGGAATGGGTCACTGCAAAAATCACAAATTTCTTCAGTGACTATGTAATGATACTAATTTTTCCACAGGTTAAACAAGTATAAAGTTTAACAGAAATAGCCTATGTCTATATACTATTCTTGTTTCAAGTACATGCTTTAATCTTGTAAAACAGATAAACATTCCAATGAGAACAAAAAGCTAAATTTTGGAAGAAGGGGACAAAAAAAATAAAAATAAAAACACAACATATTAAGAATTCAGGATTCGAAAAATCAACTTAGAAAGTATTATGACCCAGGGGATGAATATTAAATAGCACAAGCTAACAGCCTTAGTAAACAGAAGTTAGTATAATATTTTATTCATTTGAAAGATAAAAGGTTATCATGTGCAAATTGAATCAGTAAAATATATCTATACATTCTGTATGCTGACGCTAAAAAGTTATCAACTATATAAATTGTGACAATAGTTTGTGTTTCACTCAAGTTTGGCAGGTTTTCTCTGTGATTTCTAGCTACAGCTAGCATAATTCAAGTTTAGAAGATATTTATCCCTTCCAACTAACTGACACTAATCGGCAGTAAAGCTAATAGTGTAGATCCAAAAAATAAAACTGATAATCCATGCATTATACTCCAACATCAAACAGGCACCCAGGATCATCACTCATTGGATAATGGAATGTAGGTAGCTGAAGATAATGGCCATAACAACTCTTCACAGGCAACTACACAGAAAATACAGTAGCAAAATTACTGACATGAAAATAGATTTTAATGACTGATTTTGAAGCCTGAAAATTATGACTTCAGCTAAAGCTTATTAGTCCATAAGCTTAATTACATCATATAAGTTTGTGGACAGTTACCCGCAACCGTCACTACTGTAATATATGGAAGGAAGTCGCATATGGAAGTTCAATCTCACATTGAACTTGCTAAAGATTAAAATATGCCCTTAGCGGAACATGCACTCACTGACAAGAGTGTAACTTACTCTCTCAAGATTTTTCACTAAGACATACATTAAAAAAAGTTTCTATAAGAAAAATTACAGTAATCAATGAGTAATCTAAAATGACAAGATGAATTGCACAGAAAGAAAAAACCAGAAAATTTTAAAAAATGAACGAAAAGGCATTGTACATTAAAAATTGAAAAAATAATAAAAGCCATCATACTTACCGTATGTCCCAAAACTTTAGGCCTCCATGTCCAGCAGTGAGTATAACATTTGCACTATCCGAATCACTGAAAATTGTAAATAAAAACATTTTAGTAGTATGTAAAAAGATAGATTAAAGATCGATGTTTTTAGTTTTTCAGCAGTAAGATCTCAACTAGAGTTCATGTAGCATCACTAACCTCTCAGCCGGGGCCCATGAAACTGCTCTAATAGGAAGTGTATCGGCACTAAAACAGAGCAAAGGTCTTGAATCTGCACATCAGCAAGTGAAAGATAAAAGTAGGCAAATTATTCAAAGTGCTTCATAAGTCAAGAATTTGTGTGCAAGAGAAAAGACGATATCAAATAAAAAGTGACATGCACTGTTTTTACCTATAGATGAATCACTTGCAACAAATTTCCACAAAGCGACCTGTGTGCAAGGTATAATTCTTTAGTTCTGACACAGAAAACTAAAAGCGAAAAAACCGTAATCTCTCCAACAATCCCACCAGCAACTGGGATAGTGCATGCCGACATAAATTTAATCAACAGATACTACTTGGAGAGTCTACTCCAAGTAACTGTGACAGATCTATTTTAAAGAGACGCAGAAACCCTTATTCCCAAATCTAAAGCATGAAATCTACATCTCAAATAAGTTAGGAGCAGACTGAAACACAAAAAAGGATAAAAGATATATTACCGTCCCATCATGGCACCCTGCCAGTAAGTAATCATGTGGAGGTGAGGTTGACCACTCCATTGTCAAAGGGATGCTGTATAATAGAAGTAAATTACTGGTAAATCATAGATATATCCCTGGGTATGTCAAACAATAAAAATTTAGACAGTCATGACATTTAGCCGGTAGATGAATTTGGCTGGTAAAGCAAATATTCCTCAGTAAATTTTTCTGTTCAATTATGATCAACCTTTGAATCTGAGGCCCCCGTGATGATCTGAGAGAAATATGACATCCAGTAAAATCTACTTCCAGATAAAGCCTTCTTAAAATCAAGGATCCAATTTAAATATAAAAAATCATAAAGAAAATGAGAATTTTAGGCCTGACAACTACCATCCCAATATGACATTGACATGCATTCTGAGCATGCAACAGAGAATTAATCCCCTAAGTTTATAAATTCTGTAATCATCTACTTAATATCCAATCCCATAGATTATACCTATTTACTTCTAAACAACGTCCATTTGATTCAGATATCCTTAACAAATATTCAGTGATACAGGGGACTCTCATATGTAAAGATATCAAAACTTCATTAAAAGCGTAGGTGCAAATTTGCAAGATCTGACCTCTAAGACTATCTGTGACTAACAAATTCTTTGTTTTGATGCTAATTGAACTACAATTTAGTTATCAAAATAAGATACAAAAATTAGACATGCAGATTACCTCTGAGTGCCACCACATTTTAACATGGAGCATCTGAATACTGGTTCCAATTTTACGAAGCGAGGATCAGTCCCCTCTTTCATGGAAGACAAATAAATAGCTTTCATTGTCCGGAGAAGAGGAACCTCCCAACTACATTTGATAAGAGAAATCGTTAGATAACACCCCACACACTGTAATTGCTTGTAATGCATCATATAACATACAACCAAGCAATTTCTAATTTTCTATATATCATAGTCTGATGCAAACAATTGATAACATATAAGGTCAAGGCTCATAAATGCTTAACAATATAAAAGAAAGAACTGAGGAAAGGATTTTATAATAGTAATTAAATATTTACTACTAGTACAGTAGTTTTGTCTAAGCAAGCACAAATTCCGATGCATTGGATATGAAATTAACCTCAATATTACGAGCTAATTAGTTTATCCCCTCAAAAATAGCAAGACACTTCACAGATCATTCGCATAAACAGGACCTCAACATGCAAATTTTGATGCTAAAACACCAAGAAAAATAACAGCACTCAAAACGCATGAAAACAAATAAAATTAGATATAAAAAGTTTAGACAACTCAAGCAGATGTCTTACACTTCAAGGGATCCATTTCCCAGCAAGACAGCAAGATACCCCAGCCGTTGCTTGCACTTGCAATCTACTGCATTATATGGCTTCCATTTCACATCCCATGCAACTTTTCCATTGTGGGCCAGGCACAATACAACCCTAGGAAGAGCAATGTCCTTTGGTATAGGACAAGAAACCAAGCTTGGTTTGGAAAGAAAATCACCTAAAACATCACATACTGCAGAATCTCGTTCAGAGCCATGATATATTTGATGATTCGCAGTAGGAGGTTCCTCATCTTCGTTTACCTTTGATAATGGTTGACATATATCATGGCTATGTTTCTCTACTCTTGCCTTACTTTTCAATTTTCGACTCCTAACAGGAGTTTTAAGGGATGAATTTGATGAAGATGCTTTTTCAGTTGACATTTGAAGTTTTCTAAGGGTATCTCCAGAAGCTTCTTCTACAGTTAGCAACCTAGATGAATCTTCTGTATGTTGAACAGAAAGTTGTTTCAATCTTCTGCTCTGCAGAGGAGTTTTAAGAGATGAATTTGATGAAGATGCTCTTTCAGTTGAAGTCTGAAGTTTTCTAAGGGTATTCCCAGAAACTTCTTGTATAGTTAGCATGTTGGATGAATCTTCTGGATATTGAACAGCAAGTGGTTGAACGAACTGTTCAACACCATCCAAGTTGCCACTAGATTCATCTTTTGGTTTTTTTCTAGGTCTTCCTCTTGGCCTCTTTGATTGCGTTAACTTGTCCTTTGTAGCATAATCATCAAGAGCTTCATCTGTTGGCTTTTTTCTTGGTCTCCCTCTTGGTCTCTTTGTTTTGTCATCTGAGTCTTCAAAATTTTGAGATTTTCGTTTTAGGTTTCTCTTGGGTGACCGTGCCTCTTCCTCATTTACACCAACATTTAGCATACACCAAATCTGAATCATGCCTCTGCCAGTAAGTGGAGCACCTAATTTGTGATAACATGATTCAGGAGGATGAGCAGCAACAGCAATAAACTGGGGGGGAAAAAGGCCAAAACTAAAATGAGAAATGAAAAATAGAACAGAAAGGAAGAGTCTGGTTAACATGAAGATACATTGCAACAATATTCTACTCTCACTTATATTCAAATAAGTGACAACAATTAATGCCATAAAGAATAAGTTCTAGCTTTCCTTTCTTGCAGGAAAAAATGCTTTCCCATGGTAAAAGGGCAAGGATAATAAGATATAGGCAAATTACAGAATAATGTCTTGAAATCCATGCACTTTTCTGACATTACAATAAATAAATGCCTAAATGCTTCCACTGCCCACTTAAAACTTTATGAAAAGTGGGAAAATGGATAAGGAAATGAAAAACCGTTAAAAAAAAAAAAAAATTCTCTGAGTTGGCCAGAGCAGAAATGGTGTATAGGGAAGTTAGTTGAGGCCATCAATAACAAGCTAGAAAACCAAGCAAATGAACTAAACTCCAATAGGTCAATTTAGGATTGAATCATGTGTACAATAATTTCTTGCAGAATTGACATCCAAATAAAAACTTGACAAGATTTTGGTGATGAGTTAAATTAAAAATCAAATCTCACAAACATTGTGCCATAATCAAACAAAGCCTAATCGAGTCTTCTATATATAAACAACAATTACCTCACATTTGACCTGGCAGTCAGGCTTTTCATGAACTCTGGGACACCAATCCAATGCCCAGACAGACCCCCCAGCATATATCACAAAGTCTTTGCTGCAGAAAAGATATAATAAGAAAATTTTGGAAACACATAAAAATTTTAATCAGATGGGGATATAGAAACCATTCTTATAATTCAGTCATGTCATCTGACATATATGAAGTATCCATACATAAGGAAACTCTTCATTTCTACTGAGAAAACCACATCTAAAATGGCTATAAAAAATCTACGCAGGTTGAATTAGAATCAAAATATTAAATCATACCTAGACACCAGAGAAGTTGCATCGGTACACAATCCCTCCTCCTGCAACAATATGCAAACAAAATAACATCACAGTCTAATATAAACTATCGTTAAATGCGCTGACTAAAAGAACATAAAAAATCTCAACTGATGTACCTCAGGAACTGCTGCAGATGAAAATTGAGGCAAGTTAATCTCACTTAAAACATTCTTTTCCCCACAACTTCCCATCTCGTTTGCAAACCTAACGGTTCTTGGTCTGTAATTGAAATATCTCCATTCTCTGAATAGACACACAATTCTTAATTGTATTAAAAACACATCAAAATTAACAATTCCTACTTATATTAAAAACACATCAAAATTAAACACATAATTAAATACCAAATAAAAAAATTTACTACCTTAAAAAAGTAACCGTGGAGGATAATCGTTGAACATCGCTTTCATCAAGGCCTTCACTTTCTGGCTCTTCACAGAGTTTAGAAATAGTGTCGAGTGCATTAAAATGCTTATCAACCGAATAATCAAATATTGATACTCGAACTCCTGTATCATTGCCTCCTGAGGATTCTTCCTCCATTTTCTTTCTTTAGCGTCCAAAAAAAGAAACATCAATTCTGTTGTTAACAACAATGCACACAAACTGGTTTCCTAATACAGTAAAAAATTGAATGATAATGACTTAAAATTTTGAAAACGCTTCGAGCATAACTGTCCAGTGCACGAGGACAAAAAAAACTCAAATCCCTAGGAGCAAACAGAGAACAGAAGCTGAAACTTTACAGAGAGTGAGAATTACGTACCGCCAGGTGTAGCTCACTACTGCGTACTACGATTGATCAGAAGAATTGAAGAGAAGGAAAAAAGAGAATACACAAGTGAGAGATTTATACTTTTGTAGCAAGCAGTCAAAGCGTTATACAGGAGACGGCAAAACGCCGGGTCGGACAGCGCATTTAAAACCCATGACGGGCCCGAAAAATTTCTCTTCTCTTGTTTGACATGCGGCCCGGGGATAGATTTTACTCCGGCCGAAGATTGACTCAAAGTGTAAGCTTAAGCCGCTCACGTGAGATGGACACAAAACCCAACATGTTTCATGTCTTAAAAGGCTCAACACCTTTATTGTAAAACAATTCTCTAATTGAAATTATATAAATAATCAAAGGTAAATTAATTTAATTTTTATTTTTTAATAAAAATTTAATTAAACATTTAAATAAATTATTTTTTAATAATTATTTTACATCCACCCCATTCATAAATTTATATTTATATTTATATCTATATTTATATATCAACATCATGTATAACTTTCTCAATGCTATTGGAAATGTGTGTGTGTGTAATTGTGTATATATGGATGATCCATTATATCAACATCATGTAAGATTTTCTTGATACTATTAGAGATGTGTGTGTGTATGGATGATCAACTCCACTGATAATGTTGGTGTTTTGATTGGTATATTAATTATATTTTTCGCATAGGATAACCTTTTATTGCCAAAAATCTTTAAGATTTGAAACATAAAAGCTTTACATCTACAAAATAGCTAGACTCACTTAACACTAAGTGCAACTTTTTAATATTAATTTTACATTTAATATTTTAATAAATCCAAAAAAATGAAGAATTAATTAAAAAATAATAACAATTCCCCTGTTTTTTCCCATAATTTTAATTTAATTTTTAATTAGTTTTGTTAAAAAATTATTCAATTAATTAAATAATTGAAGGTATTCATATTATCAATATCAAACAACCACCAAAGATAAAATAGTAAGGTTAGTAAAAAAATAATAATAATAACATTTTGGGGTGTTTTGGATGTGTTTTAAAATATTAAGAAATTTTGATTAGTTCAGTCAAACAATAGGGTGTTTCACTTTTTTTCCCCAAAAAAAGATTGAATAGAATTTTTTATTCTCAAAGCAATCTATAAAATCCACCAAATAATATATGAATGTCAATTTTTAAATGAAGTTGATGTGAATACTCTCTAAAATTCAAACATTGAGTAGTTAGAAACATGAGTCCCGCTTTAATTATCGATAGAATGCTATATAAACCTGCCACTAAATTCTTGTTTTGATGCTAAGCTCACGACTTCATATAAATATATATGGACAACTCATGACAACGTTACACTTTCCATGGTAAAAAATAATAGATAATAAATATATGTAAACTTATAAAGTTCCTAATTAATAAAAGGGTCCGGCTAAGTTAGATCAACTCCATGGTGGAGCACTGATGATGATGATCGCACAATCATCAAGATAAATATTAAATTTGCAGTTATTGTTATGATCTAACAGTTATCATCAATGCCCCACTGTGAAACTGATCCAACTTAACTACTGCCTTAATTAAAGGTATTAATTCTTGTCAAATAGAATCTGATTAGAAATATCATTATTTATTATTGATACTGTAAAGTTTTTACAGCATCATAGAGGAACACATTAAATAGGAAACACATTAAGAATGCAAAAGTGCCATCTAATTGAGATGGTAAAATCTCGTCTTAAAAATAAGAAATTTAGGATATAAATCCCACTTAAATGAGTAAAAAATTAAATTGTCACTAAAGTAATCAATAAAAAAAGTTTATTTTTTAAATTTATAAGTGGGTGTTATTAAGTAAAAGAGTGTTATGTATGAACGGAGTGCAAATATTGGCCCATGCACCTTGTCTTTAATTAATGAAACATTTCGGTTGCATTGTTTTTTTTTTCTTTTTTTGCTCTCAAAATTGAATAGATTTGAAATGAAAATATTTAAATGACAAGTTTATTTTTTAAAAAAAATTTAAACATAAAAATTTAAAAACTAGTAGTTTGGCATAAATATCTTCTTAAGTGATACTTTTATTTTTTAAATTTTATAGTGGGTGTTATTATAATTACATCTTTTATAATCACATTTTTTAAAATTTAAAACAATATGACCCATTTAGACATAACTTCGAGAATAGTACAAAATGTTAGGATTATACATAATATAGGAAATACATGAATTGTTAGGGATATTTTTAAGATTTGAATTTTTTTTTTCATTTAGATTTCATACTTAAGATAAAAGCTTTCAGATAAAATTATCTAATAATAAGTGATAAATTAAGGAAACAAACAGTTCAAAATAAGTAAATATAAAAAAAAAAAGTTAAATTTAGACTTCAGAATTGCAAAATAAGTAAATATCCAAAAAAAAGAGTTAAATTTAGACTTCATAATTGAAAACAAACAGTTCTTCCTCTTGTCTACATTAATTTCAAAAGACATCAAGCCCTAAACATGGAAAAATCATACACATAAAGAACTCCGACATTAAGGTTGAGCGTTAGAAATTAGAGTTGTTATATTCAATCTCTTCGACAAATTTAGTAGTGTAGGTAAATTGTTTTGATATTGGACAAGACAAATAAATATTTCAAGTTTTCAACAAAATATTTTGGATTATTAATAAAGCCTCTAATAAAATTATTTAAATAAAAATAGTCACATCATATACAATTGAGTGCGACAAGTATTGTATCTTAATATTATCCTTCTACTATTTTTATATTTTATCTACTAATCTCCAATAATATAAGTTTTGTTAAATAGAAGTTCAGGTTATATTAGGAAGGAATTTTTAATAAAAGTTGATAGTGTACCGAAAATACGACTATTAAATAATGTTTTTAACATAAATAGTAAAGATATTATAAGTCTTTTGTCATACAAGTATTAGATCAACTCATTTTCGCTTTTAAATTACAGCAGTTAGTGTTTGTTAAATAATTTAATATTGTAATTTTATAACTACAATCGTTCAACCTCAATACTTTAGGTATTGTTTACTTTTTGGATTGGAGTGGGAATCCTGAGGAGTGGGAATCCTAGGATTGAGAGTGTGGAGTTGGAGTGGGAGTAAGTTGTTTACTTGCACTGGAATGGAGATCAGAATCCAATTTATGTGTTTACTTTGTCTTGGATTGGGAGTAAATAGTTTCAAATTATAATTTTATCCTTATGTAAAGAATTATAGTTTTTAATTACAAAGTTAATAAAAAATATATTTAATGAATAAACATTTATTTTATTATATTTGTAAATTTATAATAATGATTAATATTCTTAATTATGAACATCACAGTTTTTTTAATTTTAATTATATAAATTAAAAATTGTTGATAAGGGCAATATAAATGAAATATTTTTACTATTAACATAGTATGAAATTAATATTTTCTTAGAATAAACTATTTATTAGTATTAATTATTAATATTAAATAAATATAATACTATTATTTTTAAATAAATATAATACTATTATTTTTAAATAAATATAATACTATTATTTTTAAATAAATATAATAATATTATATTTAAATAAATATAATAATATTATATTTTCAAATAAAGATTGTATATAGTAATATTATTAATTCTCTATTAATATAATAATATTATTTTTAAGTAAATTAAACTTAGAATCAAACCCAATTATTATTTAGTTAAATATAATAATATTATTTAAATATTTATTAAATATAGTTATAGTAAATTTAATAAAAAGAAGGGTGAATATAAAATGAAACATTATTTTATTTTATATAATTATATTAAATTTATTAATATAATATTATTTAGTATAAAATTAATATTTTCTTAGAATAAACTATTTATTATTATTAATTATTAATATTAAATAAATATAGTACTATTATTTTTAAAATAAATATAATAATATTATATTATTAAATAAAGATAGCATATATTTATTAATTCTCTATTAATATAATAATATTATTTTTAAGTAATTTTAACTTATAATCAATGTAAATTATTATTTAGTTAAATATACTAATATTATTTAAATAAATATAATTATAAATTATTTTATTTTATTAAATTAAATTAAAAATAAAAGGTAGAAAAGGGAGAGGTGGGAGTGGATTCCCACTCCCACTCCCCACTCGAAAAAATGAGTAGGGTCCACAGAATAAGATTCCCAATCCCTTCTTATTTTGTTGAAGTAAACACGGAGTGAGAAGAATATACACTCCTCACTCCCACTCAAAAAAATAAACACCACCTAAATAAAAACTTAATAATCTAATATATGGAATTTTTTTTTCTTTCGGCATAAATAGTTGTTTAAAACGATCAATTCAACCAAGTACAAACGCCTGGAAAGGTCTACAGAAGTACGTGATTAAATACGTCCACAGAAATTCTGTGACCGAATTAAACAGGTCCACCTTAGACATGTTGTACATCCTGATGGATAGAGATTGATGTTACCATTTCACTTTTGTTCGAACTCATTTTCAACGTGGTTTCAGTAGTCCTGTAAAAGATATGTCGCAAGGATGTTTGGAAATATCGGGGGAATCATGATTTAGAGCCTCTCGCACACATTCGACTCCAAAAGGCGTGCAAGAGTCACATCCAAATTAAGCACAATTGATCAGTGCATGGGAATAACTTGCAGAAGCTATTTAATGGTCCTCACATAATAATTCATTCTTCTTAATTGTCCAACATTTGGGCCAATATGCACGTGCATCAAGCATAATTAAGTACAGTTACATATTGTATTTGTAGGTACAACGGAATATATTTGAGGAAAAAGCTTGGCAGCTAGCAGCTGTCCTTTTTGGGATGGCATTGAAACTGTTGTTAAATTATTTTAAGGAGAATTTTTTTAATATTGTTTTTTTATTCATAAATTTGTGAATTTTATGTATCATTAAATTCAAAAGAACTTATTTCGACATGGTAATTAAAATATGAATGTTTGCATTAGAGATTGTACTTTTAATAGATAAAGAGTACATCTTTCCATCACCTATTGCTATCTAATTAAGAAAAGTTATGTTGCAGCATCTTTAAGTAATCCAACATATTTTTCTTTTTGGTAAATAATTTATTTATTTTTATCTTGCATGTAACGGGAAAGTGATTATAACCCCATGTTGTTTGGTGAAACTAAGTAAAATTTTTCTAAATATTTTAAAATAGGTCGAACTCATGCTATTATAATAGTGTCAACTTTATTAATAGTTATATTATTTTGCTAGAAAATGAAAAGTTATATCTAAAAAAACAAAAAAAAAGTCACAAAAACCTCTTAAGTTTTCAGTAAGGAACATCAATACTTACTTTCATAACTTTTACCCTTAATTTGGATGAAAAACATAAAATTTATTGTTGTGTGCTTATGGTGCACTTACTCTCTTTCCCACGTGAAATTTTAAATTGATAAGTAAGTATCTAAATATATGACACAACACATTAACAGTCTGCCACCAAATCTAACATCAAACGCTAACCCAATTTTCTATATATTCAATCAATCAAAACATGCAAAATCAGTGGTTAAAATTGATCACGAACATTAAAAAAAATTAAAAATAAAAAGACGAAACCTACAAACCTTTACCAAAGCGATCATTAACCCAGAGCAAACGACCATAATTCTTAAGCCAAGTGCTTACAAATAAGTACATGTATCATCATTTACTTGATTTAAAATAAACCAAATAAGTGGGAAAAAAAAAGAACAGAGAGAGAGAGAGAGAGAGAGTTGATTCTTACCTTGCTTCACTTAGCAAACTATTCTGGATTAGCTGTGAATCCTCCTCCAAAATCACGGATTATTAATTTACATTTCGAATTGATTTAATTTATTGGATAACAAGAGAAAAATATTTAATAAAATGTTTTTTTTTTCAAAGTATGGAGGAGGGAAGATGAAAGATAGTAGAATGCGAAAGGTGCGTTTTAATTTGTAGGCACAATAAAATTTTTTGACCAATCAAATTAGGACACATGCCATTCATGGACTTAAGTCAGCATTTTTGAACTTCTAAGTTAACACAAATAAAATTACTAAAATGTCATTTTCTCATCCAAATTAATTATAAAATATAATAAAAAAAAATCTGAATATCACTTTTTTGAAAATTTAGGGGTCTCCGTGATTATTTTCCCAAATCATGGAGATACACCTTCCATGTTTTATATTTGATTCCTCATCTTTATATTATTCATAAAGTTTAGGGTGAAACTATTTGAACTAACTAATTTAATTTCAAGACTCATTTTTTTAACTAAAATAATTATCAAATTATAACTTATTATTTAATTTACAAGTTCTCTCAAAAGTTACAAAATACCCTTCATTATAATTACTTTCTCTCTATTATAATAATAGTTAAAGCCTAAAGTAGTTTCTCTCTCTTTCAAATTTTTTTAATTCTTTCTAACTAAACCAACTTTATATCTCTTTACTTTTCACTATAACTTTATCAATTTTTATCAAAAAAAGTCATTCAAGGTTTGTACTTATAAAATTTGACCAAAAATTTCTAATTGATTCATGGTGTATTTACTTTCTGAATTAGTAAATTGAAATCCGAAATCAGAATGTCCACCACAATTTCGGAATGAGGAAATGGGGATTGATTCCCATAGAAGGGTTGGAAATGAGTCTCTCATTCTCTAAAATTTCAATTCTAGCCCCATTTACATTTCAATATTCCCAAAATACCTCTCTTTAATAATAATATATATTAGTATTATTGCACCACCACCACCACCACCACCACCAATAATAATAATAATAATAATAATAATAATAATAATAATAATAATAATAATAATAATAATGTCATTATTATTATTTTATTCAAATATATTTATTTTATTATTTTATTAATATTAATTTTGTTAAAATTTATTAATTTCTATTAATTTATTCATTATAATAATAATAATTATTGTTAATATTATCATTATTAAAATTTATTATTGTTGTTGTTGTTGTTGTTTTAATTAATATTACTGTCATTATTATTAAGGAGTTTCTAGTAATTTGTAGCAATTTAATTAATTCTGATTGCAATTATAAGATAAAGTAAACATATTAATGGCAATCCAGCTCATTCTGATTCTGATTCCTAGAGTTCAAGTAAATAAATTATTCTGATTCTCAATCCCTATTTCCGTACTAGTTCATTCCCATTTATACCCATTCCGATTTCAATTTATTAAACGTACCATCAAAATATTATTTTTACATGATGGGTATTGTTCTTTTCATTTTGTTTTAGATTACGATAACACCAATTTGTTAATTTTTGAATAATTTTATTTATTTAATGCAATATTTACTTCATGTATTAGAATAAATTTTTTGTAGGGGAAGGAGATGAAGGGGGAGAGAAGAAGTTCAAATAAGTAATTGATCAAATTTTATTTTCATAATTAAAATTTTAATTGAAAAAAGGGTGTAGTGAGGAATTCAACGGGTTCAAATAGCTCCACTCTAAAGTTTAAATTTCTTGAGAACATAAATAAAGTAAAATGACTTGTAAATCCTTAATGATTGAATTAATTTAATAGCAAAATGTAAATTATTTGAAAAAAATTTCAAAGCAATAAAATATGTCTGCATAACATATAATTCTCATGAATACAATAAAATATTTTTTTATTGCTTTGTTTGCATTTGCTTAGAAAAATATAATAAATTGCAGTTTCAATATTAGCATGTATTTACCTCCCCTTATGTAATGTTATAATATTACGCGGGCACTCTAATAGTCATACATGGCCAAATGTAACGTATTAAAATTTTAATGAATACTTTATACAATTCTTAGGGATATTAATGATATTTTTACTATTTGTAACTATGTCTACTTTAATGAATACGTTGTACTCTCATATTAATTCACTCATTAAGGGTAAATATTTAAACTCTGAGGCTAACATCAAGATAAGGGGTGTAATGATAAAATAATCAATAAAATTAACACCATTATAACTGCGGAGTCTCGACCTATTCTAAATTATCAAGGAGTTTTCCTTAGTTTCACTTTTAAAAAAAAAAACATCGGGGTTATACTTATTTTTCCTATATGCAACTTATGTATTCGTACAAATATCTCTGTTAGCAGTATCTCTATAGGAGTCATTGCTCTTAGGAAAAGAATTTATTCGCACGATATGTAGTATGAAACATTTGAAACATGTAATAACACATTGTTATCAAATTTTCATGATGATAATGGCTCCCCTAGCCATCGTTTTCATTAGTTATCCTTGGCTAGTTTTTTTAAAAAAGTTGTTTTTAGTTCATCATCTTAGCTTTTTGGATATTTTAATGGATAAGAAGCTCATCCCCTACAGGAAAGTCTATATATCACTTCTTTTTTCTTTTACCATTTGTTTAAAGAAAAAGTTTTAGGTGTTTCCAGAGAATAATTTTTTTTGGTGTATTAAACCATCTACTATCTGAATACCACATTGAGTCCCGACTAATCATATTCGAGTCGGGTAAGACTATTAGGGCGGTAAAACTCTCCAACAAGTATTTAACACAACTGCATTCTCAAACCTCGAACCAAAAACTTTAGTTAAGTTAGAACAGACCCATGACACCTGATCTACGCGCTTGTTGGTAGAACAACTTTCTTTTTTTCATTCATTGATTGTTATGTGTGTGTGTCTACATATATATATATATAATATCTCTAATTTAAGTGCAGTTTTTTGGGGCAATAACTGAGCTTTGTCTAGCTTTTTGAAAGCCTTGGGCGCCCAAATATTTTCTCTTGATTTTTCTCTAATAAAATAAACATATTGTTGTCGTGGTTAAGAATAAAAGCATGTGACTGAATATCATGAATTACCTTAGGTGAGCAGAAAGATGTCTCTGGTGACTCATTTATTTAATTCTTTTAGCACACGGACACGGGTTGGCTCTATTCTCTGTGATCATAACAATTTAATTTTGTCACCCTTTTATTATTTATCTTTTTTTCTTTTCTTTGCACAATAAGTGCAAATAGAGATCGCCACTAATATTAAGTTAACAATATTAAACGGGAGAATCCAATACTTAAACATTCCATTGCGCTCTTGTCTCTCTCATTGGTCTCTTCTAATTCTAATCTTTTTTTTTTTAACCGTTTCTTTATCATCGCTTATCTTTATCAATTAATGGAGCTTGAAGTTGAAGCTTCGTGGTTCTTGAACACTCTCTACGACTACTACTTCTGCTGCCTTATCTTAATCATCACCACCATCGTCTTCTTTGTTTTACCCCTATTATTATTCTATTTAATGAAACTAAAGCTTTGGTGCAACTGTGAGATTTGTGACGGTTATTTGACGATGAGTTGGTCCAAACAATTTGATAATCTCTGTGATTGGTATGCCCATCTCCTGAGCAAATCGCCAACAAAAACTATTCATATTCATGTGCTTGGCAACACCATCACTGCTAACCCTGATAACGTTGAGTACATGCTCAAAACAAGATTTGATAATTTCCCAAAAGGGAAACCCTTCTCTACGATCCTCGGTGACTTTCTTGGTCGTGGAATATTCAACGTTGATGGTGATTCATGGAGGTTTCAGAAGGAGATGGCGAGTCTAGAGCTCCGCCGTTTCTCGATAAGATCATATGCTCTAGAAATCGTCAATCAGGAGATCAAAACCCGACTTATCCCCTTATTATCATCGGTTGCAGGTAAAGAAGATGGAGTTTTGGATTTACAAGACGTGTTTAAAAGATTTTCATTTGATAGCATGTGTAAATTTTCATTTGGTTTAGACCCCAGATGCCTTGAGTTGTCTTTACCTATGTCGGACTTTGCTGTAGCCTTTGACCTTGCTTCAAAATTGTCAGCGGAAAGAGCGATGACTGTTTCGCCGTTGGTTTGGAAAATCAAACGGATGTTGAATTTGGGAAGCGAGAAGCAACTAAAAGAAGCTATCAAGATGATCGATTTATTAGCCCTAGAGGTGATCAAACAAAGGCGCAAAATGGGATTTTCAACACATAAAGATCTCTTGTCTCGTTTCATGAGTAGTGTCAATGATGACACATACTTGAGGGACATCGTTATAAGTTTCTTATTAGCTGGTCGTGACACGGTTGCCTCAGCCTTAACAAGCTTTGTCTGGTTATTGGGAAAGAATCCACGTGTTTGTTCAGAAATTCGGGCTGAGGCAGACAGAATTTTAGGCCAAAACCAAGAGCTCACAAGCTTTGATCAATTGCGAGAGCTTCATTATTTACAAGCAGCAGTTTATGAGAGTACGAGACTTTACCCTCCGATTCAATTTGATTCAAAATTTTGTGAAGAAGACGATGTGTTACCCGATGGAACATATGTGAAGAAAGGAACTAGGGTTACATATCATCCCTACGCAATGGGACGGATGCGAGAGATTTGGGGTCAAAATTGCTTAGAGTTCAAGCCTGAAAGGTGGTTGAAAAATGGTTTATTTTTACCAGAAAACCCTTATAAATACCCGGTGTTTCAAGCTGGATTTAGAGTCTGTTTGGGGAAAGAAATGGCTTTGGTGGAGATCAAAATTGTAGCACTTTCACTTGTAAGGCAATTCCAAATCCATCTGGTGTCACCATATCGGGCAACTCCACGATTCTCACCCGGCCTTACTGCTACTTTCAGTGGTGGCCTTCCAGTTCTGTTGCAACAAAGATAGCATCTATTTATGTGTATCATCTTGATTTTATTTTTCTTTTCTCACTGGCATATTTCTTTAATAATAAATTTTTATATTTGTTTGGTGATTGTTGCATATATACTAATATCTAGCTAGCTGATTCACGACCATACATCAATCAAACTCTAGGGCATGATCAATATCGAAAATGATACTGATTTAATGGCCAAGATGTGCTTTACTAGCATCATATCTAATCAGAATATGTGACTGGTGTCGGTGGGAATCAATCAGCCTCTCCTGGTACAAAATGATTAATTCGTGGCTGTTATTTGCTTGATAGAGTTATTTTCACATATAGATGGATATTTTTGCTAGTGGTTAATCTCTTCTTTCTCTTAACCATCAACTCTGAAAATTCGAAATATAAGTATCTGGATCGATTGGCATGTAATTGTAAAATTTTTGTCGTGATCTTGTATTGATTGAATGGTCTTGACACACCTTGATTTAATGTCCCATTTGAATTCTTTCTAAATATATTTTTGGTCCATTAAAGTTCAAAAGGTAGTGTCCACCAATTGCAATATATCAAAATCTAAAAGGTAACTTAAAAAGCACAAAAATCAAATTAATATTGAAACTTTTTCCAATCTCAACACCCATTCATTTTCTTTTTAATTTTTTTTAAGTTGTTACAATTGTAAAAATATAGTATAATCTATAATCCACTGGAATTTTAAATCCATACACTTATAATATAATATATAGATCAGTCAAGCAATTACTTGAAAGTATACTCTCACAAATAATCGAGAAAATAAAATACTCCTAATCTACACTTTCAGACTTGTAAAATTGAAGATATACATTTTTTTAATCCTTTGATATAAACAGTAGTTTTTAGTTTTACACCTAAAACAAAATAAATTTTAATTGCAATATTTATTTAAAATTTTTGCCTAAGGCCTAACATTGTCTTGAGTTGGCCTTGCATACTCCGGAAGACGATGATGAAATTATTTGATAATAACTTCATTCCAGATATCTCCCAATTATAGAGGCAAAAGATGAAAGAGAGAGAAAAAGAGCGAAATCATCATGTTACATGATAAAACTAATTGAAACTCTCTTAATGTTTTAAAACATATCCAAATCCCCTTAGTGTCAACTTTTTTTTCCTTTTTTTTGGTTGATCTTATCATTTTACTCTTGGTGGCTGGTTGATGTTGGGAACATAAATATATTTAATTATTTAATTAAATAAATAAATTTTAGTCACAATAAATTGAAAATCAAATTATGGGAAAAAGTAAGGAAATTTTCATTTTTTTTCGTAATTTTCATATACACACATATACATATATGCACACACTACATTGAATTTTATAATCAATTATGATTAAAAAAATTTAATTAATTAAATAATTAAAAGTAATCATATTTCCAACATCAAATAACCACCAAAGGTAAAATAGTAAACACAAAAAGTTAACACTCAAGTAACTTGAATGTATTTTAAAACATCATAGGTTTTCAACTAATTTTATCAAATAAAAGTAGGATTCAGCTCTTTTTCTCTAAAAAAAGAGAACGAAGGCTCGCATTGATATGTCATTTATCTATTGGATGATAAAATAGAATAATAAGTAATTTTACATTAATCATCCAATAGATAAGTGAAACTTAACATTAGGATTCAAGTTAAGTCTCAAAGGTTGAGATTCCAAACATTATTCTCAAATTTTTTTGTATTCAAATTTGTATGTTTTGTTATTTATTAGATGATAAAATAGAGTATAAGTAATTTTATATTTATCATTCAATAGATAAATGACAGATAATATTTCAAATATTGTATATTTTAAAATGTTTTGTATTCAAATTTGTATGGGTAACAAAACTGTTTGAATTAAAAGATACCAGTAGGCATTGTTGACTTTAAAAATAAGTATGAATTGTATCCTTTTTTTTTTATATATAAATAGAATCCAGGAATACGTCAATAAAAAATATAAAAAAAGAAGAATCCAGTAATACTTTTTCCCTAAAATACATGCACAAATCGATCCGAATCATAGCAAATCTTCTTGTTTGGCGAGATGGTGGATTTCGTCACATGCGAGTTTTAGTTATTATACATGAAATGCTGACATTTGAGAATGATTGTACAGTCGTACTTTCTCGTTTGCACACGTCGTTTTGAATGAGAAAATTAAATGAGTAAAACGAAGCATACACAATAATAACATCATAAATGAATTTTCACCAAAATGTCATTAGAATAAGCAAATTTGCCATGAAGAAAGAGCTCCCATGTTAAGAAACTATGATAATTTAATCTAGCTTAAGGTTAATGCTCTTCCACAAATCTTTTTCACCCTTTCTGCAAGGGTTAATTTATGTATCTAACATTTCCTGTATGAGATCATAACATGGTTTAAATGTGAATAAACGAGGCTATGTATTAAAAATAAAATTTATTGAAAATATCTTGTAGAAAGATTTATGGTGTATTTACCTGAGGGTTTAAGGAATGAGAATGAAGGAATGAGAATGAAACACATGTTTATTTGGAAAAATATAATTTGGGAATGAGAATAAAATGTGTAGGTTCCACACAATTTGAGAATAATGAATGATAATCTCATTCTCATAGGGGGTTGGGAATGAGGATTCTCATTCCATGAACTGATTTTTGTATCCCTCTATTTTTTTCATATTTCTCGAATTACCCTCGTTCAAATCACAATTAATTTTATTATTTTAATTATTATTATTATTAAATTTTATTAACTTCATTATTTTAGTTATTATTATTTATTGTTATTATTATTTTTATTAATATTATCATTATTAACATTTATTATTATTATTAATTTTATTTTTTAATTAATATCATTTATAACAATATTTATACATGTATCTAGTTAATGAAAATTATATTATTTAATACTATAGGTAATTTAGTAAATTGATTCACATTTCCATTCCTCATTCCCATTTATTTTTCTAAGTAAACACATCAATGACATTTCAGCACATTCTCATTCTCATTTATTTTTGCCAAGTAAACATTGAAATCTCATTTTCATTCCCAACTCATTCTCATTCTATGAGGTTAACGCACCATAAATATTATGAGAAATCAAACCCACCAATTAATTTCGCTCAATGGACGTGAAAATAACCTCCTTATTTTGTTAAATTTTTTTTTCCTCCGCCAACAAACGGCCAAGTGTTTAGGATACGTACCCTCTTCTGATTTAATTTGCTTTTAACGTGAAAGTAATGTGTCAAGATAGCCTTTAAATAAATCAATACAATCCCACAAAAACAAGGTGATTGATAGTTTACATTTGTAATGTGGTTACTGGACTGATTATGATTAAAAGTAAGAAGAAACACTCCACAAAACTAATCCACAAATCTACTGCACAGTATTAAAACAACAGCCACCAATCATTTTGAACCGACACCTATCATAAATTCTAATTATAGTGCTTAACCACATGTTCATGTTTGCCATTATCATTTTATACAATGATCATGCCATGGATCTTGGTATATACATCATACACATAGCAAAATATTAATAATAATAGGAAATAATGTGTGTGTATATATATATATAGTCAACTTCTAATATAAGAATTTTGTATTTTATTAAAATGCAGAAAAACTTAAAATGTCGTAAATTCATCTAACATTTTAATAAAGTATAAGATTCTCGTATTAGAAAATTTTGTATATGCATATAGTCATTCTCTAGTATAAGTACCTTCAAATTTTTTTAAATGAGAATACACTATTAAACTAAATCATACAGTTTAATAGAGCATTTTAATTAACTACTAAACCGTATAAGTTAATAATATGCCTGCACTGAAAAAAATGAGAGCACTCACACCTGAAAATAATTATATATATATATATATTAATTTTGTCGAACCATAGCTGGAAGGCCGCCATTGAAAGTGGCGGTGAGGCCTGGAGAGAATCGTGGAATATTCCGATACGGGGACATCAGTTGGATTTGGAATTGCCTAACAAGTGAAAGTGCTACACTCTTGATCTCCACCAAAGCCATTTCTTTCCCCAAACAGACCCTAAATCCGGCTTGAAACACCGGATATTTGTAAGGGTTTTCCGGTAAAAACACACCATTTTTCAACCACCTTTCAGGATTGAACTCTAAGCAATTTTGACCCCAAATCTCTCTCATCCTTCCCATTGCGTAGGGATGATATGTAACCCTAGTTCCTTTCTTCACATATGTTCCATCGGGTAACACATCGTCTTCTTCACAAAATTTTGAATCAAATTGAATTGGAGGGTAGAGTCTCATACTCTCAGAAACTGCTGCTTGTAAATAATGAAGCTCTCGCAACTGATCAAAGCTTGTGAGCTCTTGGTTTTGGCCTAAAATTCTGTCTGCCTCAGCCCGAATTTCTGAACAAACGCGTGGATTCTTTCCCAATAACCAGACAAAGCTTGTTAAGGCTGAGGCAACCGTGTCACGACCAGCTAATAAGAAACTTACAACGATGTCCCTCAAGTATGTGTCATCATTGACACTACTCATGAAACGAGACAAGAGATCTTTATGTGTTGAAAATCCCATTTTGCGCCTTTGTTTGATCACCTCTAGGGCTAATAAATCGATCATCTTGATAGCTTCTTTTAGTTGCTTCTCGTTTCCCAAATTCAACATCCGTTTGATTTTCCAAACCAACGGCGAAACAGTCATCGCTCTTTCCGCTGACAATTTTGAAGCAAGGTCAAAGGCTACAGCAAAGTCCGACATAGGTAAAGACAACTCAAGGCATCTGGGGTCTAAACCAAATGAAAATTTACACATGCTATCAAATGAAAATCTTTTAAACACGTCTTGTAAATCCAAAACTCCATCTTCTTTACCTGCAACTGATGATAATAAGGGGATAAGCCGGGTTTTGATCTCCTGATTGACGATTTCTAGAGCATATGATCTTATCGAGAAACGGCGGAGCTCTAGACTCGCCATCTCCTTCTGAAACCTCCATGAATCACCATCAACGTTGAATATTCCACGACCAAGAAAGTCACCGAGGATCGTAGAGAAGGGTTTCCCTTTTGGGAAATTATCAAATCTTGTTTTGAGCATGTACTCAACGTTATCAGGGTTGGCAGTGATGGTGTTGCCAAGCACATGAATATGAATAGTTTTTGTTGGCGATTTGCTCAGGAGATGGGCATACCAATCACAGAGATTATCAAATTGTTTGGACCAACTCATCGTCAAATAACCGTCACAAATCTCACAGTTGCACCAAAGCTTTAGTTTCATTAAATAGAATAATAATAGGGGTAAAAAGAAGAGGACGATGGTGGTGATGATTAAGATAAGGCAGCAGAAGTAGCAGTCGTAGAGAGTGTTCAAGAACCACGAAGCTTCAATTTCAAGCTCCATTAACGGATAAAGATAAGCGATGATAAAGAAACGGTTAAAAAAGATTAGAATTAGGAGAGACCAATGAGAGAGACAAGAGCGCAGTTGAAGGTTTTATTTTTGTATTGGATTCTCATATTTTATATGGTTATTACAAGTTTACAAACAGCCCTTTTAACTCTTTAATTAGTTGCATTCACTGTTTGCACTTATTATGCAGAGAAAAAGAGAAGGATAAAATAATTGAAGGACGATTCAGTTTCAAAAGCTAGAATTCCTGTGTGATGGAGAATAAAAGTAAAGTCAGATACTAGCAAAGACGTCTCTCTGTCAACCGATATAATTAATGATATTTGCCCACGTGCTTTTTTCTTGTCCGTACCCTGATTATTTTATCAAGTGATAATTTTCAAGTTGTTCCACAAAATTTCATTCTACAAAATTTCTTATACAATCTGGGACGATGGTTTAGGTGACACGAATTAGAATAGTTTGTTAAAAACATCAAAAGGGCCACATTATTATTTTTCACCAATCGGTAACTTAATATTTTGGCTGGTGCATTATTCAAGTTATTGTCTAGGTGGTAAAGACTTTTCCCTCGACAATGGTATGAAGGGAAAGGCTCTTCCGCCCATCATGAAGGGAATTAGTTGAAATCTACATATGTAGAAACTATCTCATGATTCTCATCTTAAATTGTTAATGTTTACAATAATACTAGAAATTTATAAATGTAAGTAGATCTCATTAATTTTTATCGAATGCCAAAACTTTAGACTCATGTACACAGTACACCCCAAATGCACTTTGACCATGTAGACCCTCTATATAATGTCGACCGCAAATGGAATTAGAAGAAGAGTGGCACAAAATTATATTTACAGAACTATACAACTCTAAATTTTGTTTAAATCTGGACGTCCAGCCTTAGAACTATTGACTATACTTTATACACACATGTACAAATATATATTGAGATATATTTGTTAATATCTGTGTATAAGTTTCTTTTTTTCCTTGTTCTAATTCCTTTCTTGGGAAAAATCGTTCCTAGTTATTATATTTATTTTTCTCCTTCTTTACTAATGGTATGTGTTTGAGTAGAACTTCTGTTGTGATCAGTTTGAGAGGCGAAGACAAAAAAGCACACAAAAAAATAATAATAAATAAATAAATATATATATATATATATTGGAAAATGACCCAGTAGGCATGGATGAACATGTGCATGACAAAGAGGGAGAATCAAAGTAGCGATATTTTACACTCAGATTCATCCTAATTATTCTTCACACTGATGATTGCGAATGCGCATGATGGGTGTCCAGAATCAACTGTTTCTTCTAGTGATAGGCTTTTATTAGTTTAAGACCTTATTAATATATATATTAAAGTATACCTAGTTTGTTTGAATACAATACATAAATAGGATAACAATTTTGACTAACCCCACATATGTGTTTCCAGAAGATATAATTCATCACTTGATATAGTAAGCCGAAACAATAATATTTTCCCTTTCAGTGCATTGTATTGATTCTCTTATCTTTCTTGTTTACAAAGTTGGTGCTAAGGTCAGTGTATTGTTGGAGGACCACCATATATATGCATTGTTGCTATCATAAACGTAGACTATTTAAATTTCATAAAAAAATAAAATTTTAAAAAATTTGAAGTCTAATATATAAACTTGAAAAGTCTAATGATAAATGTTCCTTAGTCCCTATCCAGTCGATCCCGTAATTTTCAAAAGGGAAAAAGCCCTTCTCATTCTTAGGGTTTCATGCAATTACCTATTTCATCATTACTTTTTAAACAATAGCCCAAAACATCCTTCCGTTAACTCACCGTTAGTTGAATGTCGTTTGTTAGTAATTCATTAAGGGTTAAAATGGATTTTCTATCAAAGAGAAAATTAGAAAAATAAATCAAATTTGACATACAACTAAAAATGATTTTATCTAATCCCACTAAATAAAAAATACTAAAAAAGATGAAAAACTTATATTTCAAGCAATTCTTTTTTCATTTCTTTCTATTTTAGCGGCATGAACCTTAAATCTAAGTACCAAAAATATCACAATTTTTTTATTCATATAAGTATACTCTCTAATTACACTGTAAATGACTTTAATTGAGTTGAAGATAAAGAAAATATTCAGTCCATGTAAGCCCACAAAAATTGGTGCTATTTTTGAGTTTTTCTTCTAATGATTTAAAAACATTGTGTTAATTACAGTTTGTTCCTTATAGCAATTGTTCAATGGCTATATCAAATTGTATCATCGTTGATTTCATTTAAGAAAAAGTTAATGAATTTTGCATACTTTGTAGTGTTATTTAATTGTGTAAAAAATTATTTTAATATAGTGTGTATCACTTTAATTAAAATCCTATTTTTCCCTCAATGAATTACTAGTTAACGGCGTTACACTAACGGTGAGTTAACGGAAGGATATTTTAAGTTATTATTTGAAAAGTATGGATGAAATGGGCAATGGCATTAAACCTTAGGGATGAAAATAATTTTTTTCCTTTTCAAAATTACTAAAACTTTAATAGTTATTTATATAGTTGTTGAATCTAAATTGAAAGAGTAACGATACTTTAACCCTCTCAATTTATCTCAATTGCCCCTACTCCTTAATTATCTCTATTTATTCTAAAACTACCCTTATTCTTTTTTTTTTTTCTTTTTCATTAACTCAACAACTCCCAACCTCTAGTCATGAAGCATTAATTGCCAAAATGCTATTGATCTTCCCGTTATTTTATTTTTCAGCATCCCATTAAAACTCAATAAGTATACATGTAACTAGTATACTGTAATTGAATGAAAACAAAGATGGATATGAATCCAAACAATACGTAAAATGATGATGGATTTCGCTTGAAAAACTTCGATCCATGTCTGGCCAATTCAAGTTCCTTATATGATTAAAATAGAAAATAAAAAGTTGTGTTTAAAATTCAAATCAATTGAAGTGAACGCCGCATGCATTTCCGGAAAAAATAAAACACTGAAAATATTGAAAACCATGGAGAAGGTTTGCTAAGTTGTCGGATTATTACATTGGCAAGAGAGAAAATGAAGGAAAGTGTGCTACTCTTCTATCTTTAATGAAATGAAGATGAAGGAAAGTGGGGAGAATGAGAAAAAAGGAGAGAGAAAAGAAATGGTAAATTTTAATAATTTAAGTTATTTTGGTGGGTATTTTAGACATTTAAAATTAAAATAAGAAAATTAAGGGCTAATGAAATAAATTAAGGGGGTTAAATATCATTACTCAAACTAAAATTCGAATAATCTGACACAAGAATAAATGATAATGAAATTGATTTTGATGGAAACAAATTTATAATATGAATTTTTTTTATAAACTTTCGAATACAAGATTAATTGAGTAACTGAATCATACTATAAGATTAAAAGATCATGTCTCAAAGTCTAATGTAAAATTTAAGATATTTATATTCATACTTTTATAGTCCTCACGAGTCACGCCACATAAATTTGTATACACATGTTTGTATATGATTTTTTTTTTTGGTGTATTAAATCATCTAGTATTCGAAGACTACATTGGGTCCCGACTAATCCAGATTCGAGCCGGGTAGAACCACTAGGGCGGCAAAGCTCTCCCAACAAGTATTTAACGCAGCTGCATTCCCAAGCCTCAAACCGAGTACCTTGGTTAAGTTAGAACAATCACATGTCAGTTGATCTACGCGCTTGTTGGTACATGTTTGTATAAGATGATTATAGCTCTATCATTACTCATTAATTATAATAAAAAATAGTTTAAAAAATGATAATGTAGGAAGTTTGTCGGTCTTCGCTTACATGCGAGAGAGCTATCCCAGTAACATCATCCATCAAATCGCGAATAAATGATGTCGTGCGTCTCTCTCACATAAAATCTTTTACATTAATTTATTTCTTGGCATGGATGTGATCAAAGTAAGTTTTCTAGGATGACTCTTGCCATATTCCGGGCAAATTAATGTTAAGCTATAGCTTTTGGATGGTTGCAAGTATATATGGACGACTAAAAGAAATCTCTGAAACACATGGTCTCCAATTAAAACAAATGGATAAGTTTCATCTCTTCAGCTTTTCATGGGACACAGTGCGTTGCGCGGAGAGATAAGAGGCTGCATCTGCCCATTACTCACACTACTGCATGAGATTGTGCTTTTAAAGTTGATCCTCACCTCTCATTTCTAAACTTATTCGGGTAATATTAAGAAATATTATCCAAAAGCTAATAATTGTCATAATTTTGGTTGCTTTGGCTACGTACAATCAATACTAGTTAAGTGAGCATGGCGAGCACGGAGCACATGATGAGAACGTAAAGAGACAGCATACAAATACAACAAGAATCAAAAGCAAACCCAAAGCAGGCGGTGGGTGCCATATTTATTTATTTTTTTTTTTTATTTAAAGGCTTATTATAAGCTAGAGCGCCTGTCGGCTGAAAACAAAACGCAACACGGCTCTACGATGTTTAATTTATTTGGGAAATTAAGTCATTTACTTATGTATTTTTTAATGTATTATTATGGCCAGAATTAATATTTTAATATAAATACATTTCTTGCAGTATTTTATTAATTGGACGGATCCATCATCCATAGATAATTAGTTTTCCCGTCCCGACCGGTAATGATGTTTGCAGTTTGCATGTCTGAGGCAAATTAATTAATTTTATCACGTTTACTGCTAAATTAATGTGAGAAATGCTTTTTCAAACAAAAAATTGAAAAAGATCGCAAGTAATATTCTGACTATTGTATATCCTCCATTAGTACAGACTTTAAAATTTCATTTTTTTTCTTCTTGGTATTCTCTAATTTCAAGTTTCAATTAGTACCTTATTCAGCAAACTTCTTTTATCCCATCATTTTGAGTGCGCATTATCCAGCAGACTTATTTTGAAGTGGAAGAATATAATATATCTGTGTTCATACAAAGATTTTAGTCTATATATTACATTCTAAGGTTTATATTGTGACTCTAGATGTATAAATTTATAATACAACCAGGAATCTATAGAGATTAAGTAGCTCAAAAATCTACTCTCACTAACAATAATGGAGAGAAATCTACTCATACTCAATATTTATATTTAAAGGAGAAAAAATCACAACAGAAACTCCAAGTGGTGCTCTCAACGTTATTTGGAGCACCCAATGGAGCAATGATAAATAAACTAAAATCATGATAATTTTTTTTTTTTTAGTGAATTTTGAGAGTTCTTTTTTAAAAAGAAAAACATAAAATCACTAAAAGATAAATTTATAATTCACTAAACTAAAGATATATTTATAATTCACTAAAAGATTTTTTTTTTTGTCATGATTGTTCTCCTTAGTCATTTTCCTTCCAATATATAAGGTCCAAAGAGCAGTAATATTCAGACAAAAAAGAAATAAATCATACGAGAGCAAAAACAATAGCAAATTAGTGCTAATACACTTAATTACAAATATAATAAACTAATTGACGCTTGTTTATAGTTGTTTTTATCAGCATATTTTAATTTTTTTTTTCATCTTTTCAACATTTTTCTTTAAAATTTTGAATACATAATATACCGGTTTAACGGTAAAAAAATAAAAAAATAAATAAAAGAATAACAGTAAGTAATAATTCTTTCTTTGTTAATTCTCTCTAAAAGCAACTCAACCTCCTCATAGAATAACGACCACTTGACTCCAGCGCACATTGTGCAAAAATACAAAATTCAACACTTTCATATGTCGCCCACTTCTGAAGGTAGGTAGGTACCCCCTGCATGGCATATAATTTATCAGCATCTTGTACTTTAATAAGATTCCGGGGCGAATTTAGCATCATTGGGAAAGGTTTTAGAACGTTGCCATCACGTTTTAAACATTGACAGCTCCATGCTCAGGTGTGGAGCTGTCGATATTTCCCAATGTACTAGACCACTAAGATTTTGTTTGGAATTAATATGTTGTAATTTTTAAGTTATAGTTATTGTAAAAAAAAAATTATAATTATAAAATAAAAATTAATAATATGTAGTAAATATAAATTTTAAATAATAATTTTGACAAAATTATTAAAGATATAATAAATTTTCTATTATACAAGTGAAAAATCATATCAACATATCTTTCAAGATACAACAGCTGTCAACTAGTGTTTACTAAACATTTTAGTACTGTAACTTTTACGATACAACTACCCAACTTCAATCCCAATTACACCCTTAATTTTTGTCACATGAATCAAATACATCAAAGTATCAACACATTCGATGAAGTGTTCAAATGACTCGATTACAAAGTCATATGGTGTTCTTGTACAAAAGGTAGCGGTATATCTCTAAAAACAACAGAATCAGGAATCTAGCGGTGAGCTGTATATGCCACAACCTAGCTCCTGCCATTGTCAACTTTTGATTGATCTCATACTTGAGGTAAGTCTGAATCCCCTAATTTCTTGCTCCTCAAATTTCTTCAGTGGGTATGTTGGGCTATTATTGGGCCGATCACTGCTATGGACTTTACTGGTATTCGCAACTCTATAATTTTAAAATCGTTTAAACATCTTAATCAATACACAATTTAGTTAAAAGGAAAAATATATGTTCCACATAAATTTAAAGTTTCATTCTTCACAATCATTAGCGCCCTTTCTAAAAAGCATGCCTTGTAAATTTTAAACCCCATTTCTGACTCAGTTGAATGAAGAGACACACCATCTCTGTTATTCAATTGTTTCAGCAGCAGCCACTTTGTAAGTGTAAGATTATCTACCCCGTTGGATCTGTCAATGCGCAATCCAACGGCTAATAAATTTTTAAATGAAAAATTAACTTGTACTGTGTTTCATACTGACACACCCCCGTAGAGAGATAAAATTCCCTCAAAACTCGTGGGTCACGCGCTGCGTTGGCGGTGAATTTCATGTTGGTACGGTCGAATCCAACCCATGAGAAATAAAGCCGCGTTTGAATTCACGACATACAAATGCCCGTTGAACACTTCAACCGTGAGACTGCTCTAGCTTGGATGTGTGGCTTGTTGCACTTACACCTTGGCCTAGTGCTCGCGAGTCGTCCGGTCGTGTCAATTTCGTGTGATGTTAAATTTATGTCAATTCAAATATAATTTATTTAATAATTATGTTTAGAGGTTAAAATTTAAATCCGGTATAAAAAATAAATAAATTACCTAATAATTTATTTAATGTCTATATATTTAATAAATATCACACACACACATAGATATATATACACACTCCAAAAAATTACATTTTTATACTATTAAAATATTAATTATATATAATGTAAATAATATTACATATTAATATCATAAAATATATATGTAGACCAATATTTTATACACTTACACAATTAAAATTCTAAATTTATATGAAAATTTTATAAATAAAACACTAAGTATATATCTATCCTTTAAAAAAACTTAAAAAGAGAAAATAATATCTAATATTTGATTTTTAGTAACAAGAACCTAAAAATTAATTTAAAAAACTATAATTGTATTATTGATTGGGTAAATTAATCAAAACTTTTAACCCTAACTTAATAAAAAAAATAATATCAATCCAGACCTAGTCTATTTAATAATTACATTAAATTTACTTACTCATTTTTATTTATTCATAATATATTCATATTAAATAATTACATCGTGTCAAATTTTATCTCTCTAACATGGCCGATGAAGACTTCGTTGCCGAGTCTTTTTCGTTGGGATTTAATTGCTGAGTCTTGATTCTCGTTCAATATTATAAAATAAAATTCATTTCAGTTGCTTTCACGTGGGCCATCAACCTTATCTTCCATTCATCTGGTTTATTCCACCAAAATGCAGTTTCAAAAGTTAGTTGCAGTGTTTTTATTTTAACTAACTTCAATTCCACGATGTCGGTGCCGCGGGAAATTTGTAGTCTTATACAGAAATATACAGTGATTCCAACTATTCTCTTTTAGTGTAAACTTCTATTAGATAAAAAATAAATATTAAATTAAACAACATAAATTTAATTTTGTTACATAATTTTTTTTTTAATTTTCTCAATTAGTTTGTCATATTATTTAAGTCTTTCCCTATATTATTTTATGTATTATATTGGTTTAAAATCACGGCAATTGAATTAAAAAATCATCACCGACACAAAATCACAAGGCTGTTGTTATATACAAGATTTGTTATCATTATGTATCGTTTAGCTCCTGTCATATCCCAAAGGAAAACCAAAAATAATAATTGTTTTCATATCTTCCATTTTTTGTCTTGAAATTTCACATCTTCCATTTTAAATATTTAAATTATTGTTAAACTTCAGTTTTAATATTGAAGGTGAAAAAGAAATATTGAAATTTACTATCAAATAAGATAGTAAATAAGCCCTTAATATATCTACATGGTATATGAGAAATTTATCCGTCAATAAGACAAAAGAAACTTACTAAAGTATTTTCCAACCATGCAGCATATATATTAATATTAAAGGTGAAAAAGATAATAAAAAACATTATTAGAATAAAAATATTTACATTGAAAGCTAACGTCTTTAGAGGGAAAAGGAGTTATCATTTCGAAGAGGGCTTTAGAATATAAAAGCATAAGTCTATTTTTGGATTTTTTTTCTTATTTTTCCAATTATCGCTCACCTGAAATATCTCCCTTGCTTTCCTCTAGCAAGTACCAGAACCACATCTCCAGCACCGACTCTGGTCTACGGTAGGACACTTGAGAATTATTATTTTCTAATTGTTATTTGGAGAATTTTTATTTTTTTCTGTTATAATGTTGTAGCAACAGAAGAGAATATGGTGGCATTATGCAAGGAGATAAAAAACAGAAAGAATAAAAAAAAAAAGAGGTTACTGAGAATCTGCAGGGATTTCCTTTTATATTCTGTTGTGCTATTTTTACTAGTGAGAACATAATTTAATTGAAGTTAAATAAATAAATTTATGTACCTAGAAAAATTTTGTTTCCTCTTTTTACCAAGATAAATAAACAAAATTCTGTTCATCGCGATAGAGCAGCTGGGTTCTGGGTGAGATGTCTATCATCTGTAAGAGTATAGAGTATTTTAAAGGAATTGAGTGAACTTGTTTTCTGTCTTCCAGCTGAACAGAGAGCTGTTTAATTTTCTTTCAACAAATCTTGAGTATTTTTTTTAGACCTGTTTTGCTGCATTTCCCTCTACAACAGCTGCAGTTTTTGTTCTTATGTTAGTTTTAGCACGATACTAATGTAGAATGAGATTCAAAAGCAAAGAAATTGTGTCAGCTCAATGGCAATGCACGTGCCGGAATTGGACCCTGAGAGTTGAAGCAAATCTTTCTTGAAGCAAAGAAACAAGAAAGCTTCTAAATATGAATACTAACCCCAACCTCAAAAGATATAATGCAAGCAAAGTGAGATTTTGGCAACAAGCAGCAAAAAATCTGGTAAGAATGAAAGCGAAAGAAGGAACCACACTAGAAACAGAAATAAAGACCTTATAACTGGTACATATGCAAAGTTTTTAAATGAAAAAACTATGAAGTTAGATTAACATACTTAGAAACCAAAAGATCCAAATGCTCATTGGATTCAAAATACAAGTCAGAAAAAAGAAAATCAAAGCCCCCAAGATTTGTCTCAATGAACAACTAGGCTCCAATCATTTATCAAATTGATAGTTAAACCCCCACCATTTTAAAAATGAATATTCAGACCTTTCTTAGTAACTCCAGTCTATTTAGATTCATACGAGAACATTAATGTACAATAATGTTCACCAAATTATTAAAATATAATAACCACCAAGATTAATATATTATAATACCTTTACTCATCCAAATAGACAAAATTCACTAATAAAGTGAGGTCTAAACATCTATTTATAAAATAGTAGAGGTCTAGCAATCTATTTCTAAAATGATAAAGGTCTAGCTATCCATTGGAGCAAACCCTAAAGATATGAGTGCATTTTTTTTTCCCCAAAAATCATAGCAGAACACCTGAGTTTACATGACAACTGCAGCATATTATTTAATCACTCCAAAACCTGATTGGTTAACCAAGAAAACAAATGACAGATATTGACAACTAAGACGATACAGCCTTGACTTTCAAAGAAATCATATCTTGAGGGACAAGGACCCTGAGAGTAGTGTAAATTGATATGATTTTGAATGCATATGGCCCATAATAGGAGATAATTTACTTCAAACAAGTGGCACTCATAGATCTTGGTCCAAGGTTTTATGTTCTTGCCCAATTCTCTTCATTCTAACCAAGATCCTTCTACCACTTATGTCAAGTGGTAAACATTGATCTTAGTCCAAAGTATGTTTTACCGTAGGAAAGAAATGTTGATCCTGAACCTAAAACCTAAATACTAGAAAATTATGTACTCAAACCCGATATTTTTCCTTCGTAAAATAAAACATACAAATACTCTGAGAATAGACCTTATGTTGTGATATAGGTTACCTGCTAAAACTTGGCTGAAAATAATTTGCAGGATGTGTTTGTGGGAGGGGATTTGACCAAAAAACACGAGCACCCCATCCTCTGATGGCTAGACTGCATTTCCTAGCAAGCAAGTTGATCAAGGTAGCAGGTAAAGCAGATGCAGAGCATAAGTAGACGTCAATGCCAATGTTACTACAAAGAGAAAGACTAACATCTAGTTGCTCAGTGTTAAAAACTTGTTAAATTTTCTCACTGTATGGTGCTTGTAGCGTGTAATGATTTAAAAAGCCTGTAGTTACCTAATGGCGTTTAGGCAACAATCGTAGTAATGTGGACTACTTGGCAATTAGCATTTTCACACATCAACACAGTCGATGTAATGAAACTAGAAAAATTAGAGAGAAGGCTCATGAGCAAAGGAGTTTAAACATCTACATTACTTGAATGCACCGTAATGATAATTTCTTAATCATGTATATATTTAGACATACGAAACAGCATAAAAGGTTTTATTAAAGTTTATATTAAACCACACAGCCTAAAAGGTTATTTGTATATATATAAAATAAAATAAAATATGATGAGGTCTAAATTAGAGAAGGGCAAACTCACAACTCTTCAATAAAAAATCCGTTACAAAATCATTTAGCTGGTATTTTTTTCCACAATCAACAAAGTTCCCAACTTAAACCCACCAAAAAAAAAAAAAATCATTGAGTTACTACTATTAAATTATTGTATTTATGAAATTTCATCTGAAAGAAAATTGTTCTATCAACGTAGATGCAATTGGATATAAATTTAAAATAAATTATTGGAGAAAACATGAATTCCAATCGGAACAGACAAAATCAAACCTCAAAAATATTATCAATGGAGTATTATGATGATGAGAGTAAGACGGTACCTTTGAATTTGAGGGGTAAAATTAAATCTGAAAATGCTGATGATAAAGTAAGAACATAGCTCTGAATTTGAATACTGGCGCGGTGAAATGAAAAGTAGAAGACGGAGAAGGAGAAAGAAGCCGCTTGCATCAAATAAAGGGAAGACGAAGTAGAAAAGTTATGAGGAGCATGTGATGATGTAGAGAAGATTTGCCGCCAATTTTTTTGGTGAAGTTTCCCTCCTAATCGTAAAGTTTGAGCGCCGTGGTGTTTTAAAAACGATGCGGTAGGTGGGGTGATGATACTACAGGCCCACTATATCTATTATTATAAAATTAGTCGGCTCTATTTTTGAATTTATTATTCTCTCGCGTGATAGAACAATACTAAACGCATGGGTCTACGTGGATTTGATTGAAAATTAATATGATGAGTCTATACGGATTTGTCATTTGATAAAAATAATAAACTTCAAAAGTGAGGTCGGTCGATTTAGACACAATGAATATATTAATAATGATACTTTTGAAAATTTTTTGTTGGTAAAAGTAAAACCAACCTAAATGAACTCTATTTTGGTACAATAAGATTTTTGTTGATATATTAAAATATACTTATCTCTATAATATCCATATTTATGAGAGACTATTTATCTAAGTTAGTTCTTAGTTTTCAACAAATTTTTATTGTAAACATAATTTAAAAATCCATTAAATAATTTCATCTGTTCCCTGTGAAATTTTACTTTAATATCTTTCATCGCTTGTGAGATTTTACTTTAATCTTTGATCTATAGCATAACTCTATAGCACGTACTGGCAACTCGTTTGTACTGTTGTAAAATATAATGCAAATATTGGAGCAATTGAAGGTTTTATATATTGGGTTCTCATAGGTTATTTCCTCGGAAGAAAGACAAATTGAATCCCAGTTATACAAAAATCTATAGCGTATTATCTATAGTGAAGCTGCAGCTACGTGCAAAAGACACCATCTGTGTTATTTCCTCGCACACATAAAACGAGCAGACCAGCAAACGCTGTTTGTGAACAATTGAATAAGACGGAGGCTTGACATAAAAACATACAAAACACGATGGCTAGCTAACAACTGAATTACAAATTTGGACACTTGAAATTCTAATTAACAATAAATCTGTTGAAGCTTGGGTTTCAAAGCAGAATACACGGATTGCCATCCCTCCTGTGAAGGATGAACACCGTCCCAAAAGAATGATGCTTCAGGCTTCGCACAGACTGTATACAACTTAACTCCATTGTCATCTACACTTCCACAACTGGAATCTTTCCCTATCCCAACACAGCATGGCATCAGCGGATTCTCAGTCTTCGAGCTTCCTGCAGGCATAAGAGATGATCAAGAGATTGTTATATCCTACCTGCTTGCAATAATAATAGAAATAAATGAATGAAGATATTGAAAGCATAACGATTCGTAATCTAGATGATAAGATGACGATACCTTTGTTCTTGAAAGTAGTCATGAAGGCGCCAAAAAGATCAAGAATGACAAAAGCAGAATCTTTGGTTTCATTGTTCAGCTTTGCAACAGCTTGTTGCAACAGAAGGTTGTGGAAGCCGGAGAGGGAATTCTCTGTTTCGTTGCACTGTTGGAAGGACAGTTTAGAAGTGCTTTGAGGAAGACATCCCAATGGTGGCAGAGATGGCACCAAAATTTTTCTCACTCCCAATCCATGAATTCGCTTCATGTTCAATGTAAGTTGGTTCACAACTTTTGTTATGAACGGCTGGAAACCCTGTCACAGTATTAAACAGGTATAAGAGATTGAACAAATTTGGATTTCGAGCTAATCAGATCTAGTGTTGTTCTTTTTACAAAGTTGATGGTTGTTATACAAGTACTTTATGCAAGTAAATTTTACTAGTACATGTTGTAAATATACACATAGAACAAAATCATTTAAAAGTGAAAGTAACTTCGATCACTATAAGTTCTATGATATAGATAATATAATAAATTAAAGATGATAGACTTTACATATTTTCAAAATAGCATGTTATTCGTACTCAAATTCATATTTGTTGAAGTGCATGCATGTACAAGAGCGCGATGCATTACCTTAAAAGAAATTAATTTTAGCATAACCAAATTTAATAGATTTTAAAAAAAAATTAGCCGAGGCAATCCCAGCTGTACATCAGGCATGTACAAAAATGCTCGATCAATTCGTCCAGGTAAAGTAGCTGACTTGGGTCTGTCACTAATCTCCTATAATGGGTCCAAACTTTAAGCTTGTCGCCATCCATCTGATTTATGACGGGACACATACAGACACCAACTAATCAACGGTGGATGACATGTATGATGTATGTTAGGGTCCCACCAGTAAGGGTATGTATATGCTTGGGATTCGACCATTTTTAAAGATTTTTAAAAGAAAAAATAAATAAAATTGACAAGTAAGAGTTGTCGGTACCTCAGCTGAACCATTTACGGCAACGTAAGTAGAGTAATCATTTCCGGCAGCTGAGACGAGGGCCAAAGAAGATTTTAGGTCAGCTGGAGAGTAAACTGCCTCCTTTATAACTTGCTGGAAGAAATCGATTTGGGTCGTCATATTCGGGTTCACAACCAATGTATCGAAAACCCCCGTGCCACCAAACGCGAAATTCATGCCATATTTCAAGTTTTTTAACGCAATTTTCCTCCATCTGTACGCAATCGGTGACTTGATTCCCACAAACCTAGCTGCATCGATTGTTCAGAAAACAAAAATATTGATGATAAATTTTTTTTGGCGTTACACACTTTTAAATTTGATAACTTCTAATACATATATGGTTACCATGTGTAATTAACTCGTTAATTATGTTGAATCTTGGGACTTGAATTAATTAATATTTAAATCAACGAAAACAATTGCACGTTAATAAATCTAACTTTGGGTTACTAAAGTAGAGATAGAACATTAGAAGTAGCTTAGCTGGGAAAGCACTAGCGATAAAGTTTATGGAGATTAGGCGCTAGGTTAAATAATTGATAACTAAAGGTGGTTCTAATAATAATGGTTCTAGTTGCTTTATAGAAGAAGCGTTGCCGCGGTGCCACCTCACCTTTAATTTTGTTTGTAACTTACTAACTTTGCATATAAGAATTATACATATATAGAGCCTTTTAGACTTTTGCTTCAGACCCATTTGGAGAAGATGAAAAATATTTATAAATAATATATTTAGTGGGTCTGCTGACAGCTGAGTTCAAATTAAAACGCAGCTAAATAAGTAGAACAGAGATAAAAATCATGATGTGGCGGGTAAAAAGGACCGTAAGGTACCGCCATAATAGCTTAGGGAAGCACTGCAAGTTACGGTTTATTACTTGAGTTTATATAATAAAGTTTAACAAAGAACAAAAATGTACCATCATATAAAAAATCACGTGAGAAAGTATTAAAGACGTACTACCAAAAAATTAAAAAAAAAAAAAAGATAGAGAGAGAGAGAGATAGAGAAAGAATGCTCAATTGTTGATCTGACGTGATAGAAAGAAAAAGAAACCAGAAAAGAAATAAAGGTAACTCAATAATGCAAGTTAGAAGAGCAAAAGCAAGAAGAAGTGAACAACTCAGTAGTAATCATCACAATATCAAAAGTAGCAAACTTGCAGAGAAGAGGAACCCACTGGCACTTAAATAACACAACACGCGAAACGGGAGAAATGAAAAAAAAAAAACATAAAGCAAACCCATCAAAGAAAAAATAAATAAATAAATAAAGTAAATCATCACAAGAGAAATAGAGATAAAATAATTAATGTTGATAAATTTACCTAAGTAATCAGTCAAGACACGGCCATCCGAAAAACGACCGGCTGGTTTTCCAGGGAAAGTGAGTCCGTAGGGTTCTTTCCAGGAACCAAGTACAGATTTTGGGATGTTTCCTGTATCAACATATGAGTCTCCAAATACAAAGAGCTTTGTTGGCCTGAAACCGTAAAGTTGTCGGTGTCCAAGCACTTGCTGCTGCTGCCCTGCATGCAAATGCAATTTTCAACATATGCAAAAATCAGCTACAAATTAAAGATATAATAGACCCTTAAAAATAGAAGAACTTTAAGTTATGAAGTGAAAAGATTTCGGAAATAGCTTGTTTGAGATAAATTATTTACCTGAGAGAAAGAATAGGAGATGGAAGAAGGAGAAGAGGAGAGCTTTTATTGTGTCCATAATAAGGGACGAGACAAAAGGTGCAAAGCAATTGTAGGGGCCTGCTCGATAGCTTTGAAATGAGAGGGTAGAGAGAGCAGAGGAGCTATTAACTTGGAAGGGTATCCAAAGGTCTTTATGAGTTCATATATAGAAGATCCGTGCCATTTGATTAGATTTGATGAGACTACCAAGCGGTGACATAGCTTTGGTCAACTTAGGAATCCTTATAAAGCTAATTAATTAAGCGAGCAGATTATGGGGTATTCGACTCACCTAAAACGGGGTCCAAAAAGTTCCGATTTCTGACATACGGGTAGAACACTTCTGAAAATTTGACACGAATTAAAAATCCTTTTTATTTGTAGAACATAATATGAAAGGAAGAAATTGTTTCGCATCCATAAGCAGATCTAGAATGGTTCAACTAATTAATTTTTTAGTGACATAAATTCTATGAATTTAATTTAAAAAATAAAGTTCTATGAATTGATTTTCAAAAGTATTGAGGTTAGGAGGATTTTGGTTTATTGTTATATGATGATATTAATCCTTTGAAGAACTTCATCAAAGGAATTTAATTATGTATTTTTTGTGGATAATTGATGCACATCATAAATAATGGATGAAAAATTGAACAAATTCTAACTTTAGAGGTATTTTTGATAACATGATAAATTTTGAACGAATGACTAATAATCTCCTAATATTAAATCCCTTACCTTAGAATTAAAAAAAAAAAAAAAATCCTTTGAAGTGCTTTTGAATATTTCCCTATACCACTAAAGTCAATTTGGAATCATCACAACATCGAAAAAGCTCTTGGAATATTTTATCACAATCTGCCCACGTGCTAATATTTATATATTTTAATACCATTAGTTGGTGAATGGTCGTATTTGGTGCACTTCTGATTTCCTCACATTCACTTTCATCAACGGCAGCCAAGAAAGGGTGAATACTAAATAGCCGTGCGGATAATGTGAACTAATAATGAAATCCAAATAAATATTCTTTTGAATTTGACATTCAACAAGTTGAAACTTGCAATTGTTGGTGAAAATGTTCCCATCTAGTTTGTGTTTCTTTAATATTTTCTATTCATAATTTGATTCGTTCATTTATTTATTTATTTATTTTTTTCAGATGTCTAAACTCGTACAAGGAACTCAGAAAATTGAGATTGCACAGAGTAAGTGTTTGGATCGATATTTGATTTTATTTGGACCTAGATGACATAGAGTGAATCTCACAAAATGGCCCAAGATCCAATTATTGGCCCACAGGCAGCTCATCATCAACTATGTTGACATCATTTGCTAAATTATCATTGATGAGAATAGCGCTTCAAACATTCTTTTATTGATAATGTATATAATATATTATATAGGCTGTTGCCAACCAAATCTCATGCCAAAATGTTTTGCTTTGCATAGTCAAGTTGGGCTTCTGCTGAAGAAAATTGGGCAGGTGCACAATTTATAAACAATAATGTTAGTTATTTTAATATTTTTAAGTTTTAATTTAAGTCATAATTAATGTGATATTCATTTGTTGGATGATGATTAAGTAATTTTAAAAGATATAAAATTCATTATTTAATCAATGAATGACATGTAATATTTTGATTTAAATATTGAGATTCCTAACATAAATAAATTATTTATGGATTGCATCAAATGCCCAGTTTTCTTAGGAGAATCCCAACCTAATCATGAAAAAGCAAACATCTTGGCATGAGAGTGGTTGGCAATGGGCTATAAAAGCTGGAAATAATCATATTCAATAATTCAAACTAATAAAATTCAAATCCTTATTGCAAGAGGATAGCGTATGCCAAGAAGGAAGGTTATTTAATAGGAAGCAGCGTGGGAAAAGAGGATTGCGCCAGGTGTGAGGAACATGAAAATTTTATGCTCAAATAGTTGGGTATTTTGCTATTTTGTGGGCAAGACTATGTTGAATAATTCTAATAGCTTACCGATGGTATGTTTTTCATTATCGAAAACAATTTCCCGTCGTATTTACAACTTATGTGAGCGATTTATTTGAGATATTTATTATAACAATAGATTGGACTACGTCAACAAACTAAACACGTTTATTGTTCAATAGGGCGTCTTATTTTGCTACCTTGCTGCGGTATGTGGAAAAAAAAAAAAAAAAAAAAAAAGCCCGAACCCTGAGCTCGGCCTGACAAGGGCTCAATGTATCCAAGCCAAAGTTGGGCCGGGCTCGAACCCTTGGACCAATAATTAAATGATAAAGTATTTTAAAATACACCCTATAACTTCTAAAATCACACCCTTTTAATAAAATAAATGTTTAAATGTTAATATAAAACTAGAAACATTCCGCAAAACCCTGAGGCTACAATTAGAAGACAAAATTGGACTCGATTAATTTTTAGGATCAGATTGGATTAAAAGTTTGAATTAAATATAATGATATCTTTTGTTTCATGAATGTCGGACATGGCTATAACAGCGTTTTCCTATGTTTGGCGTTTTATGGGACTAGATAATAAAAAAATTATAATTAGTATGAAAATTAAGTGAAGTGAATTATGCTTAAATTTTGACAATAGCTTTTGAACAAAATTTACCTTCTATAAATGACATCAATTTTTTTATTAAAAAATGCACCTGATTCAATAATATCCTACATCTCACTACATAGCCACCCGACATAAACATTTTCTACAATATATAACATTTCCATTAAACTATAGAGCAACAATTTAATTTAAATAAGATACAGATTATTGTATAATATAAATTATAAAATAAAACAATGGAGAAACGATAAACAATAACGAAAATGTCTGCAATTATGTAATTAAGAAATTAAAGAAAATAAAGCAGTGGAGAAACAATAGCAAAAAGTCTAAAAATCAAACAAATTTGATATGAGAAAAAGTAAAAAAAAACCCACAAACAAAACCAAACAATATTATTGATAATACAAAAATGAGAGGAATGTCACTACATAGTTGGAAAAGGTAAGCGAAATAATTGAGATTTGACTGGAAAACCATGTAAATTCACTTATTGATCAAAGAAGAAATATGAGTCTTCAAGTCCTACAACCAAACCAACGAAAAAAACAAAAGATGAAGGCCATATCCAAAAATAAATTTGAATACTTTTGATTGTTGTTCAGAACATCCAATTTTTGCTTTCGACTTGATAAAAAAAAAAATACAATAGTTTCACTAGATATCTTATCCAATGTAAACCTACGTGAAGAAAGAGATTAATAATTCTAAGATGAGTGCTGCTATTTACCTCGAATGTAAAATGCACCGTCTGGTTTCATTTGCTTTTGAGAAGCACGTGTTTCATTTGCTTTGTGTAATTTGATTGTCAGTCAACGAGTTTCATTTGCTTTTTTCATTTATTGCCTCCAGCTGTGCAGCACTTGTTTCATTTGCTTTTTCCTTTCATATTATTTTCGTTTAAGCGGAGTAGAGATTTCATTGCAGTGTTAAAAAATCCTAAGTGTAAAATTTCATTTGGAAACTGTAAAATTGGAACTGGTTTGTGAAAGTGTTGAACTTCTACATTGCAAAACCCGTAAGTATTTATTGTTCATACATTAATTTAAAACGTGTGAGGGTAAGAGAGAAAAGCAAGAAAATGAGAAATGTGTGTGTAACAGAGAAAAACTAAGGAAAGGGAAAGTGTTAAAGCAAATGAAATCAAACGGTGTGTTTTACATTCGGTGCGCAAATTCGGGATAAATAAGAGCCCGTTTGGTAGTGTTTTTTACCCATTGTTTTCATTTTTGTTTTCATAATACAAACGTAATATATGTTTGGTGAGATGGATTCAAAAAACAAATCACAAAATAACAAATTCAGATCCAGTGTTATAACTACAAACATGAAAACATGTTTAACATGTTTCCTAAATATTACAAACTAAACTCAAAAATAGATTAAGAAACAAAACCCATTCTCTTCGGCAGCAACCCTCTCCCCCCTCTCATCGTTCTCGATCTGGTCAACACCCCCCCCCCCCCGGCCATCCTCGATCTAGTCACGGCAGCGGTGCTTTCTCCTTTTCTCCCTCCAACATCATTTTCTCTGCCGCCGCTCCAACTTCGTCTCTACCGCGGCTGTCCTTTGGTGTGCCGTTCTCTCTCCGTCGTGGCCGTTGCCACAAAATACGAACGCCGACCTGCCCAGTTCCAGGGCTGCTCACAACTGGGATCAAAGATGTCACATCCCGCACCTTTACCAAAGTTGAAGCGAAAAGGATTGGAATTGCCGGAATCACCATTTGAGCTTTCATTAGATGAATTCTCATCCTTCGACTTGCCAAGCTGAAATGGAGGGAACGGTCCAGCTTTCTTGGCAAACACACTGAATCTTGGGTTCTTGATGATGAGCCTTGAACGGGGTGTTGTATTGAGCAGAAATGAATTGGAGGAAGCAAGCGTCGTGGCCATGAATTTTGGATATACAAACAGAGGATAACAATCAGAAGGACACTCTCCTTCTTTGATGCAGTTGCAGTTAAGTGTTTTGTTGTATATACAACAAATCTTTGGATTGCGTACAATCGAATTTGGCATTCATTGGGTTTTAATTTGCTTGGGAATCTTTGTTATATGAGTTGCTGAACGTGTAATGTAATTTTCCTGCTAGTGCTGATGATTATTGATTATTGTGGAATTTATGATTGAAAGTGGAGGAGTCGATTGGTGAGTCAATGTGAAGTAGTTTTTTTTTTTTTTTTCTTTTGGCAGAGCAAATATTGTTTCTGGAAAGCAGTTAAACAACTTTCTAATTCCGTGTCTAATGTGTTTTCATAATGAATATTCAAAAAAAAAAAAAAATTGGCACTTACTTCACAAAAAGTTGTTCCAAGAAGATGTGTAATTGGATTTACATTTATTGCTGTGTTTGGGAGCATGGAATCAGAACCTTGGAATTGGAAATTGAAACTGCAAATGCTATATAAAATAATTTTGCACGAGCAAGCTTCATGTTAAATTGCACTAACTCTAGTTCATACCATGCATGCTTTCAGTTTATTATCAAACTTTTTTTTTAATTAATGTTAATTTTAAAACTTTATCGTCATGTAATTTTTTAATAATAAATTTGTTTAAATTATTTTGTTGTATTTATGTATGTATTAGCTAAATAATTATTTTATGACTACAAATATAATGTAAATGCTTAGTAAAAACTGTTTTTGAAAAAAGTATTACCAAACGCATATTTTTTATTTTATCATTTTCAACTGTGTCTACCAAACACATATTACTGTTTTCAGTTTTAAAATATAGGATACAGAAAATGATACCAGACGCATATTTAAATTCGAAATACAGCAACTGCAAAACACCATTTTTATTTTCATTTTTATTTTCAAAAAATACAAATTCAAAAACAATACCAAACGAGCCCTAACTTTTTCCTTTTAGAATAAAAACGAGCTTTTTGTTTTGTTTTTTTTTTAAATCCACATAATCAAACACACTTTGGACAAATTTTAAATTTTGAGTCCTAAAAGTTAGCCTTATCCCGTCTTTTTCTGAGGCTCTGAGCCGCCAAACATAGCCTAACTCTTCTAATCTTCATCTTCAAAATTACCACAGCAGCCCCCTCCCATCTTCCCACCCACAATTTGTTTTGTTATCAAATTGTTGATTATTCCGTCTTCAAAAAATAAAATAAAATAAAATTGTTTATAATTCTCTTCATTTACTATTTTAAATTAATAGACGAATGAATGATTAGGAGCTCATTTTTTTTCCCCAACTTACAGAAACCGAAACCTCATCAACAAATTCGTCTTTATAAATGCAGGCATAAATCTCACATGAAGTTTCCTCTATCCACCAAATTTTCTCCATAAAGTTTGGAGGAACGCTTCTTGAAATTCAGAGATCTGCCATGTTGCTTTATCATCATCATCATCATACCAATAAAGTGTTGGCTCCATTGGCAATTGAGTCCCCTTAAGTGGCTTGATTGGGTTTGTTCCCCAGTTCGAGTCGCAGGGAAGTCGCCTTTGTTGGGAGAACCTGTGCCTCCCGGTTCGAGCGGAGACTTCTAATCTAAATTATGGTACGGGCTTAAAGATGTCTCCCACAATTGGGGCCCTCCCCAAGATACCTTATGGATAAGACCAAAAAAAATAAATCATCATCATCATCATAACAATTTTTCATCGGGGTTGGATGCATTTAGGGGCTGGGCTTTAAGTAACTATATTGTCATCCTTACCTGCTACGTCAGAAATATTGTAATTGAAGAAAATTTGAAACCGATGATTAATTTACTTAACAAAATCGAATGCATTTAAAATTTGTTGAAAAGTAACTGAAAAGAAAGTTCGTACACGAAAACAACTCGAAAATTTCATTGATTAGAAGATTCCAAAGAATGACTGCTTACTTTCTTGCATGATATTTGAGGGAAAGTTATGAATCGATTAAACAAGTCTCACAAATTTAGGAGTTTTCATTCAAATTTTTTTTAATCAACTTGTGTTTGTTTGGTATTGAGGTTGAACAACAACAGCTTAAAATTTTAAAATACTAACAATTATTTGTGGCTTATAAACTGAATTAATTTGATACCATTATTATATAATATACATATAATCTTTTATAATTTTTGTTATAATCATTTATAAGTTATAATTTTCTTTTTAACGCAACTATAATTTAAAAAACTACAACACCTCGATATTAAAAAAGACCCATCGTGTATAACTAGCTGATCGGAAGCAAACATCCAGCAAGATACATGGGAAAGAGATAACTCACTGGCCTTTTGCCCCCACCGTTCCCTGGAGTAAAATTACCAAACTATCCTCCCCCTCAATTCCTTTCCAAACACGTCTTCCAAACGCAAACTCACCATCGTCCCGTGCATACCTCCCCACACAGAGAACCCTTGCATGTGACCATGACCCCCGCGGTTCACGTAAGTCGTAACGTACTCATCGGCTTCCCCTGTTCGGAAATTCCCAAGCATAACGCACGTGCACTTTTCCAGTTGTCAGCCAACAACGTTCTATAGTCACCGGCTCTGTAGCTTGGGAAATAAGATTCATCGCCCCTCAACCAAGACCACTTGCTGCCGGGTTCAATCTTTGACCGGGGGAGGAAGCCCGGCTGGCACGGAGTCGTTCGGGTCAAGTAAGTTAACTCTTAAACAGGGAGCTATTCAATGTCAACAATCAACATAAAGAATGTTTGTCTCGATCTTTACCACCCAACTCAAAAGTTTGATTGTCAAACCAATATTAATATTATTTGACACAAAAATTTATTATCCGTCAACATTAAATTGATTGACTTAACCTTTGTAAATCAATTAAATTTTCAAGTGGGATTCTCTCTTTATTTTATTTTATTTTCTCTCCTAATTTTTCATACTTAAATAAAGGATCAAGACTGAATTTTAATTTTTTATATTGATAATAAAATTAATTTTTTATTTTATTTTATTTACAATTAAACCAGTCTTTTTAACTAAATTTAAAAATAAGAAAAGACTAAGAGATGAAAAAAGAAAAAGAAAAAGAAGAGAATCTCTATCTTAATTATAATTGTAACATTTTATTTTTAAAATCTTCGTTTATTATATAAGCTAAATCTTTATGTATCTAAAAATGAACAACAGCGGAAGTTTGTTGTGTTTTTATCAATCAATAATGCTACGTTTTACTGAATTGTAATATTCACTTATGTGTTCCCAATCATTTATTACCATGCATAATATACTCATTGATTTTAATGATAATTATTTACATATGATTTTTATAACTCAATCAATAGATAATACATAAGATGCTGCACCAATGAGTGTCCCAATTGAGTAAAGGCTAATTTGGTAATGTTGTAGCTTTTGAAATAATTTCTATTAGTTGTACTGTAGAAATAAGTAATTGTGAAAAGAATTAATTAAATTTTTGATAAAATTTATTTTAAAAGTGTTGTGAGTGTTAAAAGCAATCATATGTATTTGGTAAATATTACTGTTAAATTACTGTAAGCATACAAATGATTATTCATTATTTGGTAAATAATACAAGTTATTGGACATAATATTCAATAAAATTTATTTATATATTTATAAACATGTATATGCCACTTTTTTAGTTGTGTATATATAATAATTGATAACTAAAATAAATATTTTTATATTGTTAATTTTTATTTTTTTATTTTATATTTAAATAAAAATAAAACTGATTCTCGAATCATATTTTAAGAAGTTACTCTTTTCTTTCTTTTTTTTTTCAAATCTGTTGAAGGATAGGTTAATTTTGTGAGAAATGATTTCTAAAAAAAATTACTAAATGCTAAAATTAGTTTTGAACTTTTTAAAATAAGTTTTAAACCTCTTAAAAGTAGGGGTGGGCAAAAAAACCGTAGTCTTAAAAAAACCGAACCGAACCGACGGTTTTTTCTAATTCGGTTTGGTTTTTTTTTAAAAAAAAAACCGAATATACCGTTTGTAAAAAAAACCGAAATGTCGGTTCGGTATTCGGTTCACTTAGCTAAACCGAAAAACCGAACCAAAAAACCGAATTATTTTTTGATTTTATTCAAATCAAACATGTGTTAATAATTTTATTCAAATCAAACATGATTTTATTCAAATCAAACATGTGTTATTTCTCTTTATAACATTATGATTATGTTTATATAGATGGAGTATTGGAGTTTGGTTATATATTTTAAAATTTTAATATTTCATATATTTGGGAGTATCTTATTAATAGTTAGTAAGATATTAGTGATAAAATGTGTTTTGAATACTTTGTATTTATTGTTAATATTTGTAATAAAATTAGGATAAATTAATTGTTGAAAAAAATTATTACATTCATGAGGCCCAATGGGCTAAAAATTTAAAAATTCAAAATAGGCCTAATAGGCTCAGAACCGAAAAAACCGAACCGAACCGAAAAGAACCGTTTGAGTTCGGTTCTTATTGAGTTCGGTTCTTATTCGGTTCTTTTTATAAAATAACCGATTTAAATCGGTTCTACTTAATTTCGAACCGTGCCCACCCCTACTTAAAAGCAATCCCAAATGAACCCTAAGTGCATTAAAATAAGTTTTAAATATCTTAAAAGCAATCCCAAATGAACCCTAAGTGCATTAAAATAAGTTTTAAATACCTTAAAAGCAATCCCAAATGAACTCTAAGTGCATTACTCTTTATCAATAACAACTTTTATCAATTATATCTACAACAATTCCAATAGTTTAACTAAACTTATTTCAAATATGCTAATTTTTCGCTGTAAACAAACGATAATGGAGGAGCAAATGTTTTCTATGATGTTTAGAAAAAGATATGTAACACAAGAAAAACAAAAATGAATACCGAAAAAGCCAAAAACAATGTATCTAATGTCCTCTGTCGGTTTAGTGGCTTCCTCACCTCGCCCAGGATTATTTTAATTCTCCTCATCTTCTTATACGCATCGTATCTCCGCCTCCCTTCCTCTTCTCTCCCTTTTACAACTCCCCTTTTACCCATCATTCCCTTGTGTAAAATTGCCAAACTATCCTTCCCATTCAGATGCTTTCCAAACATGTCTTCCAAGTGCAGACTCACCTTGCTCACGTGCATCTCCCCAGTGTGAGACGCACTGAACGTCGCCGTAACCCCACATTTCACGTACTCAAGTGACGATCCCTCTTGCCCGGCAGAGAACACCCATGCATAGCGCAGGTGTACTTCTCCTGTTGACAGCCAGCGACGCTCTGCGGCGGTCACCGGCTTGTAGCTTGACACATTCATCGCCCGCCGTCCGATTGGGTCGATCAGAATCCAACTCAACTTTAAACCCTCGAGGATTTCGCGATACATTTCCTCATTGACCGGGTGAGGTATGCCGGTGGGCACCGGATCTTTCGTCTCGAGCAAGTCAACTCTAAACGGGGAGCTGTCAGTTGTTTCTGTTTCGACAACTTTACTGAATATATGCCTTTCCTGAAAGTGGATATCAACGGCTGAGATTAATCCTGGCGGACAGTCGAGATTCATCGGAGAGGAAGAGGTTGCCATGTCGGGGTTAGTAAAGGCGTGGGAGAAGAAGGAGCGGGGCCCCTTGGGGAACGATGAGATGACGTGGCGCAGACGTGGATGGTTGGTGGAGGGCCATGTGGAGTTGCAAATATTTGTCCATAGAGTTTCGTTGGAAGTGAGGGAGTAGAGTCGAGAGGAGGCGCAGGAGGCAGAAGCGAGGGCAGTGGGGTCTAAACGTGTTAATATATGAGTTTCGATAATATCAGGATGGACGGCGGAGATTGAGCTGCTGCTGGTGCCGGCCAACGACGGAGGATCCATATCCATTTGATTTGATGCGAGGCTTTGTAAATCGTCTTTTTGTTTGACCTTTTCGATAAGATGATTTTTGGGATTGGAGTTCATAACCTTTAAAAAGGGAAAAAAGAAAAATTGAAGACGGCTGTATGCGATATAACACTGCATGTCAAGCGGACCCATATGTATATATATGCGGTTTGCCCACAGCAGCCTCAGCAATACTAGAACGTACTTTATTGTCTTTTTCTATTTCTTTTTTAAAATAACAGGACTGCCATTATACATTAACCACGTTTTTTGTTTAAATAGTACCGCAAAATTTAGTATATGCTTTTATATATGGTCAAAAATGGCGAGCTTGTTGCTACAAATTTTAATCGTTAAATCTGCTTGTCTCGAACCATGCAGTTGGGGAGTCAACCATGCTAGGATAAACTCAGTTCACGATTGATTGGAAGAAATGAAAAAAAAAAAAAAAAAAAAAGGGGGGGAGAGCAATAGAGAGAGAAGGGAGGAGAGAGAAAATAAGAAAAATGCGTCAATTTTACTATTTAATTTGACATAAAATTTATCTTTTTTTTTTTGTTTTAACCACGAAGTATCTTGGGGAGGGTCCCAACTGTGGGAGACACCTTTAAGCCCGTACCACAACTCAGATTAGAAGTTCCCACTCGAAACGAGAGGCACAGATTCTCCCAACAAAGACACATTTTCTTATCTTTTTTTTTTCTCTTCTTTTCCTCTTCTCTACTCTCTTTCATTTCTTCAAATCAATCATGTGATTAATTTTCGGTGATATTAAATTATTCAGATTGTGTGGTTGTCGTATTACGTTTATGTGTGAGATTTAATATATGGTTATGCTGATTGTGGGCCAGCTACGTGATCTCCATGAAATCACAACTTATTTTTCTTATATTCTATATGATTCAGAATCTGTTTGTAGGTATGTATGCTGCGAGAAAAAACCTATCTCGCTATATGTGAGTTTTGATCGTGAGTGATTGTGCCACCAAATAGCATTTAAACAAATTAATTAATAAAAAGGCTACTCATACAAGGGAAATGACTATGGAGCAATAACGAACAATTTAATTTAGGGACTTAAATTTTTTAAATGAATTAAAGTGTCACAAGATATATAATAGATTGTAATGAATGTTATGATGAGTAGATGACTTTTTCCGAAAATGAGTTTAGCGTTTGGGGTTCATATATTTGCTGCCCTCGTAGATCTGAAAATTACGTCAGTCCCCCCCTCCTTCTATTTTCGGTTTGTGTTTTTAAAGTAACAGGATTCCTTTTCTCAATAATATGATTGCCATGAGTCAGGTATGTTGTATACACATACAAAATACTACGCACAACTCAATATCTTTAATTTGAGTCTTTCCGTCAGATTTTGTTTGAGATCCAGTGATCTGTCTGAACAATCATTTGGCATATATATACTTAATAAAATTAAATTTTCAATCAGGTGCCTGGTGCAGTGTTCAACCGAGACATACACCTTATCATTGAGATAAGGTTTTCTGAATTTTAAATGCGTTATACTTGTCGCATGTGCTTCCGTCCGTGGTCAACAAAAGTTAGCCACATGATTTATATTATATTATTCAACTTAAGGACGATAATTTACCCTTTTTACCAATTTGCCAAAATTAGAAAGAGCTATTAGTTATGTGTAATGTAGCACTCTGGTCAACAAATGGCACTCTGGCTTTCCAAATTATTATCATAATCTGCCCTCGTGCTAATATCTTTTGATACCTGATGTCAGTTCTCTTTTTAATAATAATAATAATAATCACATTCAGCATGTAAAAAATTGGGATCGTCGGTGAATTAATTATGATTTCCGACAAGTTTTTTTTTTTAAATAGTATTTTTTTCAATGTTGATTTCTTCATTAAAAAAAAAAAAAAGGAGATCGGAAAATGAGATTACTTGGAGAAAATGATGAGATCACGGAGATTTTTCTATTAGATCATTAGTTTGGAACCATACAAATTTGAGCAACTCCCATAAAATATTATGTTCTAAATCTTTTGCCAGCTATAGTTGGTGTAGGGGTGGGCAAATTCGGTTTGGATCGGTTTGAGAATACCGATCAAAACATATCGGTTTGAAATATTTTCAAACCGATATCAACCTAAAAAATTTTCAAACCGAACTGATCCAAACCGACTGGATCGGTTTGGATCCTCGGTTTGAGCTTATTAGCTAAAATCCCACTTCTTTTATATTATTTTACTTAAATTATATGTTATTTTTTTGTGTCCGTAATCTAAATTGATACCTCTTTTATATTATTCATAGCTGTTTTGATATCTATATAACAATTCAAAGATACATCCATGCAAGTTTACAGCATAATACATCCTAATAAAGAAGTTCTTAACTTGTTCATTCAAAATAAACTCACAAAATTAAAATAAACTTGAACAACATTTGACAATTAAAATATTGTGCATCTTGTCCGTCAAAACTTGTCCCAATTACTTTTGATTTGTCAAAATCTGCATAAAATGATAAATATAATTAGTTAGATTGCTTAACTTAGAATATAATGTAATTATATAATATTTCTGGATTGGATCGGTTTGAATCGGTTTGGAAGAAATCCAAACCGAGTGATGTCGGTTTGCAATCCAATAAACCGAAACTAGTTTTTTTACTAATGAAACCGATCCAAACCGATCCAAATGGTCGGTTTGGATCGGTTTGGATCGACCATTTGGATCGGTTTGGATCAATTCGGTTAAAATATGTCCACCCCTAAGTTGGTGGACAGATCTACTCGGATAGATCAAAAGTCTTTGAATTTCTGAATGGAAATTTAAGGACACAGAACGTGGGAATTTATTAAGGAAATGAGAAAAAGAGAGCGTGGAAGAGTGGGGGTATGGGGAGAATCAAGTTAGTAAAGGACAGAGTAAAATCCTTACCCCTTAGAAATATGCATAGCCTTAATCAAGACAAAGAAACTACATTTTAGAAAAGCCAAACAATTAACACTGGAACTGGAAGCAAGCTTATGAAAATCTATAAACCCATTTACATGCTGATAGAAGAATTTTCAAACTTTTGCAAGTAGAATCTGCCCCCACTGAAAAACAGTAATGTGAAGCCATGAATTGGCAAAGCAATCAACATTCGTCTTAGACGAGCATTAATATTAAAAGCAATATAGATAAATATTATAACAATATAGCACTACAACAAAACTGAGATTTAGAAGCACCTGCAATGTGCTACTAAAGGTAAAAAGGTAATACCTTTCGAAGTGCTTTGTTAGGCCATGTTATTAAAAGTATACTCTTCTATTAGCAATTATTAAATTCCATAAATTACATTTTCGTAGCATACCATAAAAGTTACATATGTATTTTTAGTTGCTTTAGGTAGATGTTACTATCTCATAACTCATAGCATTTATAAATTGCTACTAAATAACTTGCCATAGCGTTTATAAAATGCTCCCAAATTCTAAGTCCCAATACAGTAAAAAATGCTATGATCTCTTATAATTTCGAGCATTTTTATGTTGCTTAAAATTAAGTAGTTAGTAGCATTTAGACATTGCTATTATATTTGGTAACAATGTATTAGCACTGTCATCATAATTTTAAAGAAATTGCCAATTAGCTTAGATATTTATATTATTCATCTTGATAATAATACAAAACTTTTTCAAATACAAGCCTATAATCCAAATGAACAAAAAGTACCATATATTAGATCAAATATTGCATCAAGGTAGCAATGTATAAACTTCATAAGTTGAAGATCAAATATCAACTCCAAATAATAATTATGGTTGACTATCAGCAAATATGCTACTTGTAAAATAGAAAAAAAAAAAAAAACAAAAACTAATGCTTCATCTTCAGAATGTGGCCAAAACTTCTTCACTTGTCGTTATCATCACGACCTGCAATATTATAAATTGAGAAAATAAAAAAGATAAGCATGTACTATCATAAAATACATAAATAAAGTGAAACATTTGCGTAAGTATTTAGATATGTAAGTTTATTTTCATGAGTTTGCATATAAAAATTTTCATCATAATATTTAAATAATAGTAAAATTTTGGTCCTAAGAGCTTTCTTTTCGACTTGTAGCTTTGGACTATTGTAGTAGTAAGAGGGTAACAACTAAAATGTTAGAACTAAACTAGAAAATGAATTAAGTAGAAGGCAATTTGGTTTCAAGAACAATTTAAGAAAGAGATTTGCAGTAGTTAACGGTAGATATTCATGGTATTTGATTCAAAATGTATCTCTTTCTTTATGCATCACCAAAATTGTTTTCTCACTTGCAATATTCATTCAATCATTTGGGCAATTCAATTAAGCTACAAGCAGATAAAAAGGCTTACCTCAATTTCAATAAACTACAGGGATGATCGATATAAAAAAAAAAAAACACCTTTGCCGGAGAGCTCCCGAGTCTAATCAAGAAAATAAACTTTCATATCATTAACATAGAGGTGCCAAAAGGAATATCATATGCACAATCATGTTCAAAAAATTAGTAAAGCACCAAAAGTCTAGCACCCACATCCATTAATTTGTTGTGTTCCAAAACAATACTACTTCCCTCTAATCAGCTGAATACCCTGCATAGTACAAAAATAGTCTTATCCAACAAAAATTAAGCCAATATTGAAAAAGGTGACACAAGTTGAGGTGGCGGTTGCAGGTCCACGACCAAACTTCTTTTTTTAAATCAAGCGACTAGTAAAATTGATATTAAACGGAAACTGTTAATACAACATCAAGCCAAGATACTAAACTTTATCAGCGTGAAGAAGTAGCATGGTTTCGTTGGATGGTGAGGGGTAAATAAAAATAACAATTTTAGGCAAAAAGAATACTATATCTGTATGTATGGAGGCTTTTTCTTAATGTTTTGCTGTAGACAAAATTTTCCCGCTAATTATTTTTTTTTTCCCTTTGAAAACATTTTCTGGTGCCACAAAATTATTGTTAACTTTGCTGTTTGTTCGATATTACATGACACCACGTATAGATATGCTATTGTATTAGATATTATTGAATATTTGAATGTAACATTGTTTTGTAGCATTTCTAAGTGTTACGATACTAAAAATTAAATGTAGCATTTAGAAATGTGGTACAAATTAATTGTGAAATATAATAAAAATAAATAAATGATACTATTTAATGATTAATTGTAGCGTCTGACTCTTTGAATAAGTAAAATTGACAAATAAATATGTTGTTTAAGAGCTCTCTAAGAAAGGGGGAAAAAAAAAAAAACGCATAGTTCATAACTCAAGGGAATATGGCCGAATCATGTGATTATTTAGGGTCTGAAAAGACTTTTTAGAGACCTCCTTATACGTTTATAAAGATAGGTAATCTGTGAGATTTTTATCTTTTTATGAAGAATCGGTTTCAATTTTCCCCATTTTAATTTCAGTTACGAATTTTTCGATACAAAATTTATATACATATCATGTGAACAATACCGAGGACGGAGAAGTTAAACACTTTGCTTAATTTCTTGCTCTGTCCCTTAATTTCTCTCCATTTTCTTCTAGAGTAATAATCCTATTGAAACCCCGTTTCTGTTTTTACAATTTTAACCATCTATAAAGTTACATTAAAAGACAATAAAGATATAATGAAGTACGAAACCTCAGCAGCCTGCACAATTCGTTTTTGATACCTCTCTTCTCTGCAGCCTTTCAAAACAATGGAGAAAAAGGCTTAAATAATAAGGAATTGGTTGTCTATGTTTATAAATTTGTACTAATATTTGTAAACTGTTCCTTCAAATTTGATGATGAGCTAATCCCAAATATTTCCAAAATACATATGCTTCATTGATGCATGCAATTGGGATTAAAGCAACCTTATAACTTTTCTGTTTCAAACATTCTACAAGAAGAAATTAGCTAGTCTTAAAGAGAAATCTCCGCATGATCGTGACACAAACTTCATCACTTTTACTTCTTGACGGAGGATTGGGGGTTCCTTATTTTATTGAAGTTTCTCCTCTCCTCCATAGATTGAAAAATACTAATTAGTCTCCAGCATATAAAAATAGATTATTTTGCTCTACTTTTCTAAGCTGTCGTCTGCTTCTTTATTAAACTCCACTTCTTTTCGTAAGTAATTTCAAGGCTTCGAAGTGGATTATAAAACTTGGTTCTCTATATAAACTTTATTTTTTAATAGTAGACAAGGGTATTCAGAGAATTGAATTTGAAGGTAGTGTACGTTATAAGAGAAAAAGGTAAGTTTTGAAATTATTAAACCGGGGTGTGTTTACAGAAGAGGTTGCGAAAGAATTATTCCGGGGTGCGCCGGTAACGCCACTCTTTCTTCTATAAGGTTCCGAAAGGTGGGGAAATTAAATCCGGCCCACGAAAACAAATAAACCCAAGATAAGCAAAAATGAAGCAACAAACGACGCCTCTACTAATCTCCTTTGTCGCGTCCGCAGCTCGCTCGCGAGTTGCATCTTTTCCATGCTCATTTTCAAATGCGTTTTGTATCTCCGCTTTGCTTCCTCTTCCCTCCCTCTTACAATTACTCTTTTACCCACCATTCCCTTGAGTAAAGTTACCAGACCATCCTTCCCGCTCAATTGCTTTTCACACGTGTCTTCCAAGAGCAACCTCACCTTCCTCACGTGCATCTCCCCACTCTGGGACCCCTTGCACTTGACCATAATCTCACAGTGAACGAACTCATCTTCCCCTGTAGAGAATACACAAGCATAACGCATGCGCACTTTTCCTGTCATAAACCTCCAACGTTCCACGGTCACCGGCTTGCAGCTCGATAAATTCATCGCCCGCCGTCCGATTGGGTCGATCAGAATCCAACTCAACCTAAAATAGTCGCTGAGTTCACTTCCCTCGCCCTCGTTGAACGGCTGATTTAGCCCGGTTGGCACCGAGTCCTGCGGGTCAAGTAAGTCAATTCTGAACGGGGAGCCCTCGAATGTTTCTGTTTTGACAACTTTACCGAAGATGTGCCTGTCCTGATAGTAAATATCAACGGCTGATATTAATTCCGATGGAAGGTCGAGATTGAGAGAGGAAGGGGTTGCGTTGTCGGGGTTAGTGATGGAGTCGGAGAAGAAGGAGCGGGCCCCCTTGGGGAAAGACGAGATGACGCTGCGCAGACGTGGAGTGTTGGTGGAGGGCCACGTGGAGTTACAAATGTTTGTCCAGAGAGCGTCGTAGGAAGCGAGGGGGTAGAGCTGAGAGGAGACGCAGGAGGCGGAGGCAAGGGCAGAAGCGTCTAATCGTGTTAAGACATGAGTTTTCATGATATCAGGGGGGACGGTGAAGATTGAGCTGCTGGCGAGGGCAGTGTCTGCCGGCGACGGAGGATCCATACTCAGATGATATGATGGCCTCCGTACAGTGTTTGAGTAGGAAGAGTTTACTTCACCACAAAACACAAGAGGGAGGGCTTACGGCTTGGAGTTAGTTTTTAAAGAAAGTAAACTGTCATTAATCGGCGCCAGTGCGACACGTGTTCGCTTCTAGAAAAGGATGCTAGTTAAAATTATAAGAGCTTTGGCTACCTTGGAGCTGATCCAAGGTGGCTGCTGCCAATTATAAAATATGTGGCTTGGGGAAATTGGTGAAGTGTGCGGGTGGTGTGATGTGATAACGCGGTGAAAGTGTGCGGTAAATCAGATGTACAACAGTCAACTTTGAAATCAGACTTTACAGGACCGCATATGTAAGTAAGCGAAATCGAAATCGAGATGTCCAAAATATCATTTTTTTTATTTATGGTCATGCCTAATTTATAATTGTTGGCGGCTTTTAGTGTGGATCACCTAGGCAGTCGATCATATTTCTCTAATAATACTTGAATTAATAATTTTTTTTTACTTTTTTTAGTAAAAAAAAAAGCCTACTTGACTTCTTCTTAAGTAATAATTAATTATCTTATACAAATATATTTGATAGTCTTTATATTAAAGAGTTATAATTAATAATCTTTGTCTAACAGTTAAATTACTATTAATTTTTTTCCAAAAATAATTTAAATTCTTTGTCATTTCAATTTAAATCCTACAACTAACATTTTTATACAAATATATATCAATAACCTTAATGTTAGAGAGTTATAATTAAAATATTTGTATTGCCATTAAATTATTATTAAATTTTCTAAAAAAGTAAAAATTTTATTGTCTTTCAATTTTAAAAAAAAATAATTATTTAACATTACTAAATTTCTTATGTTCTTATCTAATAAAAATTTGTTAGCCCACTTTTGAAGCAAAAAAAAAAAAAAAGGAATAAAGATTCAAATAGAAGTTAAAAAAAAATCTTGTTGACTATTTTTTTTTTTTTACAATTTCTTAATAATTTACTGATTATTATTAAAATTTAAGATATAATTAAAATTTTTAATAAATTTTGATATTTCTTTATATTTCTATTAAGTGTTAAAGTTAAGAAGTCTCGTAAAACAATTTTGTCTGGAATTCCCTAAATCCTGTATAGCCAACTTTGTGGATCCCAAGATATAAACTTGACAATGAGATAAATTGTCAATCCCACAATTAGGGGTGGGCATTTTCCGGTTCGGTTCGGGCCGAACCGAACTGGAACCAATCGGTTCTTAAAAACTCAAACCGAACACGAACCGAACCGAAATATTTCGGTTCGGTTCGGTTCGGTTCTAAAATTCGGTTCGGTTTGGTTTGGTTCGGTTCGCACATATTCCTGTATTTTACAGTTTTAACCAAATGTTTTACTGCATTTTATAATTTTCACCTAATCTCACTGCATTTTACAATTTTCACTTGCATTTTACAGAATATAAGTTCACAACAAGAAAAATAAAATTTTGTGAGTTTACAATTTTGTGATTTAGCATTTTATATTTTATATTTTGAATTTTGATTAAATTAATTTGTAAATAATTGGCAAGAACCGATCGGTTCTTCGGTTCAGTTCGGTTCAAAACCGAACTGAATGTAAACCAATCGGTTCTTGTAATTTCAAACCATTCGGTTTTTTACCTTAGAACCGAACCGAACCGAATTAAATTTTTTCGGTTCGGTTCGGAAAAAACCGAACCGTTTGCCCAGCCCTACCCACAATAGACTCACTTCTAGAAGGATTTATCTTTGGATCCAAGCCGCGTCAGATTTACTTCTTTTCTTTTCTTTTTTCTTTAATACACTAATATTTACCATAATAAATTTATCGAAATTATCCTCCATAATTTTATTATAATATAGGCCGAATTTCCATTCCTCACATAATATTAGAAAGATATTTATGCTACCCTAAATTACAAAGAGATAAATCAAAATCTATCAAGACTATCTATATCTTTAATAATTCTACTATAGTATAGCCGCCCTAATTTTGACATTTACATAATTCTGAAGGGATATTTATTCTACCTCTAATTATAGAAAGACAAATAAGTTTCCAGCCGTGCATTAGATTCACTTTTTATATATATATACTAATATTTACGATAAAAAATCCATCTAAATTATCCTTAATAATTTTATTATAATACAGCCTAAATATTTACCCTCACATAAAAGTAGAGAGAGATATATATTCTGCTCTTAATTATAGGAGATAATTTTACCTTTATAATTTTTTTGGGTGGAGAATTGAGTCCCATCCAATATTGGGACTGGATCGCATGTGTATTTGTTGTGTAGGCCATTGGCCGTCAGTTCTTTGTCTTACATCCAACAACTTCCAAATCTTTTGTCAATTTATGTGCTTTCATATATATAGTCTCCAAAAGTTAGCTGCTTGTCATATTTTTGACCTCTAAGGCTGCAAGTTTTGGAAGCAATTGCGTGACAAACAGCTTTAAGGCTGCATGTCACATCCCTTGCACGATATCAAGATGGACGGTGGGAGATATAGCGGGTGTTCGCCAACAACTGAGCAGCCACATGCAAAAATAGGATGTAACTGTGATGGCTTCTTAAACAGTGTTTGATTAGGAATGGGCTTACCAAATATTATAATTCTTCTGTTTTTAGGCTTCAATTCTTGCCTTTTTAATTTGCCGAGGTCATGGCAATTATTATCTACTGTCGTTGAGGAGTATCAAGATGACAAGATCACCTTGTAAAGGATTTTCAGGATCATATGTAATCCATGGGACGATCATGAGAATAAACACATGCAAATTATCGAAATTGACACTTAATTGCTTTTTACATGGACATTGGTCCTAACCCATAAGCACATTAATACTCAATTTATGTTAAAATTGCACAGTTGTCTTTCTCTGTCTCTCAAAACGAGAATAAAAAAAAAAAAATGTAGTTTCAACAACTGAAATGTAATAAATTAGCAATCTTTACTGCAAAATCAAAGATACGAAAAAAACAATTAACCTTACTGTTCAGTGTTTGGAAGGACCGAAAGATCTGAAGATCAAGTGCTCAGGAGTACATCTCTTGCAACAATCTAGTTAATGACTCATCTTAGGAATCATCAAGTGATAATGCCGTGTAAAGACCCAAAATTTTGTAATGACACCTAAAACGAATCTCAGGACACCGCGTGTCAAGGTATTAGTGTAAGGGCGACATTGTGATTAAAAAAGGCCCGGGCCTGCAGCCGGCCTATACAAATAAAATAGAAGCCTAAAGCCCATTTTATTCGTTGAATAGAGGAAAACTCTGGAATTCGGGGAAGATTTTCCTAGCAATTAACCCAAACAACAGGTGCTTTTAAATGATTGTCTTAAAAAAAAATTTCGTTTTTTAACGATCGTGTGTTTTTAAATGATTGTGTATCGGTAAAATTTATTATTTTTTTTAATTTTTATTAATTTATCAACTAATCATTTATATATATTTTTATCTATGAGAAGTTTAGTTAATGAGAGAATCGAAACCAATTACATTTAGTAAATTAAGCTTTAATTTAATTTAATTCGAAGGATTAAAGACTATGTGTGTCAACGTCAAAACGTCACTAACGTGGGGTTTAGTGAGTGAGGAGTAAATACTGTTCGCTATTTTAGAAAGAGTTATTACTTTATTAGTGACTTGTGAAAAAAATTGAAATAGATGAATTACACATCCGAGGCCGGCATTAATGTAGAAAGACTTGTTAGCAACTGACATCACAATAATGATCCCCAATATATTTATACGAATATATAACATTAACATTAGGGGTTATTTATATTAAGAGTAATCAATAATATTTAATTATTGTTCATAATTTATCATTTTAATATTTCCATAAAGCAAATGGGTAAATCAATACTCTTACTATTTAATTGTTCATAATTTATGTGTAACGATATTTAAGGATATATATCTTTATGAAAAAAAAAACCTTAGTATAAAAAAAAAATCGAACAAATTGATGTAGGATGAAATTAGAATTTAATTTCAACGTATATATATAATTCTCAGTAGATTAGAGTGGTATTTGAAAAAGAGTGAAATGATCTGAAATTTTATTTCCTTATTTGATTATGATTTCATTTTCAAGTTTGAGTTGAGTCTTGGGATGAAAGTGCTTTTATTCTATTATAAATGAAGTGGTTATTTGACCTTTTTAATCATCCATTATCTTGTTGTGTTGGCACTGGCAGGAGAGGAACACATAACTGATCTTCTAGCATTGCCTCGACATAGGTCTTTCATCCCTTCATTTGCACAAAGGCTGGGTGGTTATGGTATCAATTATTTGATTGAAAAGGCTGGACAGCCGTGTTATATTGAATGAACCAAATTCCAAGCCAATAAATTCTGATTGATTTTTTGTGCCGACCTTTTAGTAAGCTGTGATAGGTAGTTAATGAAAAATATATATATAAGTAATTAAATCCTAACTATAAACTGTTATTAATAAAAAAAAGTTTTCAATACTCTTGAAGTAGTGTTTATTTTTTATTTATTCACTGTCACATATATATACTTTAATCAAATTATGAAAATATCCATGTTCATATGGTAAGCATTGAATGAATAAAGAGCAATGCTCCAAAAATACGAAAAACCCTTCTCATTATAAATACATGTGTACGTACACCATGACAGAAGTGGAATTAATGCATAGTTATAGCACGCAAAGAGAATCTCTTGGATCAGTAGCTGACAAGAGTGAAAATGGATGACTTCAATTAAGAACAAAATCATGCAAACACAGAAACCCAATTAGTAAACTCGACAAGCTGACGATGAGGAGATGAACATGCGTACGTTACTTAATAATTTTCTCTTTGTAATAATATATACATAATTGTACATATCAGCTGGTTGCAAGACTTTGTACATGTGAAATTAACAAAAGAGACATGACTGAAGATGTTTCCCAGCTACATTTTGCTTTTCCTGCATGCATATATGTTGTCTCTAGTTCTACATGATTTCCATAAATTACAGAAGTTCATAAAAAGAGAAACATAAATATCCTGGAAACAACTACTAACCCTAGCGAAGCAAATATCAATGCACCAAAAGCCATATACAACGTATCTATTCTTCCTTGATGTAAATTGATTCTATTCCATATTTCACACTCTTATTTCAGTGTAAGAAAACAATCTACTCACACTTCCTCTTCCCTCCCCTTCACGTTCCCCCTTTTACCCGCCATTCCCTTCCGTAAAATTACCAGACTATCCTTCCCGCTCAATTGCTTTCCATACATATCCTCCAACTCCAAGCTCACCTTCGTCACCTGCATCTCCCCGCTCTGGTTCTGAGACCCCTCGCACGTGACTGAGATCCCACATCTCACGCACTCCGTTGTTGATCCCTTCTCCCCTGCATTAAAGACCCACCCATAACGCACGTGCACTTCTCCCGTTGACAACGAGCGACGTTCTACTGTCACCGGCTTGTAGCTTGATAAATTCATCGCCCGCCGTCCAATTGGATCGATCAGAATCCAACTCAACGTCAAACGCTCGCCGAGTACACGACTCAAGTCCTCGTTGACCGGCTGACCAACCCCGGTGGGCACCGAGTCTTTTGGGTCAAGTAAGTCAACTCTAAACGGAGAGGTATCGAATGATTCAGTTAAGACAGCTTTGCTTAGTACAGTCTTGTGCTGATAGTAGATATCAACGGCTGAGATTAATCCCGACGGACAATCGAGATTGACCGGAGAGGAAGAGGCTGCGATGTCTGGGTTAGTGAATGAGTCGGAGAAGAAGGAGCGCGGCCCGTTGGGGAACGAGGAGATGACGTGGCGGAGACGTGGAATATCGGTGGAGGGCCACGTGGAGTTGCAAATGTTTGTCCAGAGAGACTCGTTGGAAGCGATGAGGGAGTGGAGTTGAGAGGAGACACAGGAGGTGGAGGCGAGGGCAGAAGCGTCCAGCCGTGATAAGACGTGAGTCTCGATGATGTCAGGATGGATGGTGGAGATTGAACCGCTGCCGCTGCTGGTTGTGTTGGTGGCGGCCAACGACGAAGTGGCCATATCATGCATTTGATTTGATGATGCGGGGTGTTGTAAAATTGCAATTCTTTTTTGTGAAATGTCTTTCGAGATGCGCAGTTTATACAATATATATATATATACACACACACACACACGCACACGCACACGCACGCACACTCTCCGCACAGTGTAGGGCTGTCTTGTCGGTTTTGTATAGGACAATTGGGTTTCTGTTAATTAATCACAAAATTGCCATTCATTTCACGACGTCTTGGACATTGACCTTTTGGTTTTCATGTCCTTGTATCGTCTGATGGTGTGTTTCCGTTAGTGTGAAATCACAATATACAAAACACTACGTTTCATTTTCCTCTCCCAGCGTATGCAAACAGTAATTAATGATAAAGACGGATTCTAGAATTTTGTTTAGGACGAGCAACTTATCTCATTATTATTATTATTGCTCAAACATATATTTGTTAGTTGTAAGGGAGCATTTGTCAAGTTTTAAATTAAATTGGATTTCCGCCAAATTTTAGTATGGAAAATGGAATCAATCATTCGGGCTTTCCAAAGCTAAATTAATCGTGTATGTGTGTGTGTGTGTGTGTGTGTAAATTCTGAGTTTTTAACGGGTTTCTAGCACCAGATGGGGTCAGGAGGTATCTTCGCATTGTAAATGTAAAAAAAGTGTAAAAGTATCTGTAACGAAGATCTGATTATTTGTTTTAATTTCTTCAATAAAATAAATTATTTTAAATATTATTAGTAATCATTTTACAAACTAATTAACACACGCGTGTATTTTAGTAATAAAATAAAATTTATGGATTAAGCTATTTTAACATAAAATTTTGATACAAATTTACATCAGTTGATCTCTATACAATTAATCATATAACATTCAATGGTTTTAAAGATTGGAATTTAGACAAGTTGGCGAAGCGAAGGCATCTAGAGGCGTGAAAGGATCAAAATTTTTGAAACGTTGCTACATGGCCAAAAAAAAAAAAAAAAAAGGTTTGATTAGCCATCTAAAATATTAGATTATATTTTATTTAAGAGTGAAGGATATCACAAAAAGGGTCGGGGCTTCGAGGCAGCTTCCAACCGTGATTCCGTACCCCAACATTTCGTCTTTCACCGATTTGGTCGTTAGATTTGCAGCGTAGCCATTGAACGGCTGTGAATTAATTTAGACAAATAACGGTGGACGTTGGCTACCGTCACGAGCCATTCGAGTTAGGTTTTCAAAGAAATTAGAGTTGTATTGGGGAACATCGACGGCAAGGCGGTTGCTGTCATTAATCCAAAAATTAAGACAAACATGAATCGATCCTTTTTTGCATTACGGTTGCCAGCTGAGATTATAAGATAAGTATCGATCGAGTCTTGCATCGATCATTCAACTGAGAAGATTGGTCTTGGGCGAGCCATATGGAAGGGGATTTTGTGAATATTTCATCATAAGTGTGGAGAATCAAATGCGGATGAGTCAACAACTAAATTGAAACTGAGATACACTTTTCCAAAGAATTGATGTGAATAATAATTTTGTGTAAATGGTTTGGGCAAGAAGTGCGTTAACATAATATTGTGTTTATTGGGATCATATAAAATAGCATTGTCTTCCTTCCTTACAATTATGCAATTAGATACCCACATTATATGTGTCGTGAGCATTAGATTTGATTGGGTTATGATGATGAGTTTTCAATAAATGTAATTTGGTTGGATCCATTTCAGTATGCATGTGCGCGTGTGTAAAGACATTCATCAAAAAATGTTTTGTTGTCCTTGTCCTTTAAGCTAGCCTACTTATGTTGAAATAGCTTTTAGGATGTAAATGATATAACGATTATCAATAATTAGATGAAATTTTAATTAATTTGTAATGGTTATATGATATTTAAATACACAAAAAGAGAAATAGTTTTGTTTCCACTTAATTTATAGCTGTTTGTGGTAGTCCCTTTCCCAACAATAATTAAGTTTTAAATCACTAGTTTGAAGCCACGAAGAAAGACGGAAAAAGTTTTTATTTTTATCTTTTATCGCAAACACCTTTTTTATGGGTTTACTTAGTGGCTAGTTACGGCGGTTATCAGAGCTCTACAACTTTATCCATAAGGAGATAATAAAATTGCCGATCTATATATTTTTATTCAACTTCCCTTCACGGTTTTTTCCTCAAGATGTTTACTTAAACCATACATTGGAACTATTATCTATTTACCTCTACTGATATTTTTTTTCTTAATAAAAAATTATAACTCTCTACTTAATCCAGTAGTGAAATCACTTATTTACATTGTTCGGAATTCTAGAATATTTTAAGTATTTATTTTAAAACTATTAGATAAATCAATACTTACGTTGCAAAAATGAGTCTCAACCTTTACTTGCAGAAATCAATTGATTGCATATATTATGCGTTGGATCCCCCTATCTTACATACACGTAAAATACATCTCCCTCACATAAACAGTAAATGAGTCACATATATGCACTGTTCATATGAGAGGGATATATCTTACATGCATGTAAGATAGGGATTGCCTCATGCATTTATTTGTTACAACATTTTTACCCATTTGTTGTATATATTCTTTGACCTAATAGTTGTTTGTCAGTAGTTGATCAGCCCATTACCCACTTGACAAGTTACTTCCAGTGGCTGTCGTGTGTCATCCTAGGTCGTTGGATAATATCCAACGGTCTTATGGCTACAGGACAAAAATGAGGGGTTTACAACCACTGTTGCAATGTAGACGTGGCCTCATAAAAAATTTATCCCAAACGAGATAATAAAAATTAATTCACTTTACAACTTGTGAAAAATAATAACCATTTGATAATGACACGGCATTTAATAAATTTAGGATAAAATTCATTACAACAAACAAACTTTCCAAATCTCCTCATTAAGGTATCTTTTATTATAATTTGGTTCTGTTAGTTATACTTCAGAACAAATTTCCCTGTTGTAATTTGGCAGCGTTAATTTTTGCTTTTTTATTATGAATATTTTCCATTTGATTATATAAGATTAATGAATGAGAATTTTTAACAAAATTTTGAACAAAAACTTTTAAATTGAAATAGCTCCAACCGTGATACAAATACGTAAATGATATTGCCGTCTAAAAAGCTTTACTTCTGAGTTTCCGATTAGTTCATGATAAGGCATCTCAATTCTCAATCACTAGTGTGAACCATATCCGACCGGCTGCTAATGAGAAATTGTTTTTTTTCTTTTTTTGATAGGATAAAAATTATGCAAGTGAACATGATGTTCTAATTTCTAATTTATATTGATTAAAATTGGCCGTGAAATCAATATATATCACTTGCCCACTAATTGTTTTCATAATAGCCAATAACTTTCTGACATGATAATTTTATAATATTACTATTATTTTTAAATACGCTTTCATTTATATTTATTGTAAATTAAATAAATAAATCATATAAGTAGAAAGTAACATACAAAAATTTAAGTATTAAAAATAATAAATATATACGAGTGTGAATAAAATTAATAATAAAATATTTTCTTGTACTTTTTATTATTTTTAATTATTTTTCTAAAAATAAATATATATTTTGTATCCTCAAGATAAATAATTAAACAAATGACATATTTACCAATCTTTTCCTCTAAATTTTTTTTGTACCAAAGAGTGAATATTAAAAAAAATAATAGGAGATAAGTAATATATATTGATTTTAATACGAAAAAATTGGGTATTTCCGTATTTTTCTTTTTTGGCGATCTTCCTTTAAAATATTTAAGAATTGTGCATTGATATTACCATCAAGATTTGTTTAATCAATTGATGTATAATTGTTGGCCCTATGCATGTACTTGTTTGATTGGTTTTCAAACAATTATTTTTCAGTAGTCCCTTGAAGTTGAATCTTGTGTAGAAGACATGAAAAGAATACATGCATTTAGATGTGTGGGTTTCTTGGAAATCAAACTACGCAGCAAACAACATAATTTGACATCTGGTGATTAAACCCATAATTCTATAATTTTTAGCAACACAATTTATCAAATATTGTTCTACTTTTTTTTTCTCAACTGATTACTTAATCAGGAATAAAAAAAAAGTATTTTATTTTATATGCTACAAAATCCTAAACTAGCCTTAAAGGAGAAAGTTAAAAACTTTTTGCTCATTTAGATTAATTAAATAAAGTTGGCCCTTAGTCATATTTCAGTTGACTGTGAATGCGGATTACATCTATGATCACCCAAGGCCAAAAAAATAATAATAATAAGAGATAAGGTTTGGTATCTAATGAATGTGATTATCACCCCTATTTAAACCTTTAACTAAAAATTATTTTAGTTAAGTTTATAAATATCTTTCAGGTGGAGTTATTTACACTCTAAAACTTACTTTGAATACTCTAATTTTTAATAAAAAAAATTATAGTAAATTATTGTTAAGGATAATTTATTATAAATTAATATACATAATTATTTAGATCACTTACACCCATGTAGAATACTCATTGCCCCCAAGGACGTGGTCGGGTTGGTAACAACACGAAACTTGTAGCCGTTGAACACATGAGTTTAATTCTTGGGGGTAGTAAGCGGGAAAAAAAAACCTATTTCTTTTTTGCCCACCCCCTTACTTTAAAAAAAAAAATGTAGAACACTCATTATATAGTATATAATTCCTATTTCTTATTAAAATATTTATTCCAATATCTTAATTAATATTTAAATGGGTTGTGAGGACATCAATATTTTGAAACAAAATTAACTACAAAGTATGCGTGACAATTTTATTTTTCAAAAATAAAATCAAACAAAATTAATTTATAACAACCATTTTTTTATTGGCTTTCAACCCTTTTCATTCTTTTTCTTCAAGGTTTTCTTCTTCTCCTTCTTCTTCTTTGTTGTTAATAATTATAGAATAATTTTTATTAGGTTGTTCTCATTGCAAGTTATTTTGGATGGAAGATTTAATATTGAACATAAAAAAAATTAATAAACAAAATAATATGTTTATGACTTGACTTGGTTTGGTTATGTTATTGTAAGTATATATTAAATCTCTTAAAATTAGGTGTATTAAATAGTTTTTGTTAATGTTTAAAGTAAAAAAAGTTAATAAATGTAGATAGTTTAAGTAAGAATTTTTTTCGAAATTTAAAAGAATATATAAAGTAAAATTTAATCTTTTAAAATTATATACATAATTATACAAAAAAACAAAGGGCTTAAAGTAATTTTCAAAATACATATCCCCACCATGATCTTCCAGTATCACCATGAAACAATCAGTTCAAGTGTTCAACTACCTTTTGTCGTTTTTCAAATAAAATACGTAACCATCATTTGTAAAAATCATTACTCACAAGTCAAACTTTGCCTCTTTAGATCACCGGGAACTCACTTCTAGAAGATGGTGTTATGTACTTTAATTAATTTTATCGGGTATTCTATTCGGATTCACGTTTGTTTGGGTGGTGCATTGCAAACACTCAAAGATAAAGAAACGGGCTCCGCCTACTAGCATAATTACTTTTATAGTGTGTTTAAAATTTTTACTGTGTGTTTACTTTTTAAATTTGGAGAATTAAAATTTAGAATTGATAGTATTTATTTTATAAAATAGAGGTAGGAATTAGAAGCGAGACCCACCTCAATTTAGGAATGAGAAATATGAGACAACTTAATAATAAGTCTCTTACACTTAAAAATGATGATTTTGTCCTTATTAACATTTCTAAAAATACTTACTTATAAATAAAAAATAAAGAAAAAGGCAAATCGCAGCAACCCAATTGTCGTTGCCAAATCGAGCAGCAAAAGCAACTGGGATCCAGCAACCAAACCATTGTGGTCATTTCAAGTTTAATTTATATAATTCAAGTAAACAATTTAATTTGATTTTCAATCTAGCTCATTTCAATTCCTTCCCATCTGATTTCAATTCATTTTGATTCTCATTATCTATTCTTATTCAAGCCCATTTAAATTTTTAACCCATTATAATTTTATCTCATTCCAATTTTTTTTAGCAAATGCACAGTTATTCTACAAAAAATGTAAATAAAAAATATCTCTTCTACAAAAATTATTAAATCGAGATGATCGAAGTGATCAATTCGCTTGAATGAGGTGACATGACATTTGATGTTACAGTGCGTTAAAGATGGCCAACATCGTCAAACCACAACCGAAATATTTTTTATAAGGGCACGGCACAGCCTCGTGCCATGCTCGGGTCGTGCCGTGGGCAGTGTCCCCATCAATTGTTTTTTTTTTTCCCTCAAGCCCACATGTTTAGTGTATTTAAAAAAGCTTACGTGTCTGTCGTGCTTTTTTAAGCACAGCAGCCTGATAACAACAACAACAATAATTTTTATTAAGAGACAATTAACATTTTATATCAGTTTATCATAATTTCACAACTATATATTTAATTTCACTTTAATTTATCATAAAAAAATATTCGTTCATAATTTTTTTTTTTTGTGTATAAACATGAAAAATATTTCATTCGCAATTGAAACATATCTCCATTAACTAAGTTATGATTTCATAAATGAACTATTAATATCGTAAAACTTTTTATTTATCATTTATAAAATAATGATATTTATAATTTTATTTATTAAAATCATGATATTTATTTATTCATTTAATAAATTATAAACATAAAACAACTAGAATATTTATTTAACCTAAAACTTAAATGAATTTTTAAAAGCTTATGCTAAAAAATATATTAAAAATTTTAATTTCAATATATTTGTAAAATCAAAACATTTTTATAACTTTCTTTAGGGCCTGTTTGGGTTAGCTTTTGCTGTTACTTCTACTTAAAAGTAAAAAAATAAGGGGAAAAAGATACAGAGACCCCCAACGCTTGAATAAGGGACACAAAACCCCCTAATGTTTCAAAAAAGACACTCAAACCCCCATTTGTTAACAGAAATTATAATTTTAAAATACAATTACCATTATACCCTTATAGCATATTAAAAAATAATTGTTCATTGTCCAATTTATTCCTATATTATTAATAAAATTACGAATGTAACTTCATTATCCAATTTTTCCATTTAATTTTTGTTAAATTTTCTCTTCAAACTAAATAAATTTAATCCATTGCTCAAGAATAAAAATAAATTAAATTGATTACTAATATAATAAAAATAACAATTCTCCATTTAAACTTATATAATCAACAAAATAAAAAAAACTGGTTACAACAATAATTACAAAATCTTAATTGTACTAAATAACATATCCAATAGATTGACATATGGAGAATTGTTATTTTTATTATATTAATAATCAATTTAATTTATTTTTATTCGTGAGCAATGGATTAAATTTATTTAGTTTGAAGAGAAAATTTGACAAAAATTAAATGGAAAAATTGGGTAATGAAGTTATATTCGTAATTTTATTAATAATATAGGAATAAATTGGACAATGAACAATTATTTTTTAATATGCTATAAGGGTATAATGGTAATTACACTTTAAAATTATAATTTCTGTTAACAAATGGGGTCTGAGTGTCTTTTTTGAAACTTTAGGGGGTTTTGCGTCCCTTATTCAAACGTTGGGGGTCTCTGTGTCCTTTTCCAAAAAATAAGTAAAAACTCTAGTTTATTTTTGCTGTTTAGATGATCATAGTAAAAAAATATTTTTTTTTTAAATAAGAAGCTCTTTTTGAAGTGTTTGGATGACCATCTAAAAAAAACCTTTTAATTATTATAAAGTCATTAATACCTTTAAGTATTTGAATCTAACAAATACTTATCAAATTTAAAAATCAATGACAAACAAAATAATTATTTAATCAATCTAGTTAAACTTTTACAAATTAAAGTACCGTTTTTCTTTATAAAAAAAGAAGAACAAAAATAACTAGATTAAGTTTATCTAAACATTAGTTCTAGGGGTGGGCATTTTCGGGTTCGGGTCGGGTTCGAATCAACCCGATTGGATTTCGGGTTGATCGGGTTAGAAAAGAATTCATCCGAACTCAACCCGAAGTTGTAACCCGATCTGAACATAATCGAATCGGATCGGATCGGGTCAAATAATCAAGTTAAATTTGGGTTAATTCAGATCGGATGAAGCTACTGCACAGATCAAATGCAAAATATTTAATTTTAGTGTTTAATATGCTTAATCTATTCATTAAAAACAAAACAAAAAAAATCAATTCATACTTATAATTTAAGCTTCTGCTCCAAAATTTTCCATACAAGAATTTCCCTCATTTTATTATTAACATTTAACAATACATATAAGTAGTAATTAACAGATAATATATAATATATTATTATATACCATCAAAACATCAAAAAAGAAAAGAATTCAGGTTGCCAATTCGCGGTGGAACTTAGTGATAGTGGACGCTGCAGTGGCAGATCCAGCAGCAGTAGATTCGATAGTAGCGCAGCGAATTCAGCTGTAGCAGATCCGGTAGCTACAGATGTCACGAAGTAGTAGATCCGGCCGCGGGTTAGGTGGCTGCGTGCGCTTCCTCTATTCTCTTCTCTGCGTTTGTTGCCGGCTGCCGCTTTGCTTTTGGCTTTTGCGAAGTGTGTGTGTGTGTGTGTGAAGTCGTGAGTGTGAGGATGATGCTGTGAGGCTGTGATCTGTGACTGCAGTGAGATATGTTTGTGGGTTATAATTTGATTTTTTTTTATTTGTCAATTGTTTTTTTAGCCAATTGTGTTTTGAGTTGTGACTTTGTGTGTGCTCGTGTGTGTGGTGTCTGGTGTGTGTGTGTGTGTAATGTGTTTAAGTTTAGTGATTTTTTTTTGGGGCGACCCGATCGGGTATTCGAATCAACCCGATCAGGTTTGTAATTTTTCACCCGTTCAAGTTTCAATAACAACCCGAACCGACCCGAACCCGATTTTTTTCGGGTCGGGTCGGGTCGGGTATTTTGCCCACCCCTAATTAGTTCCCTAGCAATATTTTGACGAACCACTCCCATTTCACTTGCTTCATTTTCATCAACATTAATGTTAGTTGATGATTTTTCATCATCTGTAATAAAGCATAACCGAATATATAAAGAATCAAAGCATGAGATTTCCGTGTATATATACATATTAAAAATTTAAAAATAAGATGCAAATTAAAGCTTGAGATTACAAAAAAAATTTCTTACTTAAAAGAAGATTGGTGTGGTGATTTTGCTCCTTATGTTGTTTTTTTTTTTTTTTGTTTGAACAACGAAGAGGCAAAGCAAGAAAAATACGTAAGAAATAGGGTTTAAAGGTTTGGATATGAATATAATTTTTGTTGTCCCTTTGTTAATTTAATATTAGTTTAAGAATTATGAAAAGTGTAATAAATGAGAAAATAACTTCTCAAAAGTTCTTTTGGCAAAAGCAAAAAATCCTGCATTCTCTCAAAAGACTTTTTAGATTAAAAAAATGACTTTTGGTTTGACATCCAAATAGTCTCAAAAGATAATTTTTAATTCTAAAAGCCAAAAAGAACTTAATTAAGCTAACCCAAACATGCACTTAAAAAATTTTATTTTGATATACTTTAGCCCACGTGTTATTAATGATTACGGGCCGCGTGTTAGCCCACAAATAAAGTGTACTTATTACGTGTCTTTTCATGTGCCGTGATTTTAAGGTCCGCGTACCTAAACTTTTAGGCCAGGCCCGGCCCCCGTGCGTGCCATATTGTACCGCGTGCCCTATCGAAACGTAATCGTGTCGTGTCGCGCCGCATAACGCCCAGCCCATTGGCCATCTTTACAGTGGGTTAATTGTTCCCAAATCATCAACGTCCCATCTCATGTTCATCTCGTCTTGTTCTTGTTTATGGAAGCAATCGGCATCAGAAAGGCCAAAACTTCATTCTCCGTTCACCACTCAATTCCTCATCTTTAAGCTGTACAAATCAATGGCTTTTTATACGAAACTCAAGTGCAACCCAAGTGCCGATTTGACACCAAGAACGAAAAACCAAATGCCAAAGCAGAAAACTGAAAGCAAAAAATAATAATAATAATAAATAAAAAGGAAGCAAAGGACCATGCTTGTACAATTTATAAACTGAGAGAAGACGAGTTTTCGACAGTTTAAGTAAACTAAAAAGGAAATGCTTCAAGTCTTGTTGCTGAGCAGATTGCATTTTCAGATCTTCCCGAGATGCTTGCCGCCGTCGAGTGAGGAGGATGTTTTTTTTTTTTTTTTTTTTTCTATATATTTAGATGAGAACAAAATTTTGTTATATAGGGATTTTATTATTTCTGGGCATTTTCGTCTTAAAGATAATATATCTGGACATTCAAGTAAATTGACCAACTTTGGTGATCTCGGTTTAACGGTCATTCGGGCCGTCTGTTTACTCTTATCGGTTTGGTTAGAGCTGACCGGCTTGGCTGGTAAATAATAAAATAAAGAGTTGGTATACACTGGAAGACAAACCGGCTTAATGCAAAATCGGCGGGGCAACAAAAGTTGGTGTGGGGTTGAGGAGATTTTGAATTACCTGCCAGTGGAGAGTGAATCATCGGTCTCTTTTTTCTGCTCTCGAGAACTCACCAAAATCGAATATATCAACAAACCCAGTTTGAAATTCAAGTTGTTATCTTCCACTCGTCATGCTTAAAGAACACACAAGAGAGAAAATTGCCGCAGTACAACGCCCAATTTCAAATCCGCCGGCGGTGATTGATCAATAGAAATATATCACCGATGTTGGTAATAAAGTAGCACCAGTCAAAAATCCAAAAACGTGGACAAATATTTGTATCATGTCATTTGGCAAATTTGATGGGTCTAACAAATTTTTTATTTTAAATATTATGAATCTCATCGCATCTAATCTAATCTTTAGATTTTCACTACAAAACTCGTCAAACCTGTCAAATAAAGGTCCGAGTGATTAGACGTACTATGTCCCTGTGCTCCACACCAACTTGCTAAAAAGACTAGTTGACGAAACATTTTGAGTGTTTTTTTTTCCAATTGCAGTAATTGGATCAAGTGGCTTTGAATCCAACCGATGACGAAACAAATGGACAAAAAGAAATGGGGTTACGTTACGTACCCCTCTTGCAAAATAGCCGGACCTAAAATTAGGAAGTCGAATTTGCGTACGATACTACTACAACTGTTTTGAGCAAAAAAGGGGCGTGTCCAGTGACTCTTTTTTTCAATATGAATGTCGGTCATCCTTATCGCCAGCGACTGTTGCTTCTGATAACTATAAAGTAACAATTGGCGCGCAACCCACACGTGTCAATCCGAAATTCTCTCTTTCAGATATTGACGCGCGCATTACTTAAGCTCAAGCGACTGCGATTTCAATGCTCCCAAAATTTCAGTTAACCGGGGAGACCTGGTGGTCGGCCGGTGACCGTAACAACATGAATTAACATGCGAACGGAAAAGAAAATGATGAGACAAAAGGAGGAGACCGAACATACTTTCTAAGTAATTCTCTCTGTACATGTGAAATAAAGGAGGGATTTGGATTACCCCTGGCAACAGTTACATTGAACCGGAGGAGATTTAAGTTAAAATAAAAATAAAAATCTAGAGAAGAAGATTAAAAAAGTCTTCTGAAAAGCAATAATCCGAGAGAAGCAAACATGAATAGAAAAAAAGCCACACGCAGCTTGTCTACTCTCTCCGGTTGTTTGCTAACCTCGCTCAATATCCTTTCCCTCCTCATTTCCATGTACTCTTCGTACCTTCGTTTTCCTTCCGACTCCCTCCCTTTCACTTTCCCCCTTCTACTCGCCAACCCCTTCTGTATAATTGCCAAACTTTCCCTCCCCGTCAATTGATTTCCATACATGTCCTCCAGATCCAAGCTCACCTTGCTCACGTGCATCTCGCCGCTCTGACACCCCTCCCACGTGACTGAAATCCCAAATTTGACGTACTCCGTCGCCGACCCCTCCTCTCCGGGCCCCGCACAGAAGATCCAAGCGTAGCGCATGTGGACTTCTTCTGTAGACATCCAGCGGCGTTCTACAATCACCGGCTTGTAACTCGATAAATTCATCGCCCGCCGTCTGATCGGATCTATCAAAATCCAGCTCAACGTGAAACGCTCCCCAAATTCGCACATCATCTGCTCGTCCACCGGGTGAGGTATCCGGGTGGGCACCGAATCTTTCGGATCAAGTACGTCGATCCTGAACGGAGAGCTATCGAAATTCAATGGCTCAGTTTCGACGACTTTACCGAATACGTGCCGTTGCTGGTAGAAAATATCAACGGCTGAGATTAATCGTGAGGGACAATCGAGATTGACCGGAGAGGAGGAAGGGGTTGTGATGCTGACGTCGGGGTTGGTGAAGGAGTCGGAGAAGAAGGAGCGGGTCCCCTTGGGGAACGACGAGATGAGCTGGCGGATGCCTGGAGTGTTGGTGGAGGGCCACGTCGAGTTGCTAATGTCTGTCCAGAGAGTTTCGTCGGAAGCGAGGGCGTAGAGCTGAGAGGAGGCGCAGGAGGCGGAGGCGAGGGCAGAGGCGTCTAAATGTTTGAAGACATGAGTTTCCATGATATCAGGATGGACGGTCCAGATTGAGCTGCTGGTGGTGTCGGCCACCGACGGAGAATCCATATCCGTTCGATTATTTTATGGGATGGGTATGAGTGAGAGGAAATGTAAAAGCTCTCCGAGATTCTTAATGAGAAGATTCGGAGTTGCGACTTTTAAAGGCGTCGCTCTACGTAAATGACACTCGGTGTTCCCTTATATAACGAGATTGCCATTCCACCTCACCAAAATTTGTTACGCTTACCACTTACCACCAAAATTTATTATAAACACTCAACAACAACCACACAAATAATGACCCATATAATTTATGTGGATATTATTAAGTGTGTATTTACCTTAATACATTATTATTCATCAAATTGCACGTTAAAAACAAAATTCCAGGCTGTCTTTATCGCGTTGCGTCATTGTTTGCACATGAGAGAGAAATCTAAAACGGTTCCAGGACGGTGGGATTTCTCGGAAAAGTATAAAAAAATGCATTTTTTTATGTACTTTTAAAATTTCAGATTATTCAATGCTAGTGATATGTTTTTTGTATCTATTTATTTATAAGATTATGATAAGTTGTTCTCAGATAAAAATATATGAGATTAAGATAAGTTGATTTAAGGGCGTCTTTAAGATATATCTAATATAAATTATAGTAAAAAAAATAATTCATTAGTTCACATGATTCTACTGTTTTGTTATTTATTTTTATATTGAAAATTTTGATTGTAAATTATAAAAAGTTTTAACTTAAAAAAAATATTAAATTTTATATGGATTCAAATTTACTAATCTGTACCGGAGGGACTCTTTACTGCATTAAAAAATTTTTAACCTTCTCTGTCGCAATATTTAATTTTTTTTTTTTAATCTTCAAGCCAAGTAACTTTTACCTTCCACTCTTGTGTTTGTCAAATCTTCAAGTGATTGTAAGAACTTTTTAACTTTGTCAAGTGAAAAGAAAAAATGAAATTCCCTTTGAGAAAGAAAATAATATTAAGAATCTATAGGTAACACTTTCACTATATTTATAATTTGTGAACATCTTAATAAAATTTTATTATTATCGTCGTCATTGTTGTTGTGAAGACTAATTTCGAATAGAATTTGGATTGTATAAGGAGGGTATTCTGAAAGAATTTGAAATTGAAAGTGACCTAGGTAATTTGGCGAAAATTTGAGTTAATTTAGATAAAATTTGGGTGCTAATCAGTGCGGTTCAAAAAGCTTGCTTACTCATTGATTCATGGTAATAAAACAAAAACAAAAATTTTGCAAAATATGACTTCATTATTCAATCACTTAGTTAAATTATCTTAATAGAGCGAGGTCAAAGATGATTCACGTGCATTTACTTGTTGAGTAAAGGTAGAATGACTATTTTTCACACAAATTAATATGACATGAGAGTATTTCTATAAGTTTATTTAGTCATTCGAGTGGATGACAAATTGAAGTAAAGTTAAAAATGATAATGTTTTCTTAATTGGCTAATTCTCAATATGTATGAATATAATGGAAACATGATGTGATGCACTAGACGTTGACTTGAGAAAAAATTAAAGGGTAAACTCCAATCCATTAAAGGAAACAAATAGAAGTTAGAATACTTTTTAAAATATCGATATGTATATTTTAAACAATTTTTATGATTAAAAATTGATTGTGACAGCTTAAATTAATTAATTATGATAAAAATTAAATTTTTAGCATCACAAATATTTAAAAAGAAAAAAGAAAAAAAAGAAATCTACTTCGTTAAAATTAAATCCCCACCCGCATCCAATTTTAAAAATTGGGAACATGGTGTCACCAGTTGGCCGGTAGCCCATTAGCCTTCCAGCTTGCATTAGTTATATAGCTCATGACAATTCATCTCGATCTTCTCAACTTTGAAGAACATTCCACCGGCCGTTTACGTAATAATAAACGAATTTGCTTCTTTTGATTGGATAGACAACAACGCAAGTGAAAATGATGTTTTCCAAACCCAATATTTGTCAATAAATTGATGTACGTCCATACAATAATTTTCTCGAACGCGCAATGTCAGAAGTTCTAGATAAACTTGTCTTGAATACTAATCTAAATCCAGTGGTGCTGACAGGGACGCTGCTGAAAGCAATTAGAATTTCTCGAGGCTATAGCTGATCTGGAAAGAGGTCTCCCGCCATGGATACGGGCCTATCCAATTAGATTCGCAGAGCTTCATCGGCTTAATCAACGGTCAAGGGTAGAGCAGGTGTCAAATCGATCATGGAAAATTAAGGAGCTTTACATGTGGCAGCAAATCATTCAAAGCTTGTAGTGCAGTGGATTGGCTCTCTCAGCTGAGAATAAACTTGTTGTTACGGCTGTACATCTGCAGGATGCGCCCAGTAGAAATTTCTCATGTGCCGTTCAACGGCTTTCCTGGTCCACTCTTTAATGAAATCATGAAGTTCTGTCAAAATAAAAAAAACTCTCCGACCATTTTTCCTCTTCAAGTGTGTCTTTTTTTCTTTTTAATTCGTAAATTAACTAAAAAAGGTGAACAAAATTCTACTTGTTAGGTGAAGAACTGAAGATGAGGCCAGGAAAAAATTATGGCCTCTCAAATTAAACTGAAAAATGTGTGGTGCTGGTGCATCCACATGTATCACTTTTTCATAGTTAGTACTATCATAAAAAGGAATAGAGTTAAACCTCAGGCTAATTTATCAGATTAATTTAATTTAATTTTACAAATCAATCAAATATAATATTCATATCTAACACAAAAGATATACATAACAAGTTAAGACATATTAACAACTAAGGATCCACTTAGAATTATTTTTAGATGTTTAAAAGTGATTTTAAAAGGACAAAATAATTTTGATATTTGGTAAGTATTATATCAATTAAATTTTATAAATGAAAATGAATATATTGTTATGAAGTGTTATATGTAATTTATATCTAACACAAAAGATCTATCTAATAAGTTAATTAAGACATATTAACAACTAAGATTCCATTTAGAATTAATTTTTCGATGTTCAAAAGTGATTTAAAAAAAATAAAAATTAATTTTAGTATTTTAAAAATATGTTTAGAGATTAATTCTAGTAAAGCCACTGCACCATGCAGTAGATTTTGAAAAGCTATATATATATATAATATGTTGTAAGAATCCAAAAGTATCCTTGTTAATTATGAAATAAAATCATTAGCTTTAAAAAATGATTATTATTATTATCGTCGTCGTCGTCGTCGTTAATTATCTTAAGATAACAAAATAAAGAATAAAATTAATAATATAAGATATTTATTTCAGTTATCAAATGTTATATACATGAAAAAAAATATTTTAGACATATATTTATAAATATGTAAATAAATCTTATTCAATACTATGTCCAATTCAATTATTTATATTTTTACAACAGTTTAACGCTAAAATTTACCAAACACATATGGCTGCTTTTAAAAATCATAGCATTTTTAAAAATAAATTTTACTAAACGCCTAATTGATTCTCGTTACAATTGATTATTTCTACAATAAAAATAACAACAATTATTTTAAAGGGTAGAACATTACCAAACTAGTACTCAAAAGTAGTACTTGAATTTTTGATACACTCTTGAGTTACATGTAACTTAGGTGGTGTTTGTTAATTTGTCTGAAATCTGAATTGGTTTAAATTCTTAATAGAACTAAATGTTTGAATCTAAATAATATGTTTTTTTAATTTGAATTGTTAAAATAAATTTCAGTTGTTTGTTTTTTTAACTTAAAAATTTGAAAACTAGTATTTTTATATTTATGCCCTTTGAAATTATGAATGTTACACAAATAATAAACATATCAAAAAATATAAATAAGATAATATATTATTATAATATAAATTTTGTTCAAGTGAATAGAATCATTTATATTCTAAATTAGTATATGTTAATCAATTTTATAGTTTATGATTTTTTATATGAAAAATATTGATAAAAGTTATGAGGATAAATAATGCTAATATGAAGAAAATAAAAAGATAAAAATAATAATAGTCTACTATTATATTATCACAGGTTATAGAGATGAGTTATAATGTTAATTATTAAATTTTATTTAGGTAAGAATGAAAATTAATTAATTAGATAGAGATGCTTTGACAAATATCTTTAGTGATATCATTTAAACTTTTTAGATTAATCAAAAATTTAAAAAATTACTTTAACAACTTAATAATTTAAAGACTGAAAATTTTTGTTAAAATAAAAAATAAATTTTCTTTATTAGTTAATTGATTGAAATTAAGTTAAATAATAAAAAAAAAACCTTTTTATGACCACTAAAACTGAAAAATGGGTAATGCGTAGACCTAACGGGGTTAATTAACTTCGGATTTAATAATGTGTGGTGCGTACACACGTGTCACTTAGTAATAATTATCACTATCATCATAATTCCTGATAGACTTAGCACACACATTATTTAATCCCTGTGAGACATGATTGCTTTTGATGACTCGTGTGAGACATGATTGACCAGAATTGTTTAATAATGACTCGTGTGAGACATGATTGCTTTTGATGATAACTCCCTCCCCCAACACCCATTACAAAAATTAGTGGATATATATTGAATAATTTACTCTTACTAGATGAGGCTACTTTTAGTTTGTGCGGTTCTTAAAATTCTCAAGTTAAAAAAAAAAAAAAATTAAAAACCCTGTAAACGTCATTGATGAGAAGGTCAAACTTTGCTGCTTAGCTCACAGCGACTCGCTTCTAGAAGAAAATAACATTTCATTTGTAATTGAAACTGTGCCACGGGCTGTGTGGCCCGCGAAACGTTGTGTTTCTAGAAAAAGGGTAATTTAGCGTCAGCCCCAAGATGTTTTGACATTTTACACCGAGCTCCCCTTATTTTTTTACCTTGAGCACTATGCTCCATTTTCGTCAATTTCACAGTTAAATCTAAACAGTCAATGGATAAACCGAGTAAGTCAAAATCAATAATTTCAATTTTGTTTCTCTTTTTCATTTATCTTCTTCTTTTTCTTTTTATATTTTCGTTGTTCTCTTCTTCTTCAATTTCTTCCTTCATTATTTTTCATTTTCTCTTCTTTTTTCTTTACAGTGTCAATCTTATTATCATTCTTCGTCTTTGCAACGTTGATTTGACACAACTCCTAGATCGTGGCAGTGCATCGTTGCTCGTTAGTGCATCACCATCGCGATTACTGCTACTATCAGCCCTTAAATTAAATAAAATTGAACAATTACGACTATTAAATTAAATATTGTAATTGATATGTACTCATTAAATTGATTTTAATAGCAAAATACAAATGTTAAAAGAGCGAGTAAGATAAAATAATTTATGGAAATTATTATTTTTAATTAAATTTGCTATTAATATGTATATTTAAATAGCATCAGTTTCTTAAGTCATCTATTTTAAAAAAGTGTGACACTGAAAATATTTGATTTTTGGAAATTATTTTTACTTTAGAGAAGAAAACAAATTTTCAGCACTTCAATAGTTTAAGTAAAAATGGTATGAAGTGATATGTAACGATTTAGTTGGTATTCTCATAAAAAAAATGATATTCTCATAAAAATGGTACAAAATGGTATTCTCATAAAAGTTTGGTTATTTTTAACGATTTAGTTGTAAAATAATAATAATTGAAACATCTAGTAAAAATATAATTGTTAGAATACTTTGGTGATAAAGTGATATGTAAAAAAAAATCAGGTAAATATTAGATAATATCTCTAGCTTTATTCATTCATTTGTATATGTATATATTTTTGAATGATTAGATTCTATTTTTAACTTCAAATCTATATTATTGGATTGGATGAATCAAATATATAAAATTTAATTTTTTAAGTCATGATTTTACGCAACAAATGTAAGCTAAGGAACACACATTTTTTTAAAGGAAAATGATACTTGAACCAAAAAAAAAAAAGTTATAAAATTGGGACAAAGAATAAAGAACAGGCCAAAACATCTTGACAAAAAGCAAGTCGTAAATAATTACCTAGATATTTTAATCTTTTTATACTTTTGTTAAAATCTTGTAATTCAATTTTCTATCAAAATAGAATTGTTAAAAATTTATTTACGTATGAACTGTGCTTGTCATAGATCGATGCAAATTTGGATGTGTCTTATACTTATATTTAAATATACTGTGAAATTAAAATTGAAATTGTAAGATTACAAACAAAATTTAGATGATTTTATCTCTCTCTCTCTCTTTCTCTATCGCTTTTATACATTGTCTCTCTATTTTTGTTTTGCTTTGTTTTTTTTTATCCCAAATTATAACCTCTTCTAGAGAGTAGAAACAAGAACTTTCAACTTCAAAACAAAACCAAAAACTTCCAAATCTCGCAATTGAAAAAAATAAAATAAGATGAAATAATATCATAAGAAAACAAAACAGACAAGAAAGGAATTTTTATTGATTTTTTTTTTCACAGCAACACACAGACCGCATTTTCTTTTGTTTGTCAAATACTAGTTGAAGAAATTGAACTTATGTCAATGGCAGAGTTCTTAGTTTATTATTTGTTCATTCCAGGTTTTTGGTTCTCATCAGCTTGTTTGTGATTATTAGGAAGAACGAAGAAACAAAACCTTTTGAGAATAAATGAATATTCTACGTATGTCTATGACTAACCAATTCAGGCCAGCATGCAAACCTCAAAGAAAATTCCACGAGAGGATTAACGTCTTCGGAACTCTTTCAAGTGAACTTTGCCACTTGTGCACATGCTTGAATTAATTTTCGAAAAAGGAAAAAAACCGTAGTGGTTACCACGCATTTTTTATTATTTATTATTATAAAACTTTTGAATAAAGTATGTTATCTAACACCTTTTTGTGGTGCTGTCGAACTGCATCACATTTAATGTGCCTGTTATTGGATTTTGGTCAAACATGATCAATTTATCGCTCCGTGGTACATTCACGGACAAAACTGTATTTTTTTTTTCTTTTTTTTTGAAGGCAATCTCTAACTTACGTTTAACGTAATTAATCTTAAACCGTTAAGATATTTTAAATTTGAATCCAACGGATATTATTAAATTTATGTAAAAATAATAACAAATGCAAACCGATTGAATTGGTCAATTGAAGAGATAAACTACCGGATGAAACAATTTGAAAATGGTTTGTCTGCTCACCCATTAATCATCGATAGCTCTTCAAGCCAATTTCGGTCTTCCCCCAACAAAATTACCCACGAAACAAAAAAAAAAAAAAAAAACTTTAAACGTCAACGGTTTAACTTTCACACTTTAACAACCAAACAAATGACTTTCGGACATTAATATCCTTGCCTCTCAAAGAGCATCAACTTTTGAAAACTTTGAACGTCAATTTTCAGCTCAAGTTCTTACATTTTGGTTCACTCAATTTTATTTTCATCATCTACGTCAAGCTTTCTAGCAAAACAAAAGAAGCTTTTTGGCTCATTAAGCTCGGTACCCAAGCATATATCAAGCTCGATTTTTAGAAAGGGTTTCCAATCTCATTTTAACACGTTTTTGTTTCTTGAACTAGATGGTTGTATTATGTTGTGGTGGATTTGTAATTGAATTGTTGTGGGAGTTCTATTAATGGTTGTGTGAAGTTGTAAAGTTTGTTTCAGTTGTTTAGGATATTAGAGTTGTAAGGTAAATCTAGAAAAACGAATTGTTAAAGGAAATGGTGCCAAGATATAATGTAGACTAGATGTTTGATAAAATGCCACGTAAAATTATATTACTTTGGGATGCTTTTTTTAGAGTTAAACTATGCTAACAACCAAATCATAAGTACTTTATAGCAGAAATATCAGAAAATCTAAAGTTTCTCAGTATGGAACTTAAAAAAGAAAAAAAATTGATTTCGCCTAAAACCAAACATTTGGGCAACAATGTGCCGTTGCTCGGACGATAGGCCTATTGACCGCCCGCAACCAACCTGCACTCTTTGATAGAACTCTTCAATTTTTAATTTTTCCCCTTTTCATAAACCCTAGAGCATTATTTCTTACTTGGTTTTTAATTTTTACCGTCCACAAATAGGCTTAACCATTTGTTGCGATTGCTAATCATTCTAAACAAACCAATTTAGCCAGTTTCTCTTTCGTACTATTTTTAACAAATTAAATATCATCCATTGGATAAGATTTTAACACATTGAGTGGTTGAGATTTTCCGGACTGTAACTTCCGTTTGTCGTCTTGTGAGCCGTAACGATGTAGTTCCATATATTCACCGTTGTTTCTCCTTCGCTCGATGGTCTATGGAGTCGTCGATTTTGGCTGCAATTCAACAGTGGAGGTTTGAATTTTGAGGAAGATTGTGTTGGTAGAGATGGAACTGTGGTAACTTTATGTTTGTCGCAACCAGCTAGAGAAGGTACCCTACAGCATTGACCACTTTTAGTGACCGGCTTCAACCGATTAAATCAGTTTCATTTTATCGCTATTGTGTTTACTTGGTTTGTGTTTATTGGCCAGCTAGTCAATTCATTGGCTGTGTGTTACGATAAACATAACTTAGGGGGAACTTATTTTTTTTGGATAGAATGGATTAAACAATATCACAACTGTTGCACGGTACCATAATTTTATCTTTTATTTTCTGACCTCTACTATTTTTTATTTATAATTTATTTATAAGTATTATAATAATTTTATTTTCTCATTCTCTATCCCTCTCCTTTATATTCACATATTCTGCCCCTTTCTCTCTATTTAAATAATTAATAGACCATTAGTCGGTAACCTCTTTTAAATAAAAATATCATTACTCAAGAAATTACTTCAATTATTTTTTACATCACAACCAAGAAAAAAATGCAGTAGCTTGAATTGAATATTTGGATGACAATTTTGAGATCCTGGCAATTGAATAAATTAAAATAACAAATCAAATGTATAAGTTAGAAGTGATTGATATCATATTGGTTTAGATTAAGGTTTAAGGTTTATTATTTTCGAGTAACTAATAATTTTGAAATTAAATTGTTTTGTATTGTATTTTTTTTTGGGTTCAATTTGCACATATTTAAAAAGTATTATTTATTTAATATTTTATTTTAGTAATGTCATGCTAATTTTATTTTTCAAGTTTGATTTATTAATTGAACAAAGGGTTAGATATTGATGTTTAGTTTTAAGTCAAATTTTTAAGTTGAGACAACCGACTCATTTTTTAATTGATCAAATTATTTATAAATTTGAAACAATTTAGATTTATGTGTCAAAATTTTAAAACATTTAATTTTTGAGAATTTCAGTATACAATAGGGACTATGGTGTTATTTACCGAACCACAACATGTTGCCATTGCAACTAGTCTTACGTTAAATCTAATGGTGACAGAACAAGAAGACCAGATAGGGTACACCTTGCAACAGTTTCGCGGTTGTTGGACCTTGTATTCATATGCCTTTCTAGAATATATGTTATTTAATATTAAATCCAAACTTAAAAATAATCTAATTGATTTTAATCGATACTTGATCATTTGATAGCCTTATGCAATAAAATCAACGAGATTGTGGTTTATATATATATATATTAGTTTATTTCTAAAACTACATAGTGATTTCTTTAGATTTTGAAAATTTTATTCTTTTTTATTGTTAAGATCAAATATTCAAATATCAAACAATCACTAGTCAATAATCATGCTCATTAGTCATTGTTCTAAAGAGAAAGCAGGGCTTGCAACAAAGAGAGCAAGAGTCCTATATAAAGATCCTTAGTTGGAGAGAATATCAAGAACATGAGATTGAGGGTAGTGAGTGGACAAGTCGTATCAATTAAAAATCAATTTTAGAAGAGACTCTGCTACCTCAAAGGAAGAGGAAGAAGAAAACATGGATGTGGGATTGGAATGGGGCACCCGAGCACCAGTGATTATAGAATGAATATACGTGGGTTTAGAATAATACTGTTTTTTGAATTACTTAGTGGGCTGTTTTCCGTAAATGGGTTTTATAAGGACTTCTGCGGACTGCATTTAGTAAGAAAAACATGAAGTGGGCTTCTGGCCTACTATCCCTATTTCAATCTCTTTCCAATACGCATCCTCTAATGATCATCGTAAAATCTTTTGGAGATTATTAATATCCTAATTTCTTGTGTATGAGTATGATGTTAATTTAACGAATGGAATGGAACTATATATGAAATTAAAAATAGATGGGCAAGGGGAGTTCGTTGGAGACGATATGCAGGCATACGGCTTGACATGTTGGGGATGCAAAGATCTTGGCCCATTCTCAGCACCACAGCTTTAATCGTTGTGTTTGTTACAAGGATTGGGTGATTTAATGTCATAGAAATGAACACGATATCTCTTTGATCATTAATCACAGAAAGAATACAAATCTCCCACAGTGTGAGTCCCACAACATTTACACTCAACCAAAAAAAAAAAAAAAAAGCCAAGAAAGTAATAAGTCTACCTATTCTTGAAAGGAGTAATCTTGATAACAAGGCCAGGAAAAACGTCATCTGGGTCATTGATATGAGGATTCTGTTCAACAATGTAAGGATCCCCACATTTTTCACTAATAGTATGCAATGTCTCTCCTTCTCTGACCACATAAATTTCATCACACGGCTTGTTTACATTCCTTGGCTGTGTCACTTGACCCATGAATCCACCGCCATCGCTTGATTCACAGCAGCTCAAAACCAACATTATCGCCATGAACAAAGCACAGTGCCAAGCAATCTTCTCCGCCAATCCAGTGGTTGATGAAGCTCGCGTCATGATCGATCGCAGAACTGAAGCACTAGTTGAGGTTTGATTTAATATTTCTTGACACAATATTGTTCGATTTGGATGCTTAATTTATATGGTATAAGATAAAGGGGTTCATAAATTTTGTCACTGGATTTGGTTGTTGGAGTGGGTACAGTTTTTGGGCGGGAGTTGAAACGGTCCTCTCGGTGAGTTAGGTAACTGTCGATGGCACAAACTTATAAATTAGTCTTAACAAAGAGTTGGTTTAACTGCTTTATTAAATGATTTTGGTCATTGCTTTTGACTAGCTGGTTTGATTGTTTATTTACTTTTTATATTTCCTGGAAAAGGTCTGTTTCGAAGGGACTGTGACTGCATGTTTGCATGGGAAGAACAGAAAGTTCAACTCTCATGCAGAAGTCGTGTGCAAGGCAAAGACCCTTCCCTGGTTTGAATAATATTTTGTATGCATTTCTAGAAAAAAAAAAAGGGGGTTTTTATATTTGAAAGCTCTGTTTATAAAAGCCCTTTCAGTTGCCTGCGCTCAAATTTAATAATTGACCAATGAATCATAGGGTTGACATTTTAACAAAGACAGAGGTTAGCTAGGCAGTTGCATCTCTTAGGTAAGGACGTAAGGTCATGTTATCTACATTTGAAAATATCACGGCGGTTTCAGATTTACTGTGCTTGCTTGCGTTTAAGGACTGCAAGCAAAATATTTTGACCTTCTTTTGTCATACTTTGCAAAAGGCACGTGGTCATATCCAAAAGTTGTAGAATATGCATTACAGTAGATTCAGGTTTTAATGTGCCTTCATTTTGCAATCCAGCAGTAGTTACTTACCGTAGCAATTAGTTCAAGCAATCGAGTTTACCGCAGGGTTAAAGCTTAAGAAAACATAATTGGAGGGAAGCAAATTATGAGTTTTGGCAGGAGCTTTGAAGTAAAATACCCACCAATAAGACGTGATCAATATCCCATTTACTTGAACAGGATCAGAAGATAAAACTTTTCTGTTACCGTAGCTTAACGTTACTAACTCATTTTTCAAGCAGAAAGTTGAGCAGATGTATTTCTGGGTTGCTGTAATGCATCATTCTTAACATTAGTGAATGGCATGACTTAAGCCAATAATTTACAACTTCAAATGGGCATCTTTATTAATTCAGAATCATTCAGAGTATGTTTTTTCACAAATGCATGGTAACATTAAGAAGAATTCCATCAATTTGTTCCCTAAAACCCAATATTTGGGTTGTCACCAGTGAAATGAGAATAACTGACGGAGTGTTTTCTGGATCTTTACGGCAACCCCAACACATTTTGAGGTTTAACCTCTTCTGAAATGTGGAGCACAGATTAGAGCAGCTTTCATTGTTTCATCAGCAGTCTTTTAATATAATTGAGCACTTTATCCACATTGACCGTCCAAGCAACTGAAACAGGGGAATAGCCTGTCCATGGATTACTAACATTCCATCTGTACCAAATTACAGTGTCACTATTGGTACAAGCAATAACAAATGCAAAACAGATCTAAATTCATAAATAGAACACTCGAACCTTTTCAGTCCTTGATCCATTAGTGTATGCCCCGTACATATTCCTTGCGTCTCAACCCTCACAACTCCCTTCTTGAATGTGAAGAGATCTGGCCGAACTAATGCCACAAAACTAACAGGGTCGTGTAGGAAAATGCCTGTGACCAAATTTCTCAGAGTTAACCAAGAACATTTTTGTTAAGGAAGTTGACAAAAAGAATGTTCAAGTTTCGAAGCAGTTATTGTATATTCATCTAACTTTTAAATGAAAAGTTACCATGGACACCATCAGACTTCACATGCCAGTCTCGGTAAAATTTGCACATGTCACCCAATAGCTGAACATACCTTCCTTTAGATTGCCTCAATTCAAGCAAGTCGGCATCTAATGCATAAGATGATGCAAACTATCAGAAAGTCTTTATTTACCACAAAACAGGAAGAGGAAAAGTGAAGGGAAAGAAGACCAAACGAAACTTGCTCCACCTGTCAGTTTGACTTGCGTAGTAATGTTTATTCCAACAACAGCAATGTTTGCCCCAGAGGTAAACACAACATCTGCTGCTTCAGGGTCTCCATAAATCTGCAAGTTGGACAAATTAATGGTCACTCTGATGGTACCTGATTGTTTTGACGTTGATTCAAGCTAAAACCAATTTCTTCACAACTTGTCACTCATAACTATAGTTAATCATTTTGTATTTTAGCGGAACCTTTTAAAAATATATTGACTCCTTTTGCTGCAATGAGAACCTTTGACTTCCAAAAAGACAAAAGGGAATATATGATGGTGCTTTGAAACAACAAACATCGAGTTTCAAGTATATAGTTGAAAGAAACTTGGGCAAAATCTGCAGAACCAAAGCTTTTGGCTCTGCTATGATTTATGAATCTAATTTCCGAAGGCAACAAATCCACACTGGGAAAACCTATTCAATTTAGAGAAGCTTTTATGATGCTTTGTGTATAAATCACAAATGTAGGAAAAGCTAGCACTTACATTCGCTTCAGCCGCAGGATTGACATTTCCCAATGCAAAGAAAGCACCACCAAGTACAACAATGTTTTTCACCTTACTTGCAAAGGATGAGTCCCTTTTGATTGCCTGATTTCAGAACAGCATTAGAAATGAACTCGTGAATTCTGAAAATATTAATTTCAACTAAGCAAACTGGGAGAGGCCAAAAAGAACTTACCAAAGCCAAGTTAGTTAGTGGTCCAAGAGCAAGTATAGATACTTCCCCTGGATATTCTGAGACTTTATCAACTAGAAATTCAGATGCATTCTTATCACATTTCTTTGCTTTTGGAGGCGTTAGAGATATATTTCCCATCCCATCAGAACCATGAGCAAATTCAGCAACCCGAGGCTTTCCACCCTTTTCAAGAAAAACCATGGTTACTTTGGCTACAATAACAAGAGGATGCCATATAACTTGGAGAAAAAAGAGTTAGAAGAAAGAACTCAAAAAGTCTTGACCAGCAGACATGATGCAAATCTATTCACAACAAGGCTAACTAAATACCACAAACATTTAACCCTAAGAAGGTAGCAATGAACTTTCAGAAAAATATGACGATAGATCATCGACTAGGCATATTACATGAAGAAGTTAAAAGAAAGTTTGTCTGCCACACATAGGATCTTTCACTAAAAAGAAACATCAAGCAGATGAAGTAACACCAACATACATCATCTAAGTGGCAGCTTAATAACCTATCTTTGGTAAAGGCACCTAACGCAGTACAAGCTCAGTAATTTAACTTTGGTCAATCTAGGAAATTCTTTAAACACAGATTGAGTGACACAGACATACCTTCAAAGGCTCAGGGCTGCCTTCTGCCACAGGAACACCTGGACACCCTGCCATTTCACACTATCCTTTTGCATATCAAAAACGGGAAATTGATCATGGATATATTCCAAAACGAAGAAAAAAACCTAAAATAGGAGAAATAAAACCAAGTACAAGAGGACAGGGTCAACTGATACATATACATACCAGAGTCAAGGCATTGCGAGTGGCGTCTTCAGTAGTAACATTACCAAAGATTGTTGTCAACCCCAAGATCTCCAATTCCGGAGTTTGAAATGCCATTAAGATTGTCATGCTATCATCTGTTGATTAAAGATAACCCATTCACATCTCACCCGTGACACCAATCACAACAAACCAATACAAAATTAACGAGTTGAACAACCTAGACAAAAAATTGGAAAGCTACAGAATTTTTGTTAATTCTTTTCTCAAACCATTAATAAGAATCACATCATTCAGATATAAACAAGTTCCAAAAATCACTGATTACCTTAGAACTAAGTGGTCCGAAAACCCCAAAGCATCATAATTATCTTCATCATTGCAGAACCCCTTGCTTAGCTATATCATCATGGTAATCCTTTTTTTCCTATTTTGACACAATGTATGTTCTCTAATTGAAAAATTCATCCACCCTCAAACAGCAGCACCAGAGGTCATCATCTATCGAGCAGCATTTAATACATCCATTTACTTTTTGCCCTTTGCAATTTTGAAAGTGATTCCCATTCTTTTCCTTCCCAATATAAGGTCCAGTAATAATGCTCTTCCCAACTTATTAGTTTTTACCAATATTTGTACTTTGATTGACATAGCAAATGACTAGACTCGTCACATTTTCTACATAAATAAATCTGGAAAAGTGGGTCTAACTTACAAAATACATTTAGTAATTACCTTGCTATTATTTTTGCTTTTTAATTGTTGTGTTTGAAAAAACGAAAAATTATACCTGTGTGTTTCAAACAAATTTCTCCTTTCTGAATCTGGAAAAGTAATCTCTTAATCTGTACTATGATCAAACAATACCTTTTCCAACCTTTACAGCCGAAAACAAAAGGAAAACACTTTTATATGCGAAGCAAATTATCCCTAAACACTTGCAATTGTAGCTATACAAGTCTCTCTCATTTTTTCAATCACCTTTGCTTACAAAACAAACAAACGGAATTGATGCTCTCATTAAAGCTCTCAGAACCCAAAAAAATTTCTAACACAAAACTAAATTACACAACCAATACAGTTAATTATTTTAGTTTTACCTAGACCAATCCAACAAACCAAAAAAAAAAAAAAAAAAAGAATTTTCAATTGGTTTACTTCACATTAAGTAATGTATACATATTTCCTTTTTCAAAAATTCAAACCAGTTCACCAACAACGACAATGCAATCACAAGTACATTCCACAAATGCACATGTCTTCTTATTTATTTTTTTAAAAGGAGGAGGAGGAGAAAGTGAAACTCACCGATTCCGGGGTCAGTATCGATAATGAGCTTGGCGGGGTTAGTAGAAGATCCCAAAACGACGCCGCTGCCGTGAGAATTTTCATTCGCCATAACTCTATCCATAATCAAAAGCAAAACAAAACAAGAGGGAGGGGTTTTGAGACAGCGAAATAACAACCGAAGACTCAGCAATAAAACTTATGCTTTGTCAGCTCAGCCGAAAGGAGACGAGACGAGACGAGGAAGCCGAATGGCTGATGCCAAACTGAGCCGCCCCGCAAAGACTAAAATCACCAAAACGCTGTGGTTAGCTGGTACAAGCGATACAACAATTTGATTTGATTTCGAACTTTTGGTTTATTCAGGCCCCGACGCGTGGAGTGTTTTAACTGGATCTCAATCTTGTAAATTTCTCGTCTTTGTATTCGCTTTGCCACCAACACGAAGATCCGCAATCTTGTTTTTTTTTTTTTAAATTGCCACCAAAATAAAAATATAATAATAAAAATAAAGCAAATAATGGAGAATTCCATGTGCTATTCGCTTACCTTTTTTTCTTTTTGGGTCAAGTTTGTTTAACCCGCTGTCCCAGTTTAGATGGATTCACGTCGTGTTCAGAGCTGTTTAAATTTGACTGAATTTTGTTTGATTAATTTATTATGACACATTCTCCTCAGCTTTAGAATATTATATAGAATATTACGCCGACATTCACCCAAAGAATTTGATAATTAATATGATTAGGAGGATAATCACATCCGAGAGTTTCATGATTTTTCTAATAAGAACAGAGTTTGTCTATTTTTATAAATTTGTCTCCTACTATAGTAATAACCTCGGTGCGTAGTAGATGCCACCGAATCTTGTAGCGCTAGTGGTAGGCTTTTAGTTATGCTCTCGGAACATTCACAGGGTGTGAGTTCGTGCTCCCTTCACTAAAAATCCCATGGGAGGCACAGGTACAGCGCATATACGTATATTCCAAATCAAGGAGGAGTCTTTTTTTCTTTAATAAAGCAAGGGAGGATGATCTCCAAGAAACTAAGCAAGGGAAGATCCGTCGTGATTGTGATTCATTTCTTGCGAGTCAAACAAGAAAAAAGTTCATGACGTATGTTACATCCTGAGGTCCTAAAGTAAATAGAGACGAAAATGCACATGTTCCACGGGACCCACATCATTCTAATAACCACGTGCAAGCACATGACAATTTGTCAACTCTCTCACGAGCCAAGCCAACGCCCCACGACAATATGTTTGTAATTATTAATTATTATTTCTTCACCCATACATCATGATTGTATAATATTACATATTCAAGAATATAACAAAAAATTATCAGGGCAGGTATAATGTAAAATAAAAAAGAAAATTTTGATTTCTGTAAAATTTAGCCAATTGCCTAAAACGGTTACCTCATGACTCAATATAATATAAAAATATATATAAATTTTAATATGTTAAATACTGTATTTTTTTATTAATTGATGACATCCTTATTTTATTATTAAAATTTTAACAAAAGATTGTCCTTGCATAAAGAATTATTTTATTATGTAAAATCCAGATCCAATTTTTAAATGAACACCATCGCAAGCACAAGCACAATAAACAAAAAACAAAAAGGTAAGCACCTTTTTATCTACCGATGATTTTTGTTAACTATGATGGTACCGAATGTGGTTGTGTAAGCCCCCACGTTTCTCTCCACACAATTTCATGTGCAATCACATGCTCATTTATAAAACTTGAAGCAATATGTACTAGCAGCAATAAATCATATCATTATTCAAGAGAAATGGATGGCTCTGCTTCTGAAAATCTTGCACAAAAAATCATATATATTTTGTGTAATGCTATTGCGGACTAACTTGTTAAATATAGGGATGGCAAAAATTCTTACGGAGACGGATACCCTCAGTGATTTTTCCCATTCGGGGAGGGTATGGGAAAAATTTCATACTTAATTTCTTATTCGGGGAGGGGACGGAAAAATTTTGTTACCCAATTTCTTATTCGGGGAGAGGACGGGGATGAGGTGGAATCCCCATCCCCTACCCATTTTCCCATTTTAATTTTTAATTTTATTTTAATTTTTTAAAATTACTAGTAAATAAATTATAAAATTTAAATTATAAAATTATAAATATTGGTAAAAATAAAAAATATCAAAATATTTATATTATTAAACTTTTAGGCTTAATTAACTAATTAAAGTCCTAAATTTTTATTTAGGACATTAAAAAATCCGAGTAGATTCTATTAGCCCAAAAATTTTTTATTTTTAATATTCTTTAAATATTTTAAACTTAAATCTGTTTTTTATTTATTTTTAGATGTTATAATTGCCCACAGCGAATAACAATTTTAATATCTAATCTAATCTAATCTAATATTTACTCTTATTTGCTCCGATTTAACTATTATGTTGTAAAGGGAATATGCCACATTTATAAAGTACCTACGCCACCATTGAAAAAGTTAATTTTGAATCTAAATTTAATTTTATTTGTAACAATTTTATATTAGACTATTAATTTGTTCATAATAGCTTGTAAAAGAAGTTTGTATCCCTTGCATGCTGTGTTACTTACTAATTTAATGTATGTAATTTTTGTAATGGATATTAATGTAAGATATATTTCGAACTTTACTTTTATTTGAATTTTTTATTTTAATATGATTAACTCAAAATAAAAAAAAATATATATTAGTTACTCGGGGATCGGAGACCCTCGGGGATCCCCTGTTATTATTCGGGGAGGAGATAGAGATTCACTCAAGTAATTCTGACGGAGACGAAGAGGGGACGGGGACATACACAAAATATCGAGAATGGATACGGGGAGATTGGTCCCCTCCCCTCCCCTCCCCATTGCCATCCCTAGTTAAATACTACCTCACAGAAAAATTATGCTTAAAAAAAAATGAATTTTCTTTAACATTTCCCCTTTTTTTGTGGCTCCACTTTTACTTTTTCCTTTTTCTTCCCCCAACATATGGTTAAAATCGTTCATAGCCAATACATACAAAATGAATGAATTTTGTAACATTTTGGGCACTGTTAAATAAATCTCACTGCTCGAAAGGCGGAAGCCACTTCTTGAAAGGTCGAAGCTGTGCTTTAAAAACTGCCAGCGAAATCAAAATTGCCACAGCATAAAACGAAGTTAGTGGCCTGAACATCCCGAAGGCATGAATTTGTAAAATTTTATACTTTCGACTTGCTCTTAGGGTGACATTGCAGCTATATTTGCTAAATACAGACTACGATGATCCAAATAGGTGAAATCGCACCGTCGCACCAACAATTCCTCCTCAAAATTAACCTGAACAAAATGAAAATCTAAGAAATGCCATAATAAAGGCTTTATAACAAATTTAAATTGCCAGAAGAGTTAAAAGCCAAGATAAACCACAATCTTGTTGTGCCAAGACAAGACACTCTGAAAACACCATTCAACTCCACATCCTGCACATGCTAAAAGGTCTTGAATGGGAGAGTTGTCATGAGGTTTAAACATTGTTGAATGTAAAACTAAACTTGACGTTACTCGTAATACCTAACAAGTGTTATCTGGTTAAGACCAAGCCGTCTTTCTATCTATTGGCTCACTAACTAGCTACCCAGATTATTAGAATTCGATGCAACATCATTTTAATTTCTTTAAGGACCTTTAAATAGTGAGTAATATTAATAAGAAATGATAAAACCACAAGAGAGAGAGTTATAGAGAAAGTTGGTAGCGATTAAACATTGTCCCCACCAACTGGAGGCAATCTGGTCCGAACGGCCGCAAAAAAGATTATAAACCTGTTTGACTCAATTATATTTCAACCATAGTTCATTAAAATTGAGATTTGTACTTTAATTAGACTGTACTCATTCCTCCAAAAGTAATTCAGCCTAGGCAAAAGGTCAAATCCACTAACAGAATAGATTCTAAAATCTAATCTTGTAGGACATCGGCAAACCTACAAACTTAAGGATAAAAGCAACCTATCAAGAATATACAACTAAATCATCTAGTACATATAAATAAAAAACAAGGAGTTATTGATTCCCTTAACATACCCCACTAGAAAATGCCTCAGGTAGAGCCAATGATATTAGCAGGCATCTTCCCCAGGTTACCCTTTGCACTGGCGGCAGTTTGTCCACCCGTAGTCCTAGCACTTGCAACCTCAGTTGCCATGACTGATTTCTTTATCTGCCAAAAGCAAAGTATCTAATAAATCAGACGCCTTCCTCCAAAAGTAATTTAACTAATTTCCTATAACTTTCCTCTTTAGTCAATTTTCAGTGTAAACCAGCACAATGATATGTGAAATGCACAGACAGACATGCATCTTTATATATAACAAGTAGACACATGATATCAAGGGTAAAACTCACTGCAGCAAGCCGCTCCTTGTGGATATCACATACAAGCTGTAAAAACCATAGAAATACAATTAGAAAATATAGGAAATTTTGAAAGATGTTTCTTAAACACAAAGCTTCCAACATCATAGCCTGGAGGCTATATATTGGACCATAGCCCCATTCACAATGGTATTGGGTCAGTGACGATTCTTACTGGTTTTCTGAAGGTCTTGATCTCATCACCACTAAACCCAGGAAGTGTCATATTCCAATTTCTTTCTGTATCAATGCATGAGAATAGTAAGTTAAGTACTAGCTGTACATAAACAGAACCAAAAACAAAATGCAGAATATATTTTGCAGCATAACTAACCAAGATGTACAAGTATGTCTTTTGCTTCCAATGTATCTGATTTTCGATGCTTAGCTAATGAGCAACCAAACATTGTAATCTGATTAAAAAAATAAACAGTGCATTTTAATGACAAATACAGGTAGAGAAAGTATCAAATAACAGCACAAACATTGTGGTAAGGCTTCAACTACTGGGGAAGAAGATTAAAGGAAGACTTTTATCATACATACATGTGGCTAAATATGGTAATTATAAATTGCCTAGACAAATTCTTCATGGCTAAACATTATATCTTGCAACCTGACACAATATCATTGCCTCTGCAAGATTTGTATATAAGTATGATTGACAATTATAGAGATATACAGCAATCTTTTATATTTTATATACTGGAAGACCAATCATATAATTCTTGTTTAAGAGTTTCTAGCCCACATTAATCTGCGAAAAAGATCATTATAAATATGATCATATATGTCATTGCCCAAGCAATGTTCCAACTTCACCAACAAAAACAGGGCATCATTGAAAATTCTTGCCTTGAAAACGGTCCGGATTAACCTAGGAATTCATGAAAGAGAATCCAAGAGCACAAAACATCCTTAAAAATGTCCCGTGTGTGTTGTGTGAGAGAGTTCAAGAGACTATAAATTCAACTACTCACAGACTCAACAAAATCTTCTGCAATATCCACAAGAATATCTTCAACGTCCGGATCCAACCTCTCTGATGGATCAATCTGTCAAAAAAGCATAAGAATCCAACTTAATACCAAGAGACAGAAACAAAGGCACAGAGACTCATTTAAAATCTAAGAGAACCAAACACAAGATAGTTAAGAAGTGAGAAAACACCAACCATATAGGACCAAATAGACAAGTGTAGATTGGCCAATGCTTCTAAAGCTAATCTATACATATCATCCCCAAATCAAATATTGACATGCACAATCAACAAGTATGCCTTCAAGACAAAAAAACAAATAAAGCACAAATCACATCACATTTGTTGCATTATATCCCCAATAGCTGACCCACTACACTGCTAGCAATGCACTGTCAACAGGATGACAATGAGTAAATGCATATTACTGGTACCGCTCACTCTAAATAAGTTGTGAACGAGAGACACCATTAGAACAAGTAACCAATAATGCAATGACTTAACAAGATCTCCTTTGCCATGTTATAAGTCCAACTCCTCAATTGTGAAATAAATGTCTATTTTCAGTTGTTTGCAATAAAATCAAAACTGGAAACAATCCCAAAACTTCTAGGTTTGGAGATACGGCTAGTACGAATTTGAAATATTAAGAGAAGGTAAATATGTTTCACCTGGTTAACTAGCTCCTGGATGCTTCTTTTGGTGAGAATCCGATTACCAAATTCATCACTTTCTGTGCCAGCTATTTTACTCTGATTCCCGGTCTGGACAGCGTTAGGCTGTACCAATGCAAGGGAGGAAGGTTTCTGAGTTGCAGAGCCCGGCGGCCTTGTAATTTGCTGTTGATGGGGTGAAGATTGAGGCACCCTTGGTGAGGAAAACTGTTGCCCATAATGGTCAGGCAGCTGATGTGATGGTTTCGATTGTTGTGACTGCACAGATGAAAGATGCTGTTGCTGCAAATTTGTTGACAAGGGAGAATGTTGCTGGGGAATATGTGACCGCTGCTGCATGGATGGAGTGTTCATCTGTGGTCTATATGTAGAGGGGGGTGGCAAAGGAGGCTTCCCTTGTGATCCAGATGATAACCATGGCTGATTAAAGGACTGCACACTTTGTGATGTATTTGGTGAAGAGGAACCAGGTGAACCAACTTGTGAGACCCGCATAAGGCCTTGCCCTTGGAAATTCTGCAAAACGTAGATGAAAGAACAAATCAGAGAAGAAATGCTAAAGGAAAAGGTCAACAACCCAAATCTCATCAAAAACTTTTCATCAGCCATGATAAGAACAGGTCAATCCAATACAAACAGCGATTGAACTTGTCAAATCATCAAACCATTAAGTATCCCATTGCCAGCCAGAATTCTCCTTATTCCCATAAAAGCATACCCCAAAAAAAGGAAAGGTGGCCTATGTCCACCGCAATAACACCCAAATTAAAGCCCATGCCTCCAATTCTCCTTATTCCCAACAAAGGGAAAAAATTTAGATTATTCCAGTGCTCCAAGGTTTTCATATGCCAAGATACACAGAAGAAAACTAAAATTTAACCTCTGGAAAGAAATTGCTGTGCACCAATTTGGACCATCTAGCATAATTTCCACTTTGATTTCAAAGAGTTTACTTCATCATATTTTTCATGAGTACGGCTACTGCAATGTTCTTATTTTTGGGGTAAAACAAAGTATTGCATTTCAATTAAAACAAAATATTGCACTTCAATTGGCTATCCATCCACCAAATACTCCACCAACCCCCCGTCCCCCTGTGGGGTACCCCTTCTTCCTTAAGGAACAACAAACAAACAAAAAATCAAGTTTTTTTTTTTTTCCATTTTATATACTCAGAGAAGGTATTTCTTTTGCTAAAATCCTAACTTCTGTTGAGTAAAAATTTAAAGCCAAATTATGTCAATATTTAATCATTCACTTGAATTATCACAACATTAACCTTCTTTATGAAAATTTCTTTTGAATGAGGGGGGGGGGGGGGGGGGGGGGGGAACTGTGAATTAAACTTGTGGATTACACTCAAGCCAACCCCCCACCCAGACCACCTTAGCTGATTTTCCACTTTTGAAGTTAACAAAATCTAATCTTAGTCACACCATAAATACATGAATGTATTAAAGAAAATTAATTATTACTAACTTGGGTGCCTGGAGATTGACTACTTGGGGAAGATGGCGGCGGTCTAAGGGAAGATTGTTGCACAGGCCTTGGTTGATGGTGTTGTACAGAAATCCCAGCAGGCCGCATTTGAGAACTCGAACCTAGCGATCCCATCACCCCCATTCCTTGGATTGCAGGTGGCCTCACCTACAAATTACAAACATCACCCAATTTAATAACTGATGAACAAAGTGTCTGCTTGACAACAAAGAAACTGAAAGACCATCAATAAATTAGGACAAACACACCACCCCATTTAATAAAAGGAAACAAAGCTTTTTTTAGAGCATTCCTTTCACCAATCTTAACTTAAAGAAACTGCCAAAATCACTCATTTATTGAAAATAAATAACATAAAATCTAAATAGTCTCAGAGCTATAACCGATTCAAAAATAAATAAATAAATAAATAAAGGGGTCGAAGTAGAGACCGAATCAGGAACGTTAACTCCGGAGCGGCCCAACCCGCCAAACGGCTGGCCAAAAGAAGACGAAAAGGGGGGCGAGGGTTGGGGAGATGAAGCTGTAGGGCGGGGTGCTGGAACTCCAATGGCAATGCCGCCCCTCGGGGGAGAGGGAATCGGAGGCGAAGCCGAGGTCGATGGAGTCGCAGAAGAAGAAGAAGGAAGAGAAGAGAAGTGAGAAAAGTGTTGCTGCGGCGGTTGCCATGGTCTCGAAAATGAGGTGGGTCTAGGTGGTGGTGGTGTGAGCGAAGTGGGCCTTGACGGTGGGGCCGGGCTGGGGCTGGGGCTTGGGTTAGGGTTTGGGGTGTTGGTTGTAGGAGTTGAAGTTGGTATTGTTGTAGATGAAGGGGTTGACGGTGTTGGTGGAGTTTGTTGTTGCTGTTGTGGAGGCTGTGACGACGGTGCCGTGATTTGTGAAGTGGTGACGGTGCTGCTGGCAGTGTTGGCTGTGGTGGTGGTGGTGGTGGAAGGAGTGGGGGTTTGTGTTTGTTGTGGCTGTTGTGGCTGCTCTTGATCCATTGGGAGTTGGAGGGAAAATTGAGACAGATTTGGGGATTTTATGTGGCTTTCACTGGCAGAGGGGCTTTGTCGCTTTGATTTGATAGGTTGGTTTTATTATTATTATTATTATTATTTCAAAAGTAGCAAAACATTTTATTGATGTCAATTTGCCTAGCATCGGTTAATAGGTTAATCTTACCATGCTTATATCAATGAAGGACACACGAGGTGAGTTTATGTAATTCCTTTTTATTATTATTTATGTCAATTTATAATTGTTCGGAGTAAATTCCTTCTCAAATATGATAGTTTTTGGACATCTTGAACCAATTCAATAAAAATAGTGATAACATATACATTTAATTTAAAGATCTTAATTTAAAAATTTGACATAAATTTTCTGGTAATCTTTAATCCTTACACAACCATTTAATGGTGAATATATTAATATCAATTTTACCCACCATCGGATTGTCTAAAATTAATGACTTAAAATTTTTATTTAAGTTAAAAGTTTCAGTTAAAATATTATAACCATATCGTTTAAATTTATATTAATATAAATAATAATATTACATAAATAATAAATAATACTTCATTTAAATTTTGTATTTAATTAATATTCATTCACGTCATATATCTATTATTCAAGAGTTAAAAATGTACGAAATGTCATCTATGGATGGGTTATAGAGAAGACATGTCTCTATGCACAGAATAAAAAGAAGACATGTCATAGCTGCGATTACTTATAAACGACATGTCTTACATATTTTTTTGGAAACATAAAGGACATGTCCTACAAATTCTACAACAGTTACAATGTATCATCTATGTTATGAAGTTATAATCCATCGGTCATACTCGTACATCAATGGCCAACCTCCAGATTACCATAGCTGCATCATTTTCATCAATAGAAAGACTCCTTTCCTCTTGACGCCATATTTTCATCATCAAGCCTCTGATATTGCACATCATAATTTCCATTTTCAAGAGCTGGTATGGGAAGCAAATCCTTCGCTCTGTTATTAGTAACAGTAGAAGTGACTAACATGAGCATAAGTTATTGCGGCATTTCATACTTAAAATAAGCTCATTTCTAAGTTTCTAAATGATTAACACGAAAAATATAAAGCACTAGTGACATCTCATCTCTTTAATGTGCCAAAGCTCACATTTTCATCTTTTGAATCCATCATAATTTATCCATAATGATCAATGACTTCCCAGCAGGAACAATTTGAGTTAGGCCAACATTTTAGGCAGCAAATCTTCATTAAAGCAATTAACTTTCTGTCCAACTATAGATGCAATTTGTACTCAAGTTTTTGTGTGGATTTTAAAAAGAATGCCGAAAGAGTTTACCATTACAGGCATGGATCCAGGCACAAAAGCTATTAAAGGGATTCAAAACAGGATTTAGCATAATAGGAATTAGAGCATACGTTGTTGAATAAATGATAAGTCCAATCAGCACAGCTGCAAAAGCAAGATAGTATGTCCAGTTCACCTGCAAATGAGGTACTCACCACATGGTCAGATGGGTTTTGAAAGGTGCCAATTCCGAGGAAAAGAAGGAAATTAGCTCATAGCTTATCAAAATATGTATAAGGTGGAATCAAACTCATTGGATTGACTCAATGTGATGATTCATATAGGCATGGTAATGAAAGGAATAATCTGAAAATAATACCTGTTGGTGGTAACAAAAAATACGGAGGATAACTGCCCACATATCACTTGTAAGCACTGACAGAATTAACATTGTGGCTCCACTCAGCTGAATACAAAATATCCTCATTAGAGTTCATCCAACCAACAAAATCAAAGAAAATGCTTTCTTCAGAATTTACAAAAACAGCATTTTGACAAAATTTTGTAGCCGCTAGATCACTTAAATAACTGTGGTTTCTTTGTGCAGAGACTTACATGGGTGCCGGAACATCAAGGAAATGTAGTTGATTTTCATGTAAATAAAAATTGTCCAATAAATATTTGTTGGTGATAAGAAACAGACCTTTAGAACAAAAGGAACAAGTGTGTAGAACATAAAACTGGATGCTGCATTGCCCACAAAGCTCAATATCTAAAACCAAGAACCATAAAAATTCAGTTTGATAAGGTAAGAAATAATTCATCTCCAGAGAGAAAGCTAAAGTATCACATAGGTGAACTTATGATTCTTAAACAAAAATTTTATACACACCTCTTCTAAAACCATTAGCTTCATATGAAAAGTGCAACACATGCATTATAAGTTCAATAGATTTTATAGTCTTTCATATAATCTCCTAAATCCTAATTGATAACCTTAGGTTGCTACAATCTTAATATACGAAATGAGAAAATGCACATTGTACAGAGAAGCAGAGATAAACCTTATGAAAGCTGTTCACCAATTCAAAGACTGTGACAAATTAAATAGGTTACTCACAATATCTGTCGACCACTTGACTGATTCTAGACTCTTAAGCTCCAGTGTGGATCTAAAAGAAGGTAATGGAATGAAAGCAAAAGGAAATTTAATCATACCGCACAAAGAAGTATACAATTTATTACATGTAAATGTAATCATATCACCCAGCAAAAAAGGATACAATTGAACCACGCTCACTAGAAGTCCATAAACGCCAATCATGCAGACCACTTCAACACGATCTATTTTCTTTACTAAGAATTCCTGCAATTGGGTACATGATTCTTTAATGAAAATGATACTGTTGAATATGGATTCTGCAAAACCCACATTTCAATTCAACGAACAGACCTTTCCTAAACTAAAATAAAAAATTTAAACCTCATCGAATTTTATAGAATAAGAATGGGATTAACCAACCTCACCGACATAGCTCATGGCAAAGAAAATGGCCCCAGCAATGACAAGTATGTCGCCCAGGAGAGGTCTTGGACCACCTGAAAGAAGGTTAGTAAATAAGGAGACTAAAACAAGAATGATTATGTGGCTACTGATAGATTTGGTACTTCCAAGTTCAGAGGCGCAATTGTTTCTAAACCTTCCCCTTAAAATATATATACATGTCTTTCAATTTACAAAACTAGGTAAATGGTACCAGCAATTGGTGATACACCTATTCATAAATAGACATTGGTTGAAATATAATAGAGAAGCTGAGAAAACGAATATAACTTGATTAGAAGATGTGGAAAAGAAAATGTCACCTCCACCAGCCATCTCAGCGTCAGAGAGCAGCATTAAACCAAGGCCAAGCACACAGAGGGATGCACCGAACAATTGCCATACAGAATATCGAGTGCCAAGGAACACCCATGTGAAGACAATTGCACATGGTATTGCGCAGCAGTCCAATAGAGTCACACTACTAATTGATGTGAACTGGAATGCTTTATTAACTGCATCAAGAATAAGTGCCAGGAGGTCAAGGAATCTGGAAATTAGCAAGTCTATATTGAGTTTCATTCTACATCAACACATCTTGACGGTATTTTAAGATTTCTGGACATTTTGTAACAAAGCTGAAGAGCATAACGACAGTTAATTAGTTTTTCACTCACAAAGGAAATTTCCTTGAACGTCAACAAAGCCTAAGAGTAGATACCAATACCACGAAACCTGCCAATATCATAGAACATATTCCACATCTTCAAATTGATTTAAGTAAATTATTTGTAGCATTGTGACAAATGAAATTCAAACAACACCTTTTAAGATTCTAATCCACACACACCATATTGCCATGACAACAAAAGACAAGAAAAATCTAACTACATTTTGAGTTCTTTTGCTGTTTATCAGTATAATTCTTCCACATGAATCTAAATAGCAAAATATAAAACATACTTCTATATTCTTTTACCTTTTTTGGTTTTATAAAGCAAAAAGACGGACCCTTACCTGAAGTCTTTGGCGTCTATAAAGCAAAATACCACCATAAACCAAAGCCAAAGACAAGTAACATAAAACTGACTGAGTAATAGGAGCGTCAACACCTACAGAGGTAAACAACCAATATGGTGTAATCCAAAATGGCGCAAGGAAAATGAACTTATAAAGAAAAGAGAAAAAGATGATTTTGTGAAATGTTAAAAGGTTCGGAGAATGATACCAAGATCTGTTATAACAGCTGTGGTGAAGCTCGAGAGGGCAAGTGAAAAAGAAACAAGCTGACCCAGAAGCAGAAGGTAAAGAGTTCTCAAGGCCATTTGGCTTCTGCCGCTCCAACAGCTGATAATGGCGTTCATCAAGTTCATTTGTTCAGATTCATTGCAAAAGCCAAGCTGAAGTACATTATTTATTGAGTTTCTAATATAATACTTTATTGTTCGTTAACTGTTAGAAAAGTCCATTTCTGTAATATGTGGCTACCGTTCAGGGATGTTGGGCTCGGGGCTGGTGAGAGTGACTTCACTTTATGGAAAAGAGGAAGTGTCCCATCAGAGCTTGATTGCTGGCGATTGATTATAGTTTCAATTTTTTCTGTTTTCGCGAACTAAAAAGCAGTAATTTTATTAATTGATTGTACTACCGGTGATTAATCTGTCAGGATCATCGGGTCAAGGTATAGCGCTAGCGATGAAGACGTTTTTAGGACTCAGATAATTAGTAGTTTCTGAAAAATAAATAAAAAAAAACAGTTGGATCCATTTGTTTGAAAATGTGTAGAATAAATTAGCACAATAATTTAGTAAATTTTATGTTGGTACACTTTTATTCATTGTAATTATCAATAAAATTAGTAGCTTTAGAATAAATACATACAAAATAAGAGATGCATTTTATTTTTAGAATGAATGAGTTGAGATGTGCATCTTGCATGGTAATTAATTAATTATATATATATATATATATGAATTTGACGTTTGAGAGATTATTTAGAAATTAGTTTGGAGTTAAGTATATATTTGATTTAAATAAATGGGAAGAGAGGAAAAGAATAAAAATGAGAGAGGGGGAGAAAAAATGTGGGCACTAATTTTATATGATGGCCCATAGGTTAAAGAAAAAGCTTAACATAAATTTCTATATTTAATTGGTTTTCTATCAAAAGCACAGATGGTTTTAGGTTCTCGTTTTAACGCATGCATGAGTTAATAATAATGAAATAACTTTCCTCCAGTGTAATTGCGGAAGCCCTGCTACTTCTTGATCAGTTTTCTCATTGAAGCTGAAGCCATGCATCTTTCAAAACTAGAGCATCAAGATCTCGGTAGTTTAACAGAACCATTTGAGGATACACAGAGGATGATAAAGATCTTCATGCTCTCTTTGCTGGTCTCCACGTCGAATAATTAAAAGGACTTGATCTGCAAACGGTATAAATGATCATGTTAGGCTTTTTTTTTAACTACAGCTCAACCAGAAGTAGCTGCAGTTATTGAACTTCAAGAGTACCATATCTGTTCCACTCCTGATGAATTGGATGCCTCATTTCTTGATACCACACACTCGTTATCAAGTAGTTGATATTGTCCGTGGTTGTTTAGGCTTTCAAGAGCAGGCAAAGGAATGGGGTCCTTCTCGCTGTTATGCAGTAAGCAACAAAAGCATTAAGCTTAATACTGAATAGAAAGTTAAACTATTAAAGAGAGTGAAAAAACAGGATTAAACATGATAGGCATTAGAGCAAACTTTGTTGAATAAATGATGAGTCCAAAAACCACAATTGCGAAAGCAAGAAAGTATAACCAATCGACCTGCATAAGAGGGCACCATCGGGTCATGGATGCTTTGGACTATGCCATTATAAAGAAATGAATGAAAGAAGATTTCAGTTGTTCCAAGAAAAAAAAAAATTGTATATGATAGTGTCGCAGAAATAAATACTTGCTCCTGGTAGAAAAAAATACGAAAGACAACTGCCCATATATCAGCCGTAAGCAGTGAAAGATTGAACATTGCGGCTCCACCCAGCTGTATGCAAAATATCCTTATTAGAGACCATAACCGTGGCTATTTCTCAAGTAAAAAATTTATATGCTAGCAAGAGCTGAATTTGGACAACATTTTGGTGCTGATAGATTTGATACACTGTTGTAATTGATCGACTGGCATTTCTGCCACATCAGTAAACGACATTAGCAATTATTTCCAACAACTGAGTAAATTTAGTCATCTAAAGGAAAAATTATCACCAACAAAGTGTTGGCTCCACTGGCAATTGAGTCTCCTTAAGTGGTTTGATTGAGTTTGCTCCCCAGTTTGAGTCGCAGGGAAGTCGCCTTTGTTGGGAGAACCTGTGCCTCTCGGTTCGAGTGGGGACTTCTAGTCTGGGTTGTGGTACGGACTTAAAGGTGTCTCCCACAGTTGGAGCCCTCCCCAGGATACCTCATGATCAAACCAAAAAAAAAAAAAAAAAAGGGAAAAATTATCAATAAGCAAAATAACCTTCAGAACAAATGTAGCAAGTGTGTAGAACATAAAGCATGACACTGCATAGCCCACAAATCCCAAAATCTGAAGAGAAGAATCATAAAGTTCAGCTTGACAAGATAAGAAGGCATTCATCAATGCAGCAGTGAAAAGAAATCATAATTTTAGCTAATTCCGACGATTACTTTGTTTTAAAGAAAATATATTTATGCTTCCTTTTACTGAATTTTGACAATAACTTATCAAGACAGATTAACTTGGAATGGGAAAATGGTCACTGAACAGAGAAGGCAGAGGTAAAGGCTCGCTTACAATATCTGTCGACCACTTGACTAATTCCAGACTCTTAAGCTCCAGCATCGATCTAACAGAGTGTTATGGATGAAAGCAGCATTTTTTGTCAAGTTACATTGCGATTCACCTGTGTGATACTCCATAAAATTGTCTCCAAAGCTAAATTGAAACAAATTAACTAGGAGCTGAAACTTGAGTTCCATACACAAGCGAATATACATATTTGTGCGTGTAATCATGTGGCCGAACAAAAAAGGATACAACTGAATTGAACTCACTAACAGTCCATAAACACCAATCATGCAGACCACTTCAACGCGATCATTTTTCTTTACAAAATATTCCTGCATTTGAGGCATCGGGCATGAGTGAGAGTATGGAAACTCAAAATAGGCAAGTACGAGATTCTGTAAAGAAAAGGATAGCATAGAACATGGTCCCAACAATGACAAGTATATCGCCCAGTATAGGTCTTGAAACACCTGAAAGAAGAACATTGATGAGCAGACACTTCGTCAACAATGTATCTAGAGTAAATTTCTCAACTTCACACAAACTGGTAACCAATTACGAATAAGTCATAAACAAACATTGGTCAAAATAGAATACAGCACTAACAAAATGAAAGGCTTAGTTCTAAAAGGGAAAAGAATTTGTCACCTCCACCACCACCACCAACCACCTCGGCATCAGAGAGGAGAAGTAAACCAAGTCCCAGCATACAGATGCCTGCACCGAACAATTTCAATGGGGAATATCGAGTGCCTAGCAACAACCGTGTGAGGATTAACGCCCATGCTATCGTGCAGCCGTCTAGCAGTGTCACACTGGTAATTGATGTGAATTGGTACGCTTTATTTGCTGCATCAACATAAACTTGTGAGTATTCATTTCAGTATGTCTAAATCTAGATGGCATAACAAGTTAACAACTATTTATTAGTTTTTCACTCACCTAGAAAATTCCCTTGAAGGTCAACAAAGCCTAAGAGTAGATACCAATACCAAGAAACCTGCAAATATCATATAATAAACTGCACATCTTCATATTCATGAAAGTGGAATTACTTGTAGTTTAAAGACAGTTGAAACTCAAACAACACACTGAAAGATTCTGGTTTCACGAACACCTTATTGCCATGACAACAGAAGAAAAGAAAAATCTAACTAAAATATCTAATCCTATGCTATCTAACAGCATCATTTTACCTGTAGTCTTTGGCGCCTGTACAGCAATATACCACCATAAACCAGAGCCAAAGTAAAGTAAGAGAAAGCTGACTGAGTAACAGGGGCATCGACACCTGCAATACAAACACCGGAAAGAAAAACAATATTGCATAATCCAAACATTACACAAACAAAATAGGAACTTAATTAGAAACCAACAAGATTTTATGAAATTGTTAAAAATTAAGGTCGTCGGAGAATAATACCAAGATTTGCAATAAAAGAGGAAGTGAAGTTCGTGGCAGCAAACGTAAGAGAAGCAAGCTGACCAATGGACAGTAGATGCAGAGTTCTCAAGGTTACATGGCCTCTCCACCAGCTGTTAATGGCGTTACAGTTCATTGTTCAGAATTTCAACCAAAAAAAACCATTTAAATGGTTGTAACTCTATTGTTTGTTTGTTCGTTAAAATGAGGCACAATATCAGTTTCTTATTTGCTGAAAGGTGAAAGTGAGTGGTCACTGCACATGATTTATTTATTTAGGTGCTGCAAAAAGTTTAGAAGTTTAAAATTTTACGATCATTATCAATCCCTATCCCTTACCCCACATAAAAGAATAAAATAGCTTCAGCTGTTAAATATTCTTTTTTAGTGATTGTGACATTGAAGTTTTGGATGATTCATTCTGTTTTCTAAATCTCGCGTAGTTGTTAAAAATGGATTCTTGGTTAATAGCCTTGAGTTTAGTCGTTTATAAAAGCACAGGGATGGATTTTCTTAAATTTGGGAGTTTATTGCTAAGCAAAACTTAATCAATTAATAAATTAATAACCCCTGTTCCTACTAATGTCTCCATTGAAATACCCCTGAAGCATAGCTACAACTTATACTCCGGGGGCAGGGATTAGCTTGGAGCTAAGAGCCTGCAACAGTTTAAAGCTGATGGTCGATGTGGTTCTGGTCTATAATCTCTCTTGATCATGAGAGCACAATTTTTTTTATCACGGCTCATGGCTTCAGTTTGAAAAATACTAATGTAAATATTTATATGCAATAGGACTTGTAGTTGTAGACTTGTAGCACAAGCAAGCAAAGACGTGCCTTTTCTGTTTTCATAGTCTAAAACCTCAATACGGAGGATACATATATTAAAAAGATCTTTGCGCTTGTTTTGTTTATCTGCATGTTGAATAACGACTTGTCTTCGAAAAGGATATCTAAATGCCTAGGATTTCTTGTCGGTGGCTCAACCAGTAGTAGGAGCAAATGATTGAGCCTTCCATGGTACAAGATCTGCTCCGCTCCTCATGAATCAGATGGCTCATTTGATGATGCCACATTTTCATTATCAAGTATTTGATATTGTAGGTCGCTGAATCGGTTTTCGAGATCTGGCATGGGATTGAGATCCTTCTCGCTGTTATGCAGGAAGCAAAAATAAGTAATAATTCATTGGTTATTGCCTAATTGTGCCAAAAATTCTTAAGAGAAAGATATAGGAATTAGAGCGTACGTTGTCGAATAAATGATGAGTCCAATAACCACAATTCCAAAAGCAAGAAAGTATAGCCAGTCGACCTGCAATGCGAGGGTAACATCTCATCAGGTATGCCTTGGACTATGCCATTCCAAAGAAATGATTGGAAGAAAATTTCAGTTTTTCGAAAAATGTGTACGGTAGCAGCAAACTTCAAACTGGTTTCACTTCCATTTAGAAATCAGTGGTTCAGAAAAAATACCTTTTGGTGGTAGAAACAAATACGAAATACAACTGCCCACATATCAGCTGTAAGCAGTGAGAGATTGAACATTGTGGCTCCGCTCAACTGTATGCAAAATATCCTTATTTGAGACTGTAACCACGGTTATTTCACCCAAAAAAAAAAAAAAAAGGAGGGGCTTGCTTACTGGCAAGGGTTGTATTTGGACAACATTATGGTGCTGGTAGATTTAGTAGATTGACATTTTTACATTATTGATAAAAAGTTTGCAATTATATCCAACAACAGGGTAATGTTTTAATCTAAAGGAAATCTGATCAATAAGTAACAGTTGGCGAATAGCAAAATGACCTTTAGAACAAATGGGGCGAGTGTGTAGAACATAAAACTCGATGCTGCATAGCCTGCAAAGCCTAAAAGCTGAAAGGAAGAATCACAAAAATTCAGTTTGACAAGGTAAAAGGCATTCATCTGTGCAAGGTAAAAGAGAAATTATCACAAAAGGCTTTTAATTTCGACAATAATTTAGTTTCTTATATACTTTAGTTCCTGTATCTGCTTTCAAAAGGTCATTTGTACTTCTGCACCAGAACTAAAGCACTGTTGATGTGAAACTTGGTCCAAATTTAAATGGAATCTTCCCTTTCTTATCCTCCAAATTAAAATAGAAATAAGAACGGAAACGGCAGAGATAAAACTTTATGCCAGCAGCAGTTCACCAATTCAAAGATTATTCAAAAGTAAGTTACTCACAATATTTGTCGACCATTCAACTGATTCCAAACTCTTAAGCTCCAGTATTGATCTAAGAGAATGTTATGGAATAAAAGCAACAATATTTATTAAATTAGATTAATAATTTATTGTATCATACTCCAAACAATAGTCTCCAGAGCTAGTTGAACTTGAAAGCAGAATAAGAAAATTAATATGGGGTTGAAATTTGGAGTTCTATTACAAAATTGAATGAATGTGTATGGAATCATTTAGTGTAACGAAAAAGGATACAATTGAACTGCACTCACAAGCAGTCCATAGACACCGATCATGCAGACCACTTCAACGCGATCTTTTTTCTTCACAAAAAATTCCTGCATTTGAGGCCTCAGGCGTGAGTAAGAGAAGAGAAAACAGACAAGTACACAATTCCATAAGGCAAATGATGGTGACAGAATACAAAATGTGAAAAGGAGAAAATGGGATTAACCAACCTCACCGACGTTGCTCGTGGCAAAGAAAATTGTCCCACCAATGACAAGTACATCGCCCAGGAGAGGTCTTGAATCTCCTAAGAGAAGGACACTAAATCAGTGAAAGAAAACAGAGTTTGTGTTTGGTAAACGAGAAAGTTAAAATGAAAGAGAAAGAAAATATTGATAAACTGGAAACTTCAATCTTATTATATCCAGATCAAAGTATTTTCACACTTATATAAAAAGTAACAATTCCTTGTTAATAAGTTGTTACACATGCACGTAGTATCTCTTAAACCAAATTAACAGATAGAGCCACAAACTCAACCAGGGAGCTAATCTGCTACAGTACAACACACATTAACAACCATGTGCTCACTTCCTCTGTTTCATCACAATTAATCAATTTCACTAACAATCAGTGATGACTATGTAAGTACTAATTGATTTAGCACATGCTAATTTACAGAATCTGGCACCATAACTCGCCGTTGATGATATACACAATTTAAAGCTATTCTTAAACAAACGTTGGTTGACACATAAGATGGCAGCAGGAAAAGGAAATGTCACCTCCACCATCCCCCCCAGCATCAGAGAGCAGCACTAAACCAAGTCCCAGCACACAGAGGGCTGCACCGAGCAACTGCCATAGGGAATATCGAGTGCCAAGGAACAACCATGTGAGCACTATTGCCCATGCTATTGTGCAGCAGTCCAATAGAGTCACACTAGTAATTGATGAGAATTGGTAGGCTTTATTTACTGCATCAAACACTAAGATGTTAAGAGATTCTGGAAATTATCCCGTTATGTCTAAATTATTTAATGATGCTGTTTTGGTCCAAGATGAAAACAAGACGCTGTGTAATGAAGCACACTGCCCCTGTTTTGTTTTCTGTGTGTGAGCCAGAATGATTTAGCTGGAGGGCATAACAACTATACATTACTTCTTCACTCACCAAGAAAATTCCCTTGAACGTCAACAAAGCCTAAGAGTAGATACCAATACCAAGCAACCTGCAAACATTTATCATAACATATATTGAAACTGATAGTGAGATTCTCTACAACAAAGAATCTGACTAAGGTATTGATTATTATGCTACATATGTATCCTCTTTCTCCAACAAAATCAATTCTCAACCAAAAAATAAACAATCTTCTTAGTATCGGTCGAGATTACTCCCTCCCAAACGATATGTTTTATTAATCACTTCATAAGCCAAATAATCGAAAAAATGGATAATTACCCGTAGTCTTTGCCGCCTATACAGCAATACACCACCATAAACCAAAGCCAAAGAAAAGTAAGTGAAAGCTGACTGCGTAACAGGGGCATCAACACCTAGGAGGCACGTACACCGCAAAGAAAAACCATTATCATTGAAGGAAACTAGTGAAGAAGAACATGATTTTATGAAAACGTTAAGGAAGGGTCGAAGAATAATAATACCAAGATCTGCAATTAAAGAAGAAGTGAAGCTCATGAGAGCAAGGGTAAAAGAAACAAGCTGACCCAGAAACAGGAGATAGAGAGTTCTCAAGGTTACATGGCTTCTCCACCAGCTGTTAATAGGGGCGTTCCAGTTCATTTTTCAGACTTGAGAAAAGGCCAGTTAGTTATTTTGAAGTTTGAACTCTACTCTTAGTTCGTTAAAAATGAAGGAATAACAAACATTACAATCGCAGTAGCTAAACTAAAAGTAAGTGAGCACTGGGCACTGGCACTGCACATGTTTTATTTCTTTGTAATTGCAAAAAAGTGAGTTTCGGAGATGTGCAGTGCAGCTACCATTCTTCAGTGTTGTTAGCGCTGGGGCGGGAGGCATTCTGTAACTGACAGTCATGCTCACACGCTATTACACATCTCCAATCTGCACGTGGTGGTTCATAACCACCCCCTCGGCACCCCCCATGTCTCCTTTATTTACATTTTAGTCCTCAAATGATTATTATTTTTTTTTATATCAATCACGAGGTGTCCTGGGGAGGGTCCCAACTATAGGAGGCACCTTTAAATCCGTACCACAATTTAGATTAGAAGTCTCCGCTCAAATCGGGAGGCACAGGTTCTCCCAACAAAGGCAACTTCCCTACGACTCGAATTGAGGAGCAAACCCAATCAAGTCACTTAAGAAAACTTCATTACCAATAGAGCCAATACTTTGTTGGTTAGTCCTCAAAAGATTATATGTTTCGAAGTCCCATGCAAATTTCAAGCAGTAATACAAATTCAGTCAGTGCTGTATTAATGATGTGTGGAATTACAAGTCACAGTCTTGTATCACATTTAAGGGTTTTGAACTTTTTGTACAATCTTATCTTTCAGATTCTTAATATATGTGGTTTGAGTTACGGTGTTTTATTATAGGGTCCGCCTATGTTGCAACAGTTGCAACATACAACAACTTTTGTCATTTTGTGTTTGATTACACTACACTACCTTATATTTTCTACAAAATTCAATAGCCACTAAAAGTAACAAACTTTTACATATAAGTCCATTTTTGGAATAAAATGACATTTGAAAAGAATTTTAATTTATTATTATTATTATTAATATCATTATTATTATATAAGATTATTTCTATTAAATTTTATTATTTTTATTTATTTTAATTATTATTATTTATGATTATTACTGTCATTATTATTATTATTATTAAAATTTATTTCTTTTATTATTTTAATTGTTATTATACTGTAATTAATTCATTAATATTAATATTTATCTTGTTATGATTAAAATTATTGTTATTAAAATATATTAACTTTATTATTTTAATTATTAATAATTATTGTTGTTATTATTATTATTATTAAAACTTATTAATAATTTTTATTATTTTTATTATTATCATTATTAATATTATTTCAGTTAATTTTTTTATTATTATTGTTATTGTTAATTTTTTTTAATTTTTTGTTTTAATTAACATTATTGTCATAATTATTATTTTTAGTTTTATTATTATTATTGTTTAATTATAATATATACAAATAATTTTAGGGATATAATTAACAAAGGGCATTTTAATAACTTATAATAGTTTATTCCAATTATAAAATAAAGTAAATACATCAATGGGAATGTTGTTCATTCCGATTCCAATTCCTATAGCTCAAGTAAATAACTTATTATAATTCAAATTCCTTATTACAATTCTAGCTCATTTCAATTATTATTTAATAAACGCATTATTAAAATGTGTTTAGAACATAATATTGTATATTGTTATATTGTTCACATTAATTTATTACTTACCTATGTTTGGAAGTTTTAAAAGTTAGATTGTAGTTAATTATATAATTCACTACAGTGTGCTAACTTTTGTCTTAATTGAAACATTAAATATATTTAAATTATATTTTTATTTTTACTATAATAATTATAATATTAAAAATAAATTATATTATAATATTATTTTATTATATCATATTATATTTATATATTAATAATTAATATAAAAATAATAATCAATAAATTTAAATAATGAGAGTAGATCTAGAAATGATAGTAATAATTAATAAATTACGAAATGTTTATGAATTTGTGGAATAAATAAACGAGTATTAAATCATGCATTGTAATTGCCTAATATCAATAATAAAAGTCCTCTTAAATTTCATATTTATTCCTTATTCATATCATTTAACAACTAATCTAATAAATAAAATAATAATAATTATATTATTTCCTGGCATTTCAAAAAATAAGAGGGATTGCAATGAAAAAAACCAAAATAAATACACCCTGCCGTTGGATTTGCTTTTACCATTCTTACCCTTGGATCTAATGGTTAAATTACAAAATGACAAAAGTAGTGGTATGTTGCAACTGTTGCAACATAGGCGGCTCCTTTATTATAATGTTACGTGGCAATTGGCATGACCGTGTGTCTCAAATGTAATTCTCATTAAATTTTGATGTGATTTTCTGTTTAACTTTCCCACCAAAAAAAATAAAAAAATCACAATCTTGTAAAATAGTCTTTCAGTGTTTGTCCATTTTCAATTAAAAAAATTATATATCACATAACATAAATGCCCATATATCAAATTAATACTATTAAAGAATAAAGACAAATAATAAGTCCTTATCATCTACAATTATTTATAGAATTTATATAGTCTACATGTGATTGATTATCTTTTAGTCGATCAACCGAGGGAACATACTCCCTTACCGCCTTCCGCAGCAGTTCTCTGTGAGTCTTTTCATTGGGATTGTTCTCATTTCCAACAAAAATTACGAATTTCATTAACTTTAACACATCAAAAAATATAGAGATTAATTAAAAAAAATTGTCAAGATTTTATTCTTTTTTTAGTATTGATAAGCACACATCATAATCACTACAATTAAGTGAAGTGGTGTTTGATTTGATGGAGAGGAGAGGAAGAGAAAAGGAATTCAGTTTTCATCTCCTAGACAAAAACTTCCGAATTTAATCCTTCTAAAGTTTTTAATCATTAGTTGATGTTGATAAATAATTATATATTGATAATTTTATTATATCAAAAACTATTATTGATAAAATAGATAGGCACGTAACAATTTAATCAACTTAGTGACTACCACAGCTGCTTCACATTCACGAATCGAATAACTTGTTTCTTGATGCCACTTCTTCATCATCAAACACTTGATATTGCAGGTCGTGGTTCCCAGTTTCAGGAGCTGGTGGAGGAATGAGATCCTTCTCTCTGTTTTAAATGCAAGTGGGCAAACATGATCATATATAGGTTACTGCGAAATTACATCCTTGAAAGGAAGTTCAATTCTGAGCTTGTGGCTGATTAACTAGAAAAATATAGCAATAATGACATCCCTTTAACGCGTCAAAGCTACATTTTGATCTTTTTAATGCATCTTAGATTCAGTTTGTATACAAGGTTTTGGTCTGGATCGATTTTACAAAGACTGGGACAAGCATTTCCTATAATCAGTATGCATCACGACACGGAAGCTATTAAAGAGATTGAAATCAGGATTAGGAATTAGACCACACGTCGTTGAATAAATGACAAGTCCAATAAGCACAACTGCAAAAGCAATATATTATAACCAGTCGACCTGCAATTTGAAGGTACCATATGGTCCTATGTGTTTTGAAAGATGCCGATTCTAAGGGAAAGAAGATATGGACATGGTGGAATCAAACTCATTGGTTTAATTCAATGAAATGATTCATGTAGAGCATCGTAATTGAAGGCATACATCTGACAAAAATACCTGTTGGTGGTAGAAGAAAACACGAATCTGTTGACCACTTGACTGATTCTAGACTCTAATTAAGCTCTAGCATGGATCTAAAATAAGGTAATGGTTTGAAAGCAAAAGGCAAGTATAATCACTTAGTCCGTGGCTAAAGAGTATACAATAGAGTACATGTAAATATAATCATATCGCCTAGCCGAAAAGGATACAATTGAACCAGGCTCACTAGCACTCCATAAACACCAGTCATTGCTAACCACTTCAACACGATCTTTTCTCTTTACAAAGAATTCCCGCAGTTAAGCACATGATTCCTTAAAGAAAATACTAGTGTAGGAATATGGCTCCTGCAATTTATAAACTCAAATCATCAAATAAAATATTCAAGCCTCATCAGATAGCCAGAAAATAAGATGGGATCAACCAACCTCACCAACGTTGCTCAGGGCAAAGAAAATGGTCCCAGCAACGTAAAGTATATCACCCACAAGAGGTCTTGAACCACCTGATAGAAGGATACGTGATAAGGAGACTAAAACAAGAATGATTATGTGGCCAAAAACTCTAAATTCTGAGGCAAATTTAGTTTCTAAAAGTTTCCCCTTAAAGTATCTAGACACACAGCCATCGACGATGCACCAATTAAAAATAGACATAGGTTGAAATATGATGCAGAAGCTAAGAAAATGAATATAGGTTGATTAGGGAATCAAAGAATTTGTAATAGAATGTGTTTGGTTAACAAGAAAGTTAACGAGAAAGAGAGGAAGAACAATAAAGAAGAATATGGAGTTTATTAGAAACTGTTAACTCAATCATAATAATGATCTGAGCTTTGTTTATATACAAAGATGATTACACTCACTTGAGTCTGTTACAACAAATACACACGCTTAACAAACTCATTAACAGTAAGCTGAGTCAGCTAACTAACTATAACACGTCAGCAGGGAAATCATCTTATGTTTGCAACTCTATATTTTAACCATGCTCTGTAACAGGGAAAAGAAAATGTCACCTCCTCCAGCCATCCCAGCATCAGTTAAGCAGCACTAAACCAAGGCCAAGCACACACAGGGCTGAACCGAACAATTGCCATAGAGAATATCGAGTGCGAAGGGACAACCATGTGAGGATTATTGCCCATGCTATTGTCCAGCAGCCCGATAGAGTCACGCTAGTAATTGATGTGAACTGGAAGGCTTTATTAACTGCATCAAAATTCAAGTGCCAAGAGGTCAAAAATTGACGTAGTTTCCTGTCATTTTAATTTATCTATTTTTAGTTCACCGAACATTGCCAATTTTTTTTCCAGGTGACGTCCAAAGTTTTATATATTTGTTTTGCTGAGTTAGGCGCCGTTTATGATTGCGATTAAAATGATATATATATAAAATTGAAACTCATAGTATACATGCTAACATTCTGCTTCGACATGTATAACAACAACAAATATAACTAAGGGTGCGTTTGCGATTGAGGTTGGACAATTATAATTTCCGAGCTACAGTACTAAAGTGTTTGGTAAACATTATCTGTTGTACCTTGGAAGTTATATTGATGTGATTTTTCACTTGTATCCTGAATTTTTTTTTATATATTTATTATTTTTGTCAAAATTATTATTTAAAATTTATATTTACTACATATTACTAACTTTTGTTTCGTAGTTACAGTTTTTTTTTCATAACAGTTGTAATTTAAAAACTACAGCACCTCAATCCCAAACGCACCCTAAATCTTGAATGTTGTAGTTATGTATCAATATCATCCTTTTTCACGAAAATCAGTTCTCAACCAAATTAACTAGAAACAAGCGATACACAGTTCTCAACTTTACTTGGCTTCGCCACCAGCTGATAATGGCATTCCAGTTCATTGCTAATTCAAACTTTCAGAGAGAAAGCCAATTAATTGGCTATTATTAGTATTAGTTCCTTCAATTCGGACGGGAGGGAGACTTGAGATTATACATATGCTGATATGCGTGCGTATCATCAGACGGCAATTGTCTCACGTGGTGGTTGCTCGATGATCAAACTATCCCTTTTTGTTTCTTTCTCACATTTTTGGCCTCAAAACGATTCTACAAGTCCCTGTGCAAATTTAAACCAACACTAACGCAGTTCATGCTGTGTTGCTCATATCAAATTCACGTCGGCATCATGTGATTAACAATACATACACTACTTTAATTTACATTCTCTTTTTTTTGTAATCAAGCCAAAAAAACGTGTCCTATATACATAATATAGATAGAATCTTTTTTAAGTTTAAAAGAGTTTGTCCCATATTGACTCTTTAGGATTACATCATTGATTGAGATTGCGTCCATTTATTTTCTTCAGAGTGCATTAAAACGAGTGGCTGCAAGTCCTGAAGCCACGTCGTGATTGCTTGGACCAACAACACCTGCACAGGTCACGATTGATGATCCTTATCTACCCCTTTTCGCAATTTATGATCGATCCCTATCCCTTACCCCATTTGAACGAAGAATTAGCCCTGGCTGTTGCATATCTTTCCGATATTGCGCATTGGAGAAAGTTTTCACTGCTCCGACATATGGTCCCTCGTTCGTTGAAAATTTTCACCTGTATATTTCAATTATTTATGTAATAATAAAAATTACATAAGGAAAAATTTAAGATGAATGAGGATAGTTGGAAGAGTTGGACTATCGGCACCCTTCTAAAATTCTTTTAAAACCCCTCTTTTGTTTCAATTATATTTAAGGACAAATATTCTAATATATTTCATATTTATTTTATCTCACTTCAAATTTTTGTATTTTCTCTCTTAAAAAAAAAAAAAACTCATGTATTTTCTCTGCTATCAAACTCACACATTTAATTTTTTTTCCTCAAATTCTCTATAATTTTTTCTTCAATTACTAAGACAATCTATTGATAATAAATAAAACACATTCTGACAAAATTATTTATCTTTTTTTAAGGCTCATAATAAAACTTTTTACATCATAATCTTATAGATATTTTATTTAGTTAATTGATTTTTATCAAGAAGTTTATCACCCATAAAAGTTTTTTTATGAAGAGCGAGAAAATAATAGAAAATTAAAAGATTTACAAATTAAACATTTTTATTTAGAAATAAGGGTATTTTTGGCATTAAGCTTAGCATTATTGAAAAAGGAGTTTCAGAAGAATTTTGGAGGGGTGCCAATAGTCCAACTCTAGTTGGAAATGAATTTAGGGTGAGGTTATTTAAACCCATTAATATACTCTATAAGCTTATTTACTAAAAAAACTCACTACTAAAGTATGAAAAATTAAGATTTTGCTATATTCACCCACCTTAATACCCTAGATGGCCCCAATCTATTTTAAACACATAAATATACCAACTAATACGCCCATTGATTTCCTTCAAATATAAATCAATTTTCTGATTAAAAAATATTGTGGATTAGTATCAATCATCTAAACAGGTATTTGATTGGAATTATTATCATAAGTTAACAAATTTGATTTAAATTTTGCTTGAATTTTTCATTACAATACATCGTGTTTAAATAAATTGCATATATGCATGCCTCTAGTTACTATCAATTTGTTTGCGTTAATAACAAATCAAAACCAAAATAAAAATTAAAAACATGTAAAAAGTAAATGTCATAGTTATAAGTTAATAAAATTAAATATTAAATAACTATTTTTTGTATATTAATTTTTGTAACTTAAAAATAATTTTAAAATATACTAATATTAAATAATATAATATATTAAATAAAATAAAATTATAATATAATATATCAGACACAATATAATATAAAATTTTCAATTTAACTTCTATTTACTAATGTCAAATATAATTATTTAATTTAAATTTATTTTGAATTTTTTTATTTTAGTAAATAATAAATTATTAAATAATAAAAAACTTTTACATATTTAAATAAAATTTATTTATGTAATAAAAGTAAAATAATTTATTGTAATTTATTTATTAAATTTTTATGTATATTAATATTAATATTTTATTATTATTATTTATATTAAATATAAATTTTATTTTAATTAATATAAATATAAATTAATATCTAATAAATATAGATTTATTATAAATTATTGAATAATAAAAGTAAAATGATTAAATTTAAAATATGGATAGTGTTTTAATGCAATATAACCTAAATCATATTTTCTCATGGGTTTATTTTCATGCTCTTTTCATTATATTAGTCATCATTTTAATGCAGTGCAGTACAAGTAAAATTTACAACAAAAAATGAGCATGCATAAAAAAAAAGTATTTTAATACAATATAAGTGTAATACAAGTTGTCAAACGCACCCTAAAAACTTTGGGTTAATATAAACCATTATTTTTATGAAACATAATCTCTTTGTATTAATTAAAATTCATATCTAATATTTTGACAATATGTTGTGACAAATGGTCTTGATGTCGTGCTTTTAAAATTAATTTTCACCATATAATGTTCAATTGGCCCTGAGTATAGTTTTTTAGATATAATATTATATGTTTACATAATTGAGATGCAGAGTTTATAAACTGATCATGTATTATCATGATGCATTAGGTGTTAATTGACTTTATTTAATAACAAGAATTATTAATATGATAATCTTATTTTATCCATCAATAAATGACATGTCAAATATCACATCACATGAATACATATTAGATATTCCAACCACTTAGGTATAGCATTTTAATTGATAATTTGATTCTGTTTTCTTCGTTTTAGATTCTTAAAATGGGGATTATTACAAAAACATACTTGAAGCTTAACATAAACTTGATTTGTCTAAATATATTCATGATGGTATTAATATCTTCTAAACCTTAAAAGAGAAATTCGTTGATACCAATAATAAGCATAATGGTCGTTAATCCGTTATCCGTCGCAGAATCTAGTTAAATGTCTTCTTTACCCTTAATTGCTTGAGAGTTGAGAATTTACCCCCTTTTTAACTTTTAGCAGCTCCCAGTATACAAACCTCCAAGCAGTGGTTTTTAGTTGTTGGCGCCCGTAATTTGTAAAGTGCGGCTCATTCTCCTGTGGGCGCACAAACCTCGAACAATTAAATACTATTATTGGTATTTCGCAAATTAAAAGGCTATATATTCCTGCAAGATAAAATTATTTTACAATTTTATTGTTTTTTTAACTTAACAAGCTGACATTCTCAAGCTCATATCACGTTAGACTACTACCAAAGAAAAGGTTATAAAATCCAATCCAATTGACCGTAATTGATTAGTTAAACAAAATGACATTCTCTCTTCTGTTTTGGTGCTTGTGCTGCCCTCTAAGACGGAATGCTCCTCTAATATTGTTGTACAAAATGTCAAAAGACTAATCAAAATAATACAAAAACTTAAATACACCTATGGAACTATTTGGGTATAATAGATGGTGTTATTTTTTTTTTTGATTACATGAGACTATTGCTCAGATTACAACTTATATACATGAGACTATTACTGATATTTACAAATCAGACTATTACTGGGACCAACTGACATCAATGCTAATGGAGCTCTGCCCAGATTTTAACCCTCACAAATATTCGAGGGATGTATACTCCTCACTCATGGGTAAGGGAGAAGACTGCCTTCACTCAAATTAATTGAAGAAGGAAATACCTCCACAATACTTTTGTGGGGGTCGAACTGCTGCCCTCCAAGATGGAGGGCAGCAGCCCTAGCCACTCGGGCTATTGCCCGAGTGGTTAATAGATGGTGTTATTTGAGTTGTCATTTCATTGATTTAACAGTTGAAATCATTATCAACATTGAGGTCATTGTGGGTGACAATGAATTAAGGGATAAATTTGTTTAGATGATACAAGATGTTTGAAGTTTGAGCCTTAGCTATACCGATGAGAAGAAGATTTAGTTTATAATTACGGTATGCTTTAAGGAAAGGGCGGTCATATCTTGATTGCTTAATCAATGTTACAACTTACAATCAAACAGTGGCAAGTGGTGGTGCATCCCGACCGCCCATGACGTAAATCAATGCGCTGCATGTGTCTCTTCAGACATGGTTGCATAATCCTTTAATCATTTACCATTTATTCTGAACATTATGTCAAATAATGTTCCCAATTTCACCCCAGATGCCAACTGATATCGTCCATTTATTGATAATCATCATTATTGAGGTGTAATTATTTACGCGTAATTATGAAGCGATATTTTTATTTAGGTGGATGGATAAGCGTAACAGTCCAAAGATGTTGAAAAAAACATCATTATTCATTCACCAGAAAGACAAAAAATAAAAAATAAAAAGAAAAAAATATACCCTGTCATTTTAAATCTATTTAAACGAAAATTCATATTTTTGTTTTTAGATTTAGTTTGCTTTAGAGAGATTTCACGGTTAGAGAGAGAAAGATAACCATAAATAATTAAATATAAATTTTCTTGCGTGCCAAGTACCAAATGATGTCCGTTAGTTTGGCGCCGAACCTAACTTTGCCGCTGACAAAGCAAACCGAAGCGCGGAAACGATACGCCGAGCCTCCGAAAACGAGCCAAATATCTAAACCTCAAAATCTTTAATTCTAACGACGGCAACTTTTAGGCTCCGCATAAACTGTAGCCAAAAGAGAGCATCATCGAGACAGCTAAGCAAAAGCCATAATCGATCCGATTGTATTTCAAAAACATAAAAATTAACCTAACAGAGACAGAGTTGCAAAATTAATCATTATTATTATTATATCATTTAACCAGCCACCTATTTCTACTAAAAATTAGAAAAAAAAAAGGATGGTGGGACCACTTTTGTAAACCACGTAGCAGAAGCCACGTATCATCGGAAACGGTGCGCACCTGGCAGCACACGTTAAAAATAAAATTGATTTGAGGCATGAAAATCCGTAGCCACGCACGTTTCATTCATTCGCTTCGGCCGAAAGGCCAACATTTAACAATGCCTGACGCTTAGCTTCCAATTTGCCTCTGGCCTCCAGCCTGGCTTCTGATATTTCTTTCCAATTGTTAATTGTTATATACATATATATATATAATTAAAAATCATCTATCTTTAAACAAATCAATAATTTAAAAAATTAATAATAACAATCATCATCGGTTTGTCTCTTTTCGCCGATCCTTCCTCCCTTTCTCCCCCTTTATTATCCTTCTGACTCATTCTGATAAATCTTGTTTACAAAATCTTCTTCTTCTTCTTCTTCTCATTCCATTTTTTGTCTCAATTTCCTGAAATCCTCTTTACAGGTAATAGTCTCTATCATATTTTTATTTAAAATTATTTATGTTTCATAGATTATTCTTATTTTCTATATTTTAAAGTTATTTATTTAATTAGCAGAATAAGGAATTGATCGGTTGGCAAAACTAAGTGGAGGCGATCATATGGCGGAGGAGCACAGATTCCAAGCACAAGAAGGGCACAGGCTCTGCGCAAACAACTGCGGCTTCTTCGGAAGTACGGCGACGATGAATCTCTGTTCGAAATGCTACCGAGATCACTGTCTCAAGGAGCAACAACAAGCGTCGATCAAGACGACGGTTGAGAATTCTCTTTCGGCTTCTCCTCCTTCGTCATCCGCCCCGTTCCTCGGATCTCTCCCCGATCCTCCAGCTTTGGCCCTGCCGGAAGTCAACGGAGATAAGGATGCCGACGTGGCTGTGGTCGTCGAGCAGCAGCAGCAGCAGCAGCCACCGCAGCCGAATCGGTGTTCCGTTTGTAGGAAACGGATCGGGTTGACGGGTTTCAAGTGCAGGTGCGGGACCATCTTCTGTGGGACCCACCGGTACCCGGAGAAGCACGGATGCTCGTTTGATTTCAAGAAGGTTGGCCGAGAGGAGATTGCTCGAGCTAATCCTTTGATCAAAGCGGAGAAGCTCGAGAAGATTTGATTCCCACCGTCCGGATCTCATTACATTTTAGGAAATGAAGACGTCGTGTAATCAACGTCGTCAGGACCGTACATCCGGTCATGCCTGAGGCTTGATGGTTGATAAATATTCTCTCTTTTTCTTTTTTTCTTAATTTTAATTTTTAATAAGGTTAATTTTGGCTTCTTCTTTTTTTCTTTTTCTTTTTTTAAATGCATGTAAAAAGTTTGGGTTAAAAAAGAAATTGGGAGGAGGTTTCATCCAATTCCGTGTAGATTATTAAATCTTCATTTCGAGAGTGAGAGAAGTTGGTTACTTGGTTTGGATTTTTGATTTGCTCGTGTGAAAACTGCATGTGCGGCCAATCATGAGAACCCCGTCTCAATGGATGCTGCCCATTTTCAAAAGTTGTATTTTTTTTTACTTTTACCCAGTTGGATAGAAAATTAAAGAAAGGTAGGTTTGTGTACTTACACGTTGTTGTTGGCATGTTGCTATTGGACGCTCAAAATTGAGGTCTTCATTTTCATGCCATTAGGTAGATGCATGAATCAGTTGTTTGTGCTTGGAGCGTATCCAATCAAATCAAGAATGGAAAGTAGAAACGTGTTTGATCACCTCTTAACTACTGAAGCCTGCGGCCAAAACTAATACACATGGACATAAAATAACATATTAGTCTTCTACTTGTTGAAATTTTATTTTATATGCCATTGATGTTTACTGCTATTATATTATATACTATTTTATAAGTGGAGTTATTAGCCGCCGAAAGTTTCTGTTACACCCCTCAATTTTTATGTCGTATATCCTCAATTATGCATCCTTTACGAGAAAGTAACAAGAAATTTGAGACTTGTAGCAAAAGCTAACTATAACAAAAACCATATTGGTGCCGTATGATAATAGCCTTTTGTCGAGAATATTTAACGACGTTCACAATTTATATTCTTGGACAATGAGAAATTGAATTTTTTTCACCTTCCAGATGTTGGGAAGACCCAAATGTGCAAACAAGTCCGGCCCAATTCAGATGGCATCCATTCACCATGAAGAAGTGAGGATTGAGGAAAAGATTAAAATGTAACACATTAAAATACTCATCACCTTGTATATAAACGATCACCAGATAGCTGATGAGCTTGTGGATGAGAGAGATATTGCACAAGCCTGGTTCATGCATAAGCAAAGGCTTTAGGAAATAAATTTTTTGCAGGCTCCACGGGCAGACTCGTGACTTCTTATTATCTCAGATAAATTTACAAATTTATTAAACTAGCCTAAAAAATACGCGTGAAATACTCAATTTTAATTTCTATTAATGTAAATGAGAAATTAAAGTTTCAACATTGAAGGAAATATATAAAATGTAACAATTTAACAAAAATTCTCTATTTTAAGTATGAAATACAAAAATTCTTCAAATTAAGCACAAAATATTTAATTTAATCTGATGTAGGACGTTATTTTAGGAATTTTAAGATTCTAGAATTTTATTATTTTAGAACTTTCTATTTTAATTACAGTCAATTATGGTATTTTATTATTTTAGGACTTTCTATTTTCATTAAAGTCAATTAAGGTATGAGATTTAGCTAACCTAGGGAAGTATCTTTTATTTCCATTATAATTGTGATTTAATTTTCTTTTTTAAGTTAACTTAGAGAAGTGTGTTTACTCTATTATAAATAGAGAGGTTTTGTTATTATTTTCATAGTTCATATTCAATTATTCAATAAAATCCCTCTTTTATAATTTTATTTGGAATTATCTATCAAAATCTCTCTTGTAAAGTCATTTGGATTAGAGCGTCATTTAATCTCGCTTTACGCATTATTAAAAATCTCATTGAGTCGTTTGGATTAGAACGAGATCTAATTACGCTTCGATTAGAGAGTGCCCTAATCGCGTTGGCTTGGTCCAGTACTAGAACAATAACTAGTGTTTCTTACCCTATCAATTCCGCTTCCGCCACCCTTACTCCATCATAATCACAAGTATTTTTAATTAGAGAAAAAAATATTGTGACCAACCACAGTAGGTTTGGTTTTAGGTCTAACAATTGTCAATTTTACTTTATATATTTTCTTAATTAAGTATTGAAAGTTAAATAATTTAAAAGATAAAAAAATAATGCTAGTTAGTGGATACCCCCAGTTATCCACTGGATTTTCCTCTTTACCAAACTCGCTTGCTATTTGCAGTGGGTTTTGTTATATATTACCAAAGTTACCTATCACCTGTAAAATTATTCTTTCCGAAATTTTATAGATGGATAATTGTTGATTTGTGGCCAAAATTGTCACCCCAAATTCCGGTTCAAATTTGGGATCGTTAGTGTGCAAATACTGTAGATATTATGAAAGAACTTATAATGAAAATTTTTTAGTTACAAATTTCTACACCTTCTAGTGATTGCAGTGGCTATATGAAGATAAATGATCTCTGCTACAGACTAGAGTTTAAATGCGACATCTCTTTTATGCAAGACCAAAAAAAAAAAAGAAAAAAAGTTGAACACCAATCTGCTTGTCTACCACTAAAGAGCAATATATGGTGATATAGATTGATCCATGCAAGATATTTATCATGGTATCAGTTTGTATGGCCTACTAACATGGCAGAGGGTGATGTAAAAGACTTTGGAAGTATTGGTGGAGATCTGAGTTTTAGTCATATTGTGTGCACATTTTGTGTTCTTTGAAAAGATCTCGGATGCATCAGTTTTCCTCTTTGTACATCAGTATGATTACTTATAAATTGATTTATAGTAAGGCTATATATGCTTACTTACTAATGTATCACTATTCATTTTAATGCAATCTGCATGATATTTGTTAATCCTATTATTAAGTATTATCCTAGTGTTTTTATAACACGCTCAATGGATAATACATAAAATGTCACATCTGTGAGTAAACAAAATATTATAAGAAAATAACTATAAAAAAAAAAATTAATGTCTATTACAGACAAATCATCATATAAAAAAATTCTATAATTAGACTCATTCAATTTATATATCCCACTCAAGTATTTGTAAAAGTAAAACATTAAAAAAATCTTTCGAAATCTAAAACGACACGCATTTTATTTAGAAAGATTTCATAAATGTTTTCTGAAGGATTATCAACACGTAACGTCGTGCATTATAACATATGCGATTTCGCACTAGATGGAAGCACAATGTTTTTTTTTTTTTTAAACAATGTATTAATAGTTAATTTTTTTTTTTTCCACAAACGTGAGTGCTTTGATTGGTGCACTAACAAAGAGTTTACTAACAAACCTTAGCCTAAACAAACTACAGTTTCACAATAGCAATCTACAAACATTAAACACCCTTCGAATTACAACAAGGTACATATTTCGATATATCTAAAAGGGTTTTCACGAAAGTTGCGAAAACCTTTTTCGCAAAAGATAATTTAAAAAAGGAAAACAATCAAAGAACGTGTACGTATAGCCAGCTCTCCTATCTAGCTATATACAACAAATCTTCAATTAAATCTCCGAATTTCAAAAGATCATAGTTCGTCTTTAGTGACTGATGATGATGATGATTCTTGGCCATCTGTTATTCCCCAACATTGCTTTGACGTGCTTAAACTTTCTAACCTGACTTCATCAGCAATAACTGCATCCGAATCATTGTTGCGATACCACGACCAGTGAGCTCTTCTTTCGTCCAAAATCTTCAACCGTGCATGTCCAAAACTTGACTCTTGAAACATCGAAAGAGGGGATTTGGGCTCCTTAAACCTTCACATAGTCACGTATATTAATTTCCCAAACAAAACAACACAGTCAAAAATATATTTTCTATGTTAAATGTTACACCTATACCCTTCAACAATTAATAATCTATTTTACCTGTTAATTAAAGACACTGCGAAAATTTATAAAAAAAAAAGAGCGTAAGTGGTAAAAAGAGTATCTTGAATGGACTAAAGTACTGTTAATTTCCCATGAAAAAAATCATTAAAAAAAAAAAGGTATAATGCACCATTTACATATAGTGAAATAATTCTTTACTCACTCTAATGCAAGTCCTTCTCTGTTCCCTCCATCACCAATTGTTATATAGATCGGACCACATGGATCAGCCTTGTTGTCGTAAATCCTAGTCTGTAGTTAAATCCAAAATTAAAAAAAAAAAAAAGAATTAGAAAATCTTGTGACACAAATGTGGCACAAGATCACTATGATGTCTTTATATAAATTAATGAAGGGGGATATATATAATGACTTACGAATCGTTCATAAGCATGAACATGGCCAGCAAAAACGACGTCGACTCGTGCATTATACAACAACTCTTCCATGGAGTTTCTCATGCTTTCACCTTCCCCTTGATGAGCAGTATTAGTATTATACCACGGAGCATGCAGGAGAACAAATATCCAAGGAGTCTTCTTCCTATCAATCTTAGCCAAGTCAGCTTTGAGCCATTTATACTGAGCCGAATCCTCGTCAAAATCGGTATAAGATCCCAGCATTATAATGTGAGCACCAGCAACATCAAACGAGTAATACAGATTCGAAGAGGATCCGCTCTCTTCGTAGGGCATGAGCCAGCGTGCGTTGTAGGCCTTGAAGGCGTGGGGGAGGATGATGGGGATCGACTCGATCTCGTGGTTACCCTCCGTCACCATCCAAGGGCGGCTGCTGGCGTAGGGCTCAACCAGCCGCCCGAAGGAGTCCCAAAGCGGCTGCTGAAAATCTGCGTACGACAAATCGCCTGGTAATAGAAGTACGTCGTAGTCTTTGCTGCCAACATGTTCGAGCGTTGAGTTTGTCCATTCCGTTTGTCCAAGGTCTCCTGTAGACACAAAAGCTTCTCATGTCTAGCTAGCTGAAGGAGCTACATCTTAGATTTTCATGAAAATTTCATCAACACGGATCAAAATGAGAAAAAAAAAAAAAAAAACTATAAACTTAAGGAGGTTAACACGTAAAATATTCAAAGAAATCTGTAAATTTTAAAAGCTATAAGGATGTTTTGGGATACTTTTTATAATATAAAAATTAAATAGGTATTTAAATAAATAAAAAATAAGGACTAAAGTATTCTTTGTCTTTACTAAGAATTAATGACAGTTAGGTGAAATTAGGATATATCCTAGAAAAATATTATAAATTTTTAACCAACTGAACAACACAGATTTTATGTGATAATAGTAAGAAGTGTACACTCTTCTAACTTTTCCATTTTGGTGTTCTTGCTTATTCTCGAAGCACTAACCAAAAAAGACCGTCACAAACCTAAAAATTAAAGCAAAAGCATGTTTTATTAGCATCAAAATCACCTAACTCCAGAAAAGCAAGTCTATTTTAATTGTTGTCATCTTGCAAACTCCAACATCCTCTATCAACGTAATTGGAGAAATTATAGAATACATCTGAAGTATTATGTCAGTCATACAATAAACAAATAATATTATGACATGTGTGCATTTATTTTAAAAAACAATCATGCAAGTAGTGATTATATTAAATTCAATTACACATGTCATGCATGTATTAATTAGTTGTAATACATCAAAGGTATTCTAAAATTTCTCAAGTAACTGAAACTCACTTTTATTCATTCACGTATCAATTTATTTCATAATTTGCCATAATTAAACAAATACCCAAATGGGACACATTAAATTTACCAGCATATGAAGAAATACTGTCTTTTTTTGTTTTTTTTTATGCATGCCTATTTTTTATGGCTGTGCTTATTCCTAACAATATCTACAGTTTCTTACACAAATAAATTATCTCACCTACCAACGATAGCGAATTCTATGGGAAAACTTGCCGGAGGCATCTTGAATGAAAACTCGGGCCCACGACCGCCGCATCGGTAATAATAAGTAGTGGCTGGTTCAAGAGGTCCAATTTTAACGTGGTGGATCTTGCCGGATTTATAAAAGAAGAATTGATACGAGGTATGTTCTCCGGTAGCCATTGTGTTATATCTCCCTGGTAATTTTCCATATTCCACCACTGATTCTGCTTCCTTGTCATCCGTTATCCAAGAAACTCTAATATAATCTTTCCCCGCCAATGAAATATGGACCTAAAAAGAGAAGTGAAAAGTTGTTGAACAAAGTGAAAAATTAAAGAACTAATTATAATGGGCGTGAATGTTTTCTTCTTGTTATATATGTGTATTTACCTGTTGAGGATCGGATTCAGATCGTTTGTTGGGAGTTTGAATGACACTGCGAGGCGGTTGGCGGATGTAATATTCTTCGGCTGATACATGAGAATGAAGCATTATTTGAGGGACACAGCAAATTGTTAAGAGAACACGAAATGCTGCTGGTGACCATAATTTTGCCATTCTTTTTTCTTGCGATTGGAATTTGATGAAGCTGGGGAGGGATATAAGAAGGGGTTTACAGAGTTTGAAAATTTGTAAATTATTAGTTGCATTGGCGTGAAGTAATAAGTGCATTATTAGAATATTTATTAGTTAAATTTAGCTGTATGCTTACAGAAATGAAACACTCAGCAGAGAGTATCTGGCCCGCCCTCTCAGAACTGGCAAATATCAATTCTTAATTTTGAGCTAGCTAAACGAGGTCAGCTTTTTGCTTCACTTATCTTCAGTTCCGTATATTAGTGGCCACAAGAAACTAGAGATAAACGGTTGGAAATATATATATATATAACAAACTTATTCAGGAGTACATAGAGATACCTATCTTCGTTTCTTAAGTTACAGATAATTTATAATCAATTTTTTTTTCCATGATCCAGTTATTACTTGTTATAAAATTAAGAGACAATGAGAAATTATTTTTAAGATACATATAACAGCTGCCTTATAAATTAGTTAAATTTTAATATGGAGGCTCTTGTCTTAGCTAAGGCAACTGTGTCCGAAAATCTAAAGGCTTCCATGGCCAGGCAAACACATGAAAGAAATTGAAATTCACAGGAAACCGCGATTATGTAATTTCAGTGATTTTTTTTTTAAAACAAAAAAAAAAATCAATGAGCCGGAACGTGCAGACGAGTAGTAATAACCTAAGAATCTACCATGCGATGAAATTACAGAGCGTAGCAATTAATTTTCTTTCAACAGTGATAAGGACTGCTGAGGAATAAATTAAAATAACAGTAGCGCGTATAAGTCAATTGTCTCGGGAAATAAGGCATCGTGTTTTCATTATTTCTCGATATTAAATCAAGAAATTCAATTTCAACTGTTTTGAGTTTAAAATAACATTTAATTTTGGTATGAACACGTACGGATCAATGGAAACAAGTATACGTGGGGTTGGATGTCTGGTCTGGCTTATATCCGATTAGTTGACTCGGAACAACTAACAAAGGACATAGTTATAAGTTTTAAAAAAGTTTACCTAACAATTAACTAAGAACCTCATCGTTCCTTGTTCTCGTTGAATTATATCAATGACATGATTTCCTTTTCGTATTCAAATTGGACGTAAGAGAGGCAAATGGACAAGAAACAATACACCGACCAAAAAAAAAAAAGTAATGATAAGCCCAGAATAACAATCATGCATGAATACATACAAACGGCCGAACACAAACAAAGGGGTCACTGTAAAGTGTAACCGTGGCCGCAATGCAACATTACTAAAAGGTCAACAAACATCGTAACCATGACGAACTCTTTTGGCCTTGGACAAAAAATAAGTAACAAACCACAGCAATATAACAAAATAATAATAATAAAGGAAATTCCACCTCAGAAATTAGATGCCACGAATATTCTCTGATTACACGTACGTGTCCTCCGGCTATGCGCCCACTTGCCAACTAACCATATGTGTGCAGTCTGCAGGCTGCACCGTCAATATCCTAAAACCACGATCCTTATTAAAACAAATTATTATCATCTCGTATCCCATACTAGGAATTAAAGAAGCAATTCCGTTTAGAGAACTTTTCAGAATCTCCCTCTCCGTCGTCGTTTCATTCATTATAGATTTCATCAGTCATCTGCGTACGCCCATGGCTGCTCAAGGTTTTCGTCATTTGGTGTTAGCAATATTGGTATTTGCGTTTGAGGCCTCATTATTTAGCGGCGTCGTTTCGACATATGTTCGTCCACCGCCGCGTCAGACTCTTTTTTTTCATCATAAAGATCAGGATTCCGCTTCGCCTCAGCAGGTAATAAATCTCTCTCTATGATCTTTTCGGCTTCATCAATTCATTCATTCATTCATTCTCTGGCTCATAAGACATCATTGATTCTCTCCAACCCCCCCCCCCCCCCCCCCCCGGGGGTATTTTTAGAGCCTATATTAATTTGGATTCAACTATTTAATAGATTCCGAAATATAAGAGATTAATTTAATTTAATTTATTTCAACTTGAAGATTATAGATTAATTGCTTCTCATTCTCTGAGAATGTTTTAAAATTTATTATCTACCTGTGTACCCTTTTTTTATATATTCAATTTGAAAGATGGAGTTTGATGGTGTTTGAAAGATCATCTTTTAATTAGATCTCTCGTATATTTTTAATGATAGTGTATGAGTAAAAATTTACATATATTTTTCACTTTATTTGAGTATAGAGAAAACACATTCAAAGAAATATAAGGTACTGTAAAATAATAGTAGCAATATAAAATTTGCTCTCCCTTTTTTTATTATGCTCTCTCATTTAAATATAGTGACGTCATCTTAATTTGTTTGAGACTACGATTATTAGTGCCATATTTAAGGTCGTAGTTGCATGGATGGTGTGCCTCATTAGGTCTAGAAGTTGGTTAGATGACCAAAAAGAAAGAAATTTCAACCTTTTTCACTCACCAATTTAGTTGAAAAGAACCAACCAACTGATCACTTTTTTTGGGTGATTAATTTCTTTGAACTGATAGTGTTATCAATACGAACAATGCGTTAAGCAATCAATGACGCTAAAGTCAAACATGCGAATTTTGTATAGCATACTCTACTGGTTTGGCAAGAAAGAACCACGGGATAACCAGTAAGCATTTTTCTTTTATAAGAAAAAAAAAATAGTAATCTGTATTTTGAAATATAATTAAAAAATAAAACCAAAATTTTATTTATTTATTTATTTAATCTATTTCTAGTTACATCACAACTGTTCCGGGAAATTTGATTCAAGATGTGTCATTTTATTACTGTGGAGAATATGCCACCTGGCGGAAGCCTAAAAAGCCTAACCTGAATGGTGAACGCTAAGTGGATTTTGGGTTGTCATTTCACATTTGTCAACTTTACAAACATTGGATATTTGAGACTTGAGAGTGCCCACACGCCAACACCCTTACATTAGTTAGAGTCAACACCAATATAATTATTCTGTAGTATTTATCGGAGTTGGGTTAGGTAAAGTGGGCTAGGCCTTTCTAATGGCCCATAAAGTCCAAGATAGCAAAATGGTTGAAACTTTAACACATTAGACATCGTGACATTGTGCTGCTGCAGGTGCATATATCACTAGTTGGCCAAGACAGAATGAGAATATCATGGATTACAGAAAATTCATCTCCAGCAACGGTAAAATACGGCACGTCTCCTGGTGTTTATGACAATTCTGCTAATGGAACAACATCTTCATATCATTATGTGCTGTACAAGTCCGGTGAAATTCATGATGTGGTCGTTGGCCCATTGAAGGCCAACACAGTTTACTACTATCGATGCGGCCCAGACTCGGCCCAAGAACGCAGTTTCAAAACCCCGCCTGCTCAGCTTCCAATCAAGTTTGCAATTGTGGGTACGTATGTATGTATGTATGCATGCTTGAATCTTCTATACAACCCGCCAATGAATATATAACATGTGCACATTTTTTAAGTTGTATGTTGTATGGTTCTACTGATTTGTGCATATTGCAAAATGGCAGGTGATCTTGGACAGACCGGCTGGACGAACTCAACGTTGCAGCACGTAGCAAAATCAAACTACGACATGTTGTTACTGCCAGGGGACCTATCGTATGCGGATCTTGATCAACCTCTTTGGGACTCATTCGGCCGTATGGTCGAGCCATTGGCTAGCCAAAGGCCGTGGATGGTGACACAAGGAAACCACGAGATAGAGAAGCTTCCGATCATCCATAGCACTAAATTTACGTCCTATAATGCAAGATGGCGCATGCCGTTTGAAGAGAGTGGTTCCAATTCAAATCTCTACTATTCATTCGACGCTGCAGGTGTTCATGTTGTCATGTTGGGATCTTACACTGATTTTGATCAGAATTCGGATCAGTATAAATGGCTAGAGGCTGATTTGAACAAAGTTGACAGAGGAAAAACTCCATGGATAGTGGTGCTTATTCATGCTCCGTGGTATAATACGAATACTGCTCATCAGGGTGAGGTTGAATCCGAGGGCATGAGAAAAGCCATGGAAGGGTTAATTCACCGGGCTCGTGTTGATGTTGTTTTTGCTGGGCATGTTCATGCGTATGAGCGCTTTGTAAGCTTCATCAATTTTCCTTCTTCACCATCAGCTACATTCATCATTTTCATTTTCATTTTCATTTTTTTTCTCTTTAATTTCCTGATAATTTTTTTATTTTTATTTTTATTTTGCTCTATAAATGTGTCAGACTCGTGTTTCCAATGGCAAACCTGACAATTGTGGCCCGGTGCATATAACCATCGGGGATGGTGGTAACCGCGAAGGCCTTGCGAGTAGGTAATAAATTTATTTTCACTGAACAAATTAATTTTGTATTTTAATTATGCGGATGTTGGAACTATCAAGTAATTTTTATTTTTATTTTTTGTGGTGTCGTCTCTTGTGTTACTCAGATTTATGAATCCGCAACCTGCAATATCAGTATTCAGAGAGGCGAGCTTTGGGCATGGGCAACTGGAGGTGGTGAATGCAACCCATGCACAGTGGACGTGGCACAGGAATGATGATGATAAGCCAATTGCAAGCGACTCAATTTGGCTGAGGAGCCTCACATCTGATCCTACTTGTAAATTGTAATCCTGCAATGTCTTGGAGCCAATATACTCAAAATCACAATAAAAAGCACGCATATCAAAACATAGATGCCAAAGCTTTTATCTTGTAACTTATTCATTTATTTGTAACCTCGTGGACATTATTTTATCAACCAAAAGGAAAGTGTCAGTAGATAAAAAGGACATTTGATTTTACCATGAATATGTGTCTTGATTATGAATGAGGTAAGACCCAACTTGATCAAATTTTTAGAGCCCATTAGTTTTTCTATCTTTTATAAATGCTACCAAAGTGGAATGGGCGGAGAATCACATAATGGCCCAAAAAAAAACTAACCCTTGCATTTGAGAGATTTTGTAACTTAACTGATCTATTAAAACTTCATCAGTTGTTTGTATTTAGAAAAAAATATGTTGCGACATCTAGAGCTTTCCTCTCTCCCTGCAAGGAGCCGCAAAGCATGTCGGGCATATTCATTAATTTTTATTTTTATTTATATGTTTAGTGGTATCGTTTGCAAAAAGATTTTCAAATCTCTCTTTTTTAAAAATAAAATAATAATATTTAAAAATGGAAAATAAGAAAAATGTGTTTAGTATGACTCGTTTTTTAAAAAAAAATTAGTTATACGAAATTGAAAACATAAAATCAAGTTTCGTATTGGGAGGAAAAAGATAGAATCCATTTTTCAAATGCATTAGCTATGAATGAAGGCACTGGGTAATTTAGCAATTTCAGCTGCCGTAATATGTTTTTATTATTGCCTCTCAATGTGGCATTAATCAGTAGTTTGTAATAATTTCTCTCTGGTTAATGGAGTGAAAGGCTTTTTGTGCCACAAGTTGGTGCCTCCTAAAATGACAACACAATCCTTTTAGATTCATAATTATGTTTATCAAAGGTCAAATTTTGTTGCTGCTTCTTCCTTCTTCTTTAACTGTAGCTGTGATTTCAACTTGGGAATTTTCTTAAAAGCAGCAAAACTAAAATTTGTTGGATCATTGCTGATATCCAGCGAAATGTAAATGGGAGAAAATTTGTTTAAAATTCAGCATACTCTAAAGAGATTGAAATGTAATTACTCATACTCTAGCTAAATATACAGTAGTTAGTGGTGATACTTATATTTGGCGGGACTCTTATCCCCCTAAAGTTATGTTTGTAATCACTTAGTTGATCTAATGAAAGTAATTCTTTTATATCAAAAATAAAAATAAAAAAGTACTAGGAAGCATAAATTTATTGATATTATGAGACAATTGGGACGGAGTGGGTTTCTTATTATCAGCAAAACAAGTGTTCTATGTTAAGTAAAACCATGAAGCACTCGTTACCAACTTTCAAGCTAATTAGCCCATGCATCTATTAAGGTTTATCTTTGGAATTGGGGTTGAAATGTTATAAGCGGTCTATTTCATAAATTTTGAAGAAAATTGTGTTTGGTAAAATTTTCAAAAACTGTTTATTTCATAATTTTTTTTTCTATTTTAGTAGTAGCTTTTATAAATAAGTAAAAGGTTGTTTTTATTATTTTTATAAGCAATTTATTTAATAAATCATCTTACACTTTTTAAGTTTCTATTATATCTTTAATATTTTAATAAAAAGACAATTATAATTTATTTTTCATAAATCCTACACATATACAAACTTTTGTCTATTTTGGTTAATTAGCTCATACATGCACATGGATTAAGGCCCCATTTAAAATTGAAGTTAAAACACTATAAGCGGTTTATTTCGTAAGTTTTGATAAAAATGATGTTTGGTAAAATTTGAAAATTTGTTTATTTCATAATTTTCTCCAATTTAACAATAGCTTTTAAAAAAGAGGTAGAGGCTTTTTTTTAGTATTTTATTAAATTAACGACCATAAATTTTTAAAATTCTTATTATAACCTTAATATTTTAACAAAAAGACAATTATGTTTTATTTTCCATAAACCCTAATTATATATAAATAAAAAGCAACTTAAACTATTTTGTTAATTATATAATAAAACAACACTTTCATAATAAATTTTACAAAATACATGTATTTAGCAAACACCAAGTCACATTTTTTATAAGCAGCTTATTTGATATGCACAACAAAATAATTTATTTCATCAGCCATAATAAATTCTAAACAGGCCCTAGAACTTGGAAAACAGATTGGATATTTTCTAAGTGAACATCATCGTCATACATATATTTGTAAGTGGAGGTGGTTTTACACAAATTGTGGGGGTAAGAATATGACTACCACCCATGAGGCCATGACCTGTTGACTAATGTCATGCAATTTAAGATATATTTGGTATTGAGGTTGAGAAGATATAACTTTAAGTTAAAGCATTCGAGTATTTGTAAACACTAATTGTTATGACTTAAAAGATAAGATATTTTGATTTCATACTTATGTGATGAAAAGTTTGTAATATCTTTGTTATTTTTATCAAAATTATTACTTAAAAATCATATTCACTATAACTATTAATTTTTATTTTATAAATATATCTTTTTTTTCATAATAATAATAATAGGTTAGAAGTTACAATGCCTCGATACTAAATAAAAAAAGTTGTTAGTATCCTCAACTTATCCGAAAACGACGGGTAACAAATTTAAGTCCACTGTTAATTGGATCTCTGCTTCGTAGGCCCGTCCAAATTGCAATGCTCCACTTTTTGACATCTTCGCCCTTAAAACTGTACTGGAATTTTTTCTCTCTCAAAAAAAAAAAAAAAAAAAAAAAGTTTACCCTTATATATTAATTAGCCCACTAGAATTGCCAATCATGTCACATATAAACAGCCACAAAGACCACATTGCAGCATTCAAATTCATAATGGAATTGATTTTGTGGGGCTGCAATTCGGTTATTATTCCTATCCATATGAACCAGACAAACTGGAAACTTAAAAATGAAAAATAAAAGTGTTATATAAGAACTAGAAATTCATCTTCATTAAATTCAATCAACAAGCAATGCCCTTAAATTATATATATATATATATATATATAATTATTGAAGGAAAAAAAAAAAAAAAGTCATAGCCAACTTCTTTGACGTGTGGTGTGAAACAGAACTGAATTAATGGAATTCAAAAGATAGGGCGTGGGTTTTTCCGTGGTCCCCTTTTAGACTCAACACCAAAATTAAAAATAATAATTAATAATAACAACAGAGTAATCTTAATTCCTAAAGTAGAGGTTGATGAATGATCAAAACCCTAAACCCTAAGCTAATAAGGTCACGTGTAGGGCTCAATGCACACAGTTTGGCTACCATGATACTGTGAAAAAAAATTCATCATTAGCCATGCAGGAATTGGTTATTATTTGATATGATTAAATATGGCCTCAGAAAGTAGACAAAACTCAAAAGGAGCTTCCTATTTAATGAGATCATGCTCGTTGTCATTACCCATGGGTCATGGGTCATGGGCTCATGGCTGGTTAAAAATTTAATTTACAAAGAACTTTAATAAAAATAAAAAATATATATATTGATTACCTGTGGGTCATTGAACCATAATCCCTGCCAATGAGATCACAACTTCCCCAATGATGTGAAAAGATAAAAATTTCCAAGGCTTTCACGTGTCTAGCATCAATGCTGTCCAATCATAATCCACGGGTCAACTAATCTATCTACTTCATCGGTGATGCAATCATCTCCATCTTTATCTTTGGGTTAATTTTTTTTTTCACTCACCTCACTTTTAGCTTAATTATGCATGGGCCTCTCTGTTTTATGAAAAATGAAAAAAAAAAAAATTAAATGTATATGAATAAAAGTTCTATAATAGGAAGGTTTAAAAAAAGAATTACAAGCTTACAGAAAAGAATAATTCATATTTTTCTTTTAGATTTTTTTAGTGAAAATTATATTAACGTAAATATTGAGTATAAAATGTCCTTATAATAAACGTGACGTTAAAATATTAAAAGTAAAAGAGTATAAGACAAATTTAATAACAATTTAAAACACGTAACGCATTGCTCTGTCAATTTATATCTAAACAAAACTTTTTATTTAGGGGTCTTGATTCATTCACATTGGGGGTAAAAGAAATATTTTTTTTGGAAAAGAAATACTGTTTGAATAAAAGGGTAAATTCTTTTCCCTTTTTTCCCCTTGGCTTTTTGAACTTTGAGTAAATGAGTAAATGAGGTTCATTACGCAGTTGGGTCACTCTGAATAATTGTAGTTATTGGCAAAGGAGGAGATGATGATGATGAAGAGTACTCATGAATGCCTATCTGTGGCCATGCAAATCTCTTGAGCACTGTCATACTCATTTATGAAAAATAATAATAAAAAGCTCCCCCCCTCCCTCCTAACCCCCCTCTTTTAAATCATGAAAGCCAAAATTTTCTTTTTTTCCATTAAGGGTGGGTGAGCTCAAAGATTGCTGCAAAAAGCTAAAATTTATTTAAGAGGGTGGAAAGATTACAATGCAAAAGACCATTAATAATGAGTTTTGCCATCATTGGTTGTTTCAGAATAGACTTCAAAACCTAGCGCTAGATTTCAACACTTTTTAAGTCCATTTATTTACTCACTTGCACGTTTAGGCAGCTTGCAGACTCCTTTTGTTCCCTTTTGCCTCCCTATGTTTTGGTTTTTCAATTTCTTTTAGATTTTCTCTTCTCACAGTTTGAGCATCATATGCATACTGCACTGTTGCTCATGCCACTGGAATTGGTTACTTCAATTCGATTACTAGGCCAAATAACTAAATGAAATAGAGCTTGTGCCTTTCTTGTGGAGCCTTACATGTTAAATTTCATTCAATAATAAATTTTAAGAATATTCAATTGAAATAAAATGAAGTTATCCAATGAATGAAATGTTATCACATATATTTCCGCTTTAAATTTATATAATCATTATAGTCTTCAGAATAGGTGCGAAAAAAAAAATTGTATCACAATTTTTATTGAATAACTTAAAGGGGGCCAACATCTCATATAAGACTTTCTTCACATTTTTAAGATTATATATATAAAGATATAACACATATGTTATTGCACAATTCGACGAGCTTATGTTGAATAAAATGCAAGATTGTGAATCTGTAAATCTTTACCATTTATAAATGTATTAGTCACACCAAATCTTTAAAAATTAACTAGTGCTACCCATCCGAAATTTTTTATCAAAAAAAAAAAAAAAAATCCCAAACGATATTTAGGATTAAAAAAATGAATATATGTCTTACTAATCACTTAGGAAAGTATAACATGATTTTATTCATTTTCTAATTTTTCGGTTAATTATTCAAAAGGTGATTATGAATTTTTTATAGGATTAGGATTCTCTCCTGATCTGATTTTCATCTGAGCAAATTCTATTAATATGATTGGTGGTTAATAAATTAAAAAGAAAAAGTAGTTAAATCATAATCATCCACTAACACTAAAACACAAGTGGTACAAGATCTATAAAAGATCAGGAGTACTCAGATCAGGAGAGGATCCTGATCCTTTTCTGTAAGTAATATATACAGTTATCTTACTATTTTCATAATAACTAATAATCTTTATGGCCGCATTTTATAGTATTACTTTTACTTTTAAATATATATTTTATTCATATTTATTCAAAATTAAATAAATCATATAAATAAATAAAAAGAAATACATGTTCCAGTGTGAATAAAAACTAATAATATGATTTTTTATACTTTTTATTTTTAAATATTTTTTATAATAAATAAATAATTAAAAAAATAACTATTTACCTCTTTTTCTTTTAAATTTTACTATCAAATAGATTTTTAGATATTATAAAAACAGTAATTTAAATGTCAAGGGCTAAAGGTCAACTTAAAGAAATGAATCTTACCCACGTGCCCTCTAAGGAAAATAGAAAACAAAAAATAAATTACGCTTGACTAGTGAAAAATAAGTACAATAAAATAAAGCAAGGAAATCATACATGTCCACGTGCATGAAATAAAATATCTGTCTCCCTCTCTCTCTCTCTCTGTTTTTTTAAAAGAAAAAACTACAAACATAAGAAAAATAAATTTAAAATGAAAATGCAATCTAATGTCCCAATCTTCTGTGTTTGGCTAAAGACCATTACAATGCAGACAAGCCATCGTGCTTGTTCCTCCTTGTCCGTTCAATGTATAACATATTGTCCCATGTATTTTTCAAACTACAGATAAATAATAGTAACGATAATTTACTATGTATTATGAGATTTGACAATAACATATATACGCGCGCTCACACATCTTTGATTTTATATATTAACTCTGTCATATTTTTATGTTTATTTTATAACATTTATCATAATTAACAGTCAATATGTAGTAAAAGTATTGTAATGTTACAATTCATTAAATAAGTAATTATTTAATAAAAAATTTCGTATTTTAATTAAAACACGTTAAAATACCACTCTCACTAAATTTGTAGTTATATATATTTTAATTTTAGAAATAGAATAAAAAAATTTCACCAATTGTAAAATTAGAATAGTTAGTATTCTAGTTTTACTCCATAATCAAAACTCTTAACACTTGGTTGTCCTCAAAATCATGGGGTTTAAAAGAATGGTCAAACTTGAAAATATGGTTTGAAAGAGGAGCAAGGGACCGTTAATGGCAAAAAGGTAAAATAAGAAGCAAAGAGCCAATGGAATTGGAAGGTTACAATTATTGCATACACGTACGAATAGTGGGATTGATGGCTAAATGAACGAGCTCCACGAGGGGCAAGACTCGATGGGAGTTTAATTTTTGACCATTTTGCCCATAGATTCATCCAAAACACCACCTGTCAAGTATGATGTTTCACGCTAAGGCACTCATAACCCATGAGGCTGGCCCAACTCGTCTCCAACCCATTCTTATTATTATCAATTTCAAAATCACCCTAAATTTAGCCACACCAACAAAAAAATGCTTTCACTTATGATCCTACCCACATATTATAATGATGATTGTAATAACGTAAAACAAACATCATCAATGGTGCAGCACAGTGGAGAACCATAGGGGGCAGTATTTGTCATTTGGTTATATTCTATTAGCCCATTGTATAAACTTATAATTAGAAATTATGTCTATTGAATAAACCACTCTAATCTTTTAAATAAGTATAAAAGCTTTACTTATATGAAATTTTAATATATATATATATTCACTTGTAAATTTCACTAAGCATTATAAATTTCTTGATATCGCAGAAGATTTTCTTTTAAATTTGTAAGAATAATTTAGATCAATAATTTAAAAAGGTCGATTATTTTTTTAATAGAATTTAAATACTTTTGTTAGAAGGTACTAGATTCAAAGTTCACCAAGCTTTTCCCTCCAATCACATTATTGAACAAGTTTATGGTGACATTATATCTTAGTAATCATACCTTGAATTTGAGAGAGTCTAGAAAACTTAACATAATTCCAAATTGAACCCTACGTATAGAAATAACCGGGGATGGCAACCTACAAATGTAGGCATAATTCGTGAAAACAATACATGTGAAGTTGTGAACCATAAAGCCCGGAACAAGTGGTGGAGTAATTTTTTACTTTTAGTCTCTCAATGCACAAAACCGCCATTTTGAAGTTTCAACAAAGAAACATTGCATTACGGCAAAAGAATGATTATTACCAACAGGTGCCAAACCAAGAAACAAAATCAAAGAAAGCAAGGAAATGGAAATAGGAATAGGAAATAAAAACAAAACAAAAGAGAATTGATGATGAAGAAAGAAGTGAAGAGGAGGGAGAGGGAGAGGGAGAGGGGGGTGTGGTGCTGTGATGATGGTTCGAACCCAATCCAAACCATCATTGCGAATCTTGGGGACGGCCTAGCTCACCATCATCATTTTTTTTCTTTTATCTCTTTACAAGCTCCTATAGCCACCAGAAAAAAAATAGAATCACATAATTGTCCCGCGTATACCCATAATTATTACTTTGTGACAAAACTACCCCTGACCCATCATCATTCATATGACGCCATACCCATCATCATACAAAACCAAAACATTAAATCCTTGCCCTTAACCGGCCGCCTTCCATGCTTACACATGAATGATTGTTGTGTCAGATGAGAGAAGGCAATGTGTGTGCGTCTCTCTCTATTATTTTTTTCCCCCCCTTTCTTTCTTTCTTGCCCTTTGCATTTGCCTTCTCTGTCTTTAGCTTTTGCTCTATATATTACGAGGCCTCCCTTTGTTCGCTTTGTCCCTCACTTCACAACACAATTAGTCTTTTTCTCTTTTAACTGCTGCTACTAGTTGTTAGAAACCAGAGGCATAGAAAAGCTTCCTCGGCCACCCAAAGCTCTCTAACCAACCAACCCACCTTCTAAAAGGTGATCTTTTTTGAAAGCATAAAGAAATAAAGAGGCCCCCACCTCTTCTTCTTCTTCTTCTTCTTCTCTCTGTTTTCTTTCACTAAGAAGGTTGTAGACATGGTCAACAACATGTTTATATATATATATGCTAGATTATCACAAACAAGAAGAGGAGGTTCACAGTGTTGGGACTTGCGGTTTCTTTACTTTTTCTGTCTTGTTACCTCATTTTGAGGAGGGAATGTCTTTTCTTTTTTATTTTATATTTTATTTGAAATGTTTCCTTCTTCTCTTGGATTCTCCAACATTTGATTTTCTTTGCTTTTTATTCATGGTGTCTTTGTCTGTCTCTTGTTTCTTCTGTTTTATAACAACTTTCGGCACATTCTCTTTTTGTTTAAGAGGATAGAATGGCAGATTCTTTTACATAAATATAAAGGGCAAGTCATATCTACTTACAGAGATAACACAGTCACATACGCATATGTGAACTGAGACACACACAACACAAGTTCAATCTACTGTTTTTATGATCTTTTATCCCTTTCTTCCATGTATGGGCAACCGAAAGAGACCATCCTTCATGAGTACATATTTGGACGACCATTTATTCCAACCACACTTCTTCTCTCTTCATTTCACGGACAATCACATTTGCTCTATTTATAGCTTATGTGGTCCAAATCTATTAAGTCATTCTTTAGCCGTCCCTTGCTCTGTTTTCCTCTGAAATATTTACTTTTCCTACAACAGTTGTTAAAATTACCTCTTGCAAAGTGGTTAACTCAATAAGAAACCTCAGAACATCTTAACACTGACCGGTTTAACTCTGTCTTTCTAAGTCTTCTCTTCAATTTGTTTTCACTCTTTTGGGTAAATATTTTTAAGTTGTTACTAACTCAAATCTTTTAAAGATTTTTAAGCTTTTTTTGTTCTACAGTTTTTTCCTCTCACCTTACCATATTTAGCAATGTTTTGAATATCCTTCACTCGTTTGCTGTATATTTAAATATTTTCTAGTTGGAGATATTCATGCAAAGAAAAAAGATATCTAGATTATTTTTAATTTCAGTATGGATTTGAAAATAGTATAACCAAATTGTCTCCTGCTGTAGAGTAATGTAGAATAATATGTTTGACAATAAAGAATGATACCTATGACCTTAAACTACTTTTTGCTGATACCGGTGTTTTTCGTTTTCAGGGGCACATACTACAGGAAGTTTGAAAAGGTGCTTTTTTTCGTAGTCATGGAAAGGCTGAACTCAAAGCTGTACCTACAGAACTGCTACATAATGAAGGAGAATGAGAGGCTGAGGAAGAAAGCACAGCTGCTTAACCAGGAGAATCAAGCACTTCTATCTGAACTGAAACAGAAACTTGCCAATGGAAACTCAAAAGCTCCAAACAATATTCCTGACCTCAACCTCTGCTCCAGCTCCAACACAAACCCTTCCAATTCTAGCAAACCCTGACTCCCTCCTATTAAACAGATATATCATGACCCCACCAAATGCGTCCTTTATCATGACCCCAGCTACAGTCTCTATTGCTCCCTTTTGTGTAAAACTATAGTTAAACAGTAGTGGTTCTAGTTTCAGTTATATAGGACAGTTGTAGTACCTTTCTATCAGGGTTCCTTTTGCTTCTATTTTCATCTTTAGTATATCTTCTTTTCTTGGGGAGGGGGTTAAGATATAAAATTCTGAACTACAAAGATGTATCAGGCTATCTGCTAGAAAGAAAATATGATATTGTTATCTACAGTTTCATCTCTCTCTCTTTCCTTCTCTCTCAATATGTAGTGGTTAAGAAACATCTCTTGGATGCATTATTTCAACTACCTTATGATTATCACAAGCTGCTGTAAGACAGTAAAATGCAATCTGTCTATGCTTGGAATAGGACAATACACGTGACCCAAATATAATCAAAAGTCTAAATTCAATGAAATATTAAGTTCAAAAAGAAAAATAACAACTGAATGAAATACTAAATCATAGTCCAATATTAATCATTGTCTACCAATGATTATATGCAAATAACTAACAGTAATTCTATATATCCTCCTATAACTTACTTAATCTCTTGTTCAAAATGGTTTTGTAATTTTTTATTAGATTTAATATATTTTCAAATATATGTTAAAAAAAAGTTGAATATTAAAACATTAAACAATCTACAGTTCTACTACACTAGCTCAAATTTTTTCACAAATTAATGCCTGAAAGAATGTTAAGACTTAATCAGAGTAAATGGGGGGAAAAACATAAAATCTCGAATGATGCAGCATTAGCATTTGTTTTATAATTGTTTTTCTTAAATTAAAAAAGGGACACATATGAAGACAGTGGCAAGACCATAAGTTCACTTATCAAACGGCAAATACTCGATACAGGCTTATCAAACGGCAAATACTCGATACAGGCAACTACGCCAAGTTATTTGCAGTATGATGAGGGCCAGTGTAGAAGCATATATATATCAATATGCAGATAAACAAATGCTAATTGGCATGGCTTGGGTGCAGGGCCTAACAGTTGAACCTTTTCAACTTTGCCCTCTTACTTTGAGGGGAAAATACAAGGAAGGGAGACTAATACTACTACTACAGAGAAGTCTTTTATTCTTATTTGTCACGAGTTTTCTATTACTAGTCAGAAATTTACCGTACATTTCATTTATGAATTTATGCCTTAATTTGAGACGTGTAGAATGAAACTCAAGAATTGTAACGACTAACAAAGAGTAAAAGGGGAAAAAAATGACCGATAATTTAAAACAAACTTGTAAAGATTGTAAATGTAGAAGGACCCGTGTACAAAACAGGACATTATAACTTATAAGATTCTGTGTGAAGAGAGTGATGGGAGGATCTAATCACTGGCAACGTCATCAGATTCAAACCAGAAAGTCAATGAGGATTGATTTAAGTTTGGAAAAAAGTAAGTCACAATGTCAAGATCAAAGACATGTTATAGACTCATGCCTTCATCTTATATTGTCATGGCATAAGCTTGGTTGACTATAAAGGCAAAACCGTGTGAGATGAGATAATATAAATAAATAATTGTCTTATCAAAACTCAAATGTATCCAAAAGACCCTAAGGCCTCTTACAGACTCAAACTTGACTGACCCCTGATGTGGCCACCAAGTCCAAATCTACTCATTGGAGCTGAGAAACCAACTCAGCAAGTCAATAAGAGAGCTGAAAGGATCCAGCTATCATTAACAAAATCTCCGTGGAAGAACTAGTAAAGGATTAGCTGACAAGGAGAACTCAGGCTCTCATAACCAAACAAAAGAAGAAAATTTTGAAAAGGAAAAAAAAATGAAAGAGAGAAATAGCTAGGAAGTAGGTAGCAAATTTACTACTTAAGATATGGTCGCTTTAAAATCTTATTTTACCACATCATTGTACTACTGTAGTAGGTGACCTAGACTCTGGCCCTTGCCACAATTCTAATCGAAAGAAGATTACATAGTGGGTTCTGACTTCTGAGAGAACTTGAAGATTCTAAGAACAAGGTTTATGCTTACAAGAATTCATAATTAGATGGTAAAGGGTAAAATACTCTCCAAGTTTCTATGGGAGGAAAACAATGAGTGAAAATCATATGTCTGTACGTGATAGTAAGATCATTCATTGGCACCTTGTAAGTTAAACAATTACCAATCTGTACAGGAGGACACTTTCAACTAAACTTCCAAGACAACCAATTCCACAATTTTCCCCGTGGATGAGATCATAAAATCATATATTACTGTCAACAATTAATGGAAGCAAGCCCAAATCGGTACCTGGGCAGTGAATGCTGACCCCTGAAAGGAATATGCGACCGTTTGGGCTGTTCTGCTTCTGGTATTACTTGTAACCATTGGTCCTGCATTACATATGCTGTGCAGCATGGTAATAATATATCAACTGGTATTCAGTGAATTGATAAAACGTACTGTAGCTAGAAATATACCGATGCTGGCCTCATTGATTCGTAAGAATTACTTATAAAGTGAAATTTTAAGCTATGGAGTGGTTTTATAGGTATTAGGGAAACTAAATTCAAATTCAAACGACCTCCTTGATCATGTTAAGACATGGCACTGAAACTTCAACATTAAACAATATCAAGTAGATATATTAGTAATAACCTCATAAAGTCATGATTAGTTGAAACAAATTAAAATCAGTAATATTAATTTTTAATTAGCAAATCACCATGTAATATCTGTGGCGAAAATTTTCCGTATCATTGAAAAGAATTCAAAAAGTTCGAATCCAATCAATTAAGCAATAGATACTAAACAGAAGCAAAGTAGAAAGAATAATTATAGTTTGATGAACAAAGGATTCGGGTTAAAAAGAAATAGAACGCACATTCAATGAGAATTTTAATTCATTACATGATCCGCATGTAACGTCAATTGAAAGGAGATTTGAGTAATAAAATCACCTTATATATCAAGGGGAGCATTTCGAGTATTGTTTTGAGATTTGAGATTCAAAGCGAACTTGCAGTCGCGTTGGAGAATCATTTTTCTGTTTGGATGCTGAGAATAAAATAAAAAACAAAAAAAATAAGGAGGGAAAGTTCAGATTTAGAAAGGTTGAAATCGCGCGTTTTCAACTGCAGATCGCGGACTTTTCACTTTCCAAAAAGAGGCCATACCGCCGTTGCCGGGGATCGAACCCGGGTCACCCGCGTGACAGGCGGGAATACTCACCACTATACTACAACGACTTTGTTGTTGGTGGTGGTTCTACAACATATATAATTTTCAAAATTGTTGCATTAATGCACAAGCTTTAAACGCATATCAACATTTCATATGAATGGCCGCGTTCCATTTCTTTTGCCTCATTAGTTGAGATTGGAAGCAATGGTACTGAAAATTCTAAGTGTGGATTCTTTTTTTATTTTTTATTTTTATATACATACAAGTTATGATGACTTCAATAGGAACATTGTGAATTTATTTGAAAGTCGAATCGAGGTCTATTATGCAAATCCATGAAGACCAATGTTGTTAGCAAGAGTAATCGGAGGCAAACGGTGTAGGCTTTAGAAAATAGAAACAATACAAGAGGCATAAGAAAGTATGTAGCTAAGTGTTATCATTCTTGTTTTCATTTCCCTTAACAACTAAATCAGATGAATGTACATCAAAGTCCATTTCCTGAAAGTTTAGTTCCATGAACAATATCCGTGCAAACATCTGCAATTGTTTGTTCTGTCGTTATACAAATCAGGCCGAGTGATTGGAAAAAGAAGCCACAAGAAAGCCACCATTCCTGCTACAAATGCTACACTCACTAATCCTGAAAAAGGGGGAAAATTAATAAGATTAGGTTGAGGTTTGACAGAACAGATGGTATAGAGGGAGATACAACCGTGCGTGACTTAAATTGTTACAATTGGCCCTTTAATCCCAGACAGGCAAATGATAATAGAAGATCAAATACCACTAGCAGTACTGCAAAGACCAAGAAACTGCATGATAATACTACACCATCCCCGAGATATAAAATTGCAGACCAATACCATGACCACAACCTTAAGACACTTATTTCGAACTTGGTCAGAAATTTAAGAAAGCACAACAGAACGCAATTATCAGAAAACTAAGAACCATAAATAATGATCAACTAAACTAAGATTTATAAAGTTTAACACATCCTACATCTGAATATGATGCACAATATTATATAGAATCATCAAGAAATATGGTTCACTAGGATTACTCGCACCTCTATTTCGTGCAAATACCACAGGCAGTCCCATATAATTGCAAAATATATGAGCAATTAATGGTGCAGCAAGATGTCCTGCAAAAATAAGTAAATAAATAAATACAATATGTGACTGTGTTAAGAGTTAGCAAGGCAAAGCTAAATTGAGCAACCTGATATAAAAGAATAATCTAAATTCTAAATCTCAAAAATAGCTAAAAGTATAAGTGACCTTGTCGCCTACAATAGCAACAATGTTTACCAGCCAGTTAATTTTTGACACAGTTACTACATGATTTAAAGATGCAGCTGACAAAATTAATTATTGCTAATAAAAAAAGTATTGACAACAGAATAAATATGCATGTCCATCCAAAACATCCTCATTCCTCAAAATCGGGAATTGATGAGAAAATGCTACAAGTAAATGGCCATAAGACTAACTCATAAACAATAACTCACCGGTTCGAATGAACAAAAACGAAGCATACCAGCCAAAGACCACAGTGTAACCAAGCTGAAGACCTGACATATATTCACAAGATGTTCGATTATGATTAACAAAACAGAAGAAGGAAGAATATCAAGCAGCCTACTCTACTGGGTAGAATAACAGAAACAGAGCAAAGAGTGAAAATTAGTACATACCCACAATCATAGAGGCTTTTAGCAGGCTAAAGTTTTGAGCGCTGTAGATCTCCATTAGATGGTTCAAATGAGCTGCAAAGTAAAGATCATACAAAGAGACCGGTCAGAGAATAAACCACCTCAAACAAAACATAGGTAAATAAAATGTAGGTATGTTACTAAATATATGTAACAGAAGCTGAAACAATAAATGCAGAAAGTATAGACTACATATAAAAGGTAACATTGAGGAAATGATAAGCGACAAACTGCTACTACCACTGCAGCAGTCATCATTCGCTAAATTCGATTAATGAGTTAAGACTGGTACTAACACGACAATCCATTTAAATCATGGAATAATTTAGCCTATCCAGTTAGATATTTCTACCAACTTATCCAGTAAAGTAATAATCATTGATTAAATTCGCCTTGCGTGATCTGCAAGGGTTTTTAATTGCACTTTTATACCATAATTTTATGCAATAAATTAAAAGAGTGGAATATTTACCCATTCGACAAGTTGGAGGGGCTTTGTAAAAGCATAGGGTAAATAAATGTTACTAAAGATACAGACAGATCAAACAAGAATTTTAGTATCTTAAAAAAGTAATCAACTTACCCAAGCTAAAGAAAACAGGGCAGAGAAAAATGATAGTATTTATCTTGAATCCTCCACAGAGAAGTAGCGGTATCATACATGCCCTGAACACCAACTCCTCTGTCAATGGTGCCTGTTCAATAAAGTATTGTCAAGAGCTGAAAGGGGAACTCATTTGAATTTCCCCATTCGATGAATACTATTACAATTGATCAAAGAACATCAGGGGTGAATGGAACTTGTAAATTAATGAATCCTCTATGATAAAACCAATTACAGGCAGAACACAGGACTCTCATCTATTCCCATCCTATGTACAATATTTTCATTGTCCAAAAAGAAGAAGATAAACATGTCAAATAAAAGATACACCAAAACTTATATCAATCTATGTAAATTTATATACACATAGATATGACTTGACCATTTCTTTGGTAAAACACAGGTATCGTGAAACACACCCTTAGGACACCTATTAAGATTATTTACAATCAACCAAAAGATCAAAATATAGAAATGGAAAACAAACTCACCACAACAAAATTACGCCATGCCAGAATATTGGATGCAACAGCAAACATCTGAGCACGGAGTGACCACAGCACAATTTTGATACAGCCTAAAGAAAGTCCTCCACTATTATTCATATCCGTTGTCCATGAATTCAACAATAACAAGGACTTCAGGACCATGCTTCCAGCATACATTAAAGACGTCAGGAAAAGCGGAAAGACCGCAGCTTGCCACTGTTTCATACATAAAATTGCATTTCAGCATGCAAATTTAGCAATCAGTCACCCTTTTCCAATCTGCAGACCATACAACAGTATTAAAAAAATAATTACCATGGGCAAACAAATGGATCCTTCCAAGCACCCAATACTCACTTTACAATGGTTAAAAGAAGAGAGTTCATGTTATCAAATATCAATCTAACTTTTCTCACTCACCATATGGTCTGCTCGAATACCATAAACACCTAATACATTTGATGTCTCCCAGCTTCTTATCTATCATTACAAAATATTTTGAAACTGTCAGCTTCAGACAACAAGCGGGGGAAAAAAAAAAAAAGGCAGCAGATAACAAGCACATTAGAGCACAATTAACAGAGACTTATTTCTTTCCCTTTTAAAGAAAAAATAATCATATTTGAAGCATCACACTGAAAAATGATGCCAAACTGATGCAAGATATCCACAAAACAGAAATGGAATTGCGAAACCAAAGCATATATCAAAGAGTCACAACTTGGAGTACTTCTGTAACAAGCACTTTTGAGAAAAAGAATTTTAGCCCCAGAAGCTCATTCTTATTAAGCACCTATCTTCTAGAAGAACTGTTCTGAATTTCCAAACCCTCCACCCCCCCACCCCAAAAAAAAGCAGCAAAATTGCTTCTAGCTATTTGAAATCCCAAGAACTCACGAATACACACTAAGACAAGCTACATTTATAGCTAATGTAAACTCAGCATAATAAGTTTGAAAAGTGAAAATTACAAAAGTGCCACCGCTGATCATGCGCTGCTTCTTTGCAACTCAATATCCAGTCGATGATAATAACAAGAACTGTATGGACAAATTTCAGGGAAAAAAACTTACGGGGAGGATGAGAGCAGAGAAGATAAGCGAGATGATAGAAGAAATGGCAGCGCATATGAATCGTCGGATCAGATAATGCTTGAGAGAAGCAGGAGGTGGGAGCCGCAAGATCAGAGTAGGAGCATAGAGAATGCCAACGTATGACAACGTCATTAATACGCAGGCCATCAGCGCCGCCGCTTTAGAAACATAAGCTTCTGTTTCTTGTTCCATGTTTGGCGTCAGCTTCCACAAACAAACCCAAGAGATTGAGGGGAAGGGCAATGGAGATGATTGGGCTGCGTTTGCTTTGAAGTTGAATAACCAGGGCAGGCTGGTTGGGTTTTCAAAGGAAAGCCGAAAGTGCTTTTGTGGTTGTTTGTACTCGGACTCTTGGTATCTTCTTCAATTCTTGCTTAGGAGGGTTGTTCCTGGCTCGGTCCAGCAAACCGCCCGATGAGATGTGAGTCGCTTACGAAATATAAAAAATGAAATTTGGGATATTATCAGCGTGATGCCTAATTTCCAATGATATTTTAATAAAAGTCGCAGTTTTACAAGTTTCAGTAGGAAAAATAGGATATGTGAACGAAATTTTTTTTTTTTTTTTGAAAATGAGGATTAAATTGAAATTTTTAAAAATAAAATGTGTAATTTTAAAATAATCCATTTATAAAAGATAATTTAAAATTAACAGTTTCTAATTTACTTAAGACTATCGTGGGTGGTAGATACTAATTTATTATAAAGAAAAATTCAAGTTTGTAATAATTTTGAAGGTAAGTAGAGTAAAGAGTTCCCATCCAATTTAGCTAAAGAATATTGAAAGTCTCAATTAAAAATTTTGAAAAGAGACGTTATTTGAAGTGAAGACTACTTATTTTATCATTAATTTTTATCTATAATTTATAATGTTTAATTTTACTTTTAGTAAAGATACAACAAAATATTCTACATTTTCACTCTATACATAAAATGTCAACATAAGTGATACCTTATAAAGACTTTATAAAGACATACCAATGTATAATTCCACACTCGACGGGACATGATGTTGCAAATATATACATTGATCGTAGTCTACACACGGATAGAATACCTAATTAGTTTTATATTTTTACTTTTAAAATTCATGATCCTAAATAAAGATGATGTAATAAATTATCTTGAAAACGCACAAATTTATTATATGTTAATTTAAGACATTTTGGCAAATAAAATTGCGTTAAAGTTTGCGATAAGTGGCATTTCCTTGTGTACTATTAATAATTGCGGTGTTTAATGGGAGGTACTATCGTATTTTTCTCGACAAGAACAACGGTATTGGACCTGTAATTTTATAATGTAGTAAACTCTGAATTTATCGGCTCACTTAACGTGAAAATTATACAGTTTTAATGAAATGAGACAGGATAAAAGTGGAAACGTATCTATTTTAGACAGGTCGTAACGTAATTTCGAAACGCGGAAAACGTCACTCTGTCGATCTCGCACGGTTAAAAGCCAATAATCGTGCCAGGTGGTGCCGAAAAATTGACACGAAAGGTCCAAATTACCCTTCACACACTCCAATATAGAATCAGATTCACTCGCCGTAAAAACGCTCATCGCACGTCCGTCTTCTTAACTCGTAAGAAAACCCCAAGCGAAGGGAGGAATTCATTCAATTAATCAAACCAAACCCTAATTTGAATCCCCAAAAGGATTTGAGGTAACGATGACGAAGGAATTTTCGGTCCCACCGGTAGTATTCCCTTCGGGCGGCAATCCTACCACCGCCGGCAACATTAACCAGCGCCGGGTCCCAACGGCGCCGTTTCAGCCCAACCGCCCTGCGAGCTCCGCGATCCCCTTCATGTCCTTCGATATCGGTTCCGCAACTCCGGCGTCCTACGGTGGTCCAATTTCCACTTCCACGTCAGCCGGTGGGTCCGCGTCATTCGACGACGAAGAGCCTCTACTCGACGAGCTCGGTATCCACCCAGACCAAATCTGGAAAAAGACAAAGTCAATTTTAAATCCGTTTCGTGTAAATCCGACGGTTCACAAAGGTTCGGATCTATCCGGCCCGATTGTACTTTACCTTTCATTCGGACTCTTTCAACTCCTCGCTGGCAAGCTTCAATTCGGGGTGATTCTTGGTTGGATCGTGGTCTCGTCGATCTTTTTGTATGTTGTTTTTAACATGCTAGCGGGACGTAATGGGAATCTTGACTTGCACACGTGTACCAGCGTGGTTGGTTACTGTATGCTACCGGTGGTGATCCTAGCGGCATTTTCTCTGTTCTTGCCGCAGGGTGGGGCGATTCGGTTTGCCGTGTCCGCGGTGTTTGTGCTGTGGGCGGCGAGGGCTTCCACGAATCTGATGGTTTCGTTGGCTGATGGAGGAGAGGAACACCGCGGGTTGATTGCGTATGCTTGTTTCTTGATTTACACACTGTTTTCACTTCTTGTTATATTTTGATGAGCGAGTGAGTTATTGGTTGGCATTGGATGAATTGGAATTTTGCATTGAATTTAGGGGATTTGTGATGTGATTTTAGATTAATGCAGTGTTTTTATAGCTGTGAGTGAATCACTCTCGATATCATTAGGTGAAAAGACATGTTTTTATCTCTGCACGTGCTCATGATATTGAATTGAATATGTTAAGCTCAAAGAAAATCACTGATGGGATGCATATGAATTTTCTTATGGAGTTACAAGTTTTGGTTCTGGATGGCGAATTTTGATCATCTGAATATTAACAAAGTAAATGCTAAATTCGACTTCAAGATTGATTCAGATTTTAGCTTCACTTTGTGAATGTCCCATGCAAAAGCTGCATTAACTTGTTCTGGAAACTTTTCCTTTTGCCTTTTAGTTTTGATTCGGTTCATTTGTTCAATTTTATTGGTTTGGTTTGAGAGTAAAATAAACCAACACATCAGTTCCCTTAACCAAAAACCAATAGTTGCCCATCCCAGCATGCTGACTTGTTTTCTCTTGAACCTGGACAAGGTATTCTCTCAATTGTCGTTAACATGGTTGTTTGAACTGACTAATCTGTTTTGGTAATAGAACCATCTCTTCCTTTCATTTCAGGTTGGTTTGTCTGATAATTTGCCTCTTCATTTGTTAATAGTTTATGTGTGTAAGCTCAGTTCATTTTTATTTTCTGTTCTACATTGTCCCCTGTGGGCTTTAAGCCACTGTGCCTCTAGATTAGCTGGATTTCTTTATGTTATTTCAATCTCTGGAATGTTATAGCCTAGATTATATAGACATTGTTGCTTCTGCTAATTTGTTGTATGTTAAAGAACATTATGAAGCATCACAATGGCTCTGGAATAGTTAATTTCGGACCAAATTGTGAAACTTAGTTTTATTTGACAAAGGACTTGGAAGTCATCGTCTTTTTTATGTTATTTTAATTTTACGAATATATTTTCTTTTCATAATTACCAATTTCACTGATTTCTATTATGTTCTATCATAGAAGTAATATTTGCTTCCCTGCAAGTTGCATTAGGTTCTGCATGATCCCTGAATTGTCTCTTTCGTTACATCAGGATCATAGCATAATGTGACTACTTCTTGTATGGTTGATTTATTCTTTCTGAACTTTTGTCATTTATTTATTGACATTTGGTGCATGGATCAGGGCAAAGTCTTCTACATGTGAGTTTGCTTTTGTATCATTTGTCAAAAACTTGTGAGGTTTTGAAAGTAATCTTTAGTTCGCAGCATTGCATTCTTAAGGGAGGGTGTTCCCATTGCTAACTTATTGGAGTGTTTTGTTGCTCTAGGGTGGCTGAAATTTGCTGTGCTTGACTATTGTCCCTGTTTCCTGTTTCCCCGCAATTATTGCTTGCTAGCAGGCTTGTGATTTCGCTTTAATACTATTTTTTAGAACTAATTTTTAAGGTATTTCTGATCTACTAGGCTAGGATGAGTTTGTTCAATTGGAGTTTGCAGCATCAAAATATTGAAGCACATTTTAGTCGCTGGAAAAAGATGATAAACAGATTAGTGAAGCTCTTTATTCTGATTAATGTTCAACCCTTTGTTGGGCCTGCAGAAATTTAGTTATTTTGCTTCATTAAGAGAGACTTTTCCCAGAATTTGTTGACAATATTGAGGGAGAATCCATCTTTTGTCATCTCTTCTCTATGAATTTTTTTAGATATATATTTTTTTAATATAGGTTAATTGGGACGCTGTGGCTTCTTAAAGGCGGAATTTCTTTTCGCGTCTTTAGATATGTATTGAGGATCACCCTGTGTAGTTTAGTTTATGCAGTGCAGTCTGCAGGGGTTGATATTTGTTATTTTGTTGTGTTCAATGATGGGCAAATAAAAATATGCATTTTAGATCACTGTCTTGAATGAGAGGGAGATTTGTGTTACATTTACCTATTGTTTAAATAAGTTTAATCATATTTCATATGAAAAGTCATTGATCAAATTGAGAACTCTTCGTGCTTATAATGTTTGTTGCTGGCTAAACTTGATTTGAGAATGTCGATAATGGTGTTGTAGGAAAAGAAAGTACCGGTGGTTGTGACTCTACATACTTCTTTCATTTAAAGATTTAAAAGAAAATGTAAAAACATTTTGTTCTGTTGAAGTGGTTAGGTCTACTTCTGCTGACTTCTATTTCAAGATTTTGGTGAATGTGAATCAACAATTCCTTAACCAAATAACAAAGTTAGATCCCTTTGCTTTTCTGTTATTAACAAGTTTCTATTTTCAAACAGTGCTGCTTGCGTTACATTTTGTGGTTATGACTTCAATTCCAATGACGCATACAAATGAAATGAGGAATAAAAAAAAGTTTTTAATAATGAGGGAAAAAATTATTTATCTTTTAATTGAAGTTTCTGGAGGTGAAGATCAGGATATTAATGTACTATCATGTGACCAAAATTAATGTGCTATAAAGTCCTTAGTTTCCATTCAAAACCGAAGAAATTCCCTAAAAGAGAATTTGTATGATCAATTTTAAAAGAGAAAATTTTGAATTACTCCCACATAGCGTGGTAATTTTCAATCTATTCCTTAAAAGTGTAAAAAAATTAATTTACTCCGGAAATATTATTACTTTTAAAAAGGATAAATTTTAATTCCCCTTAAGTTTGACATATTTTTAGTTAGATGATAAAGATGATTTTATTAATAAAAATCCTTATATCCGTATTTTAGAAAGTTAATGTGAGTCAGTTATTCAAAATAATAATATTTAACCAACAAAGTGTTGGCTCCACTGGCAATGGAGTCCCCTTAAGTGGCTTGACTGGGTTTGCTCCCCAGTTTGAGTCGCAGGGAAGTCGTCTTTGTTGGGAGAACCTGTGCCTCCCGGTTCGAGCGGGGACTTCTAGTCTGGGTTGTGGTACGGGCTTAAAGGTGTCTCCCACAGTTGGGGCCCTCCCCAGGATACCTCGTGGATAAGACCAAAAAAAAAAATAATAATATTTAAAGAATAAATTAATTTTTTTTTTTACATTTTTAAGAATAGATTGAAAATTATCACTTTAAGTGGGTAGTTCGAATTTTACCATTTTAAAAATGACGAAGGTTTTGAGGTTCAAGTGACTTTTTAGGGGAAAACTTTAAGAGTCGTGGACCTCAAGGTGTCTTTCGCCCAAAACAAAAAAAAAAATCTTTACAATGTTTTGAAGAAAAAAAAAACTTACAAAATGCATCTTCATTTAAGATATCGAAATAACAATTTTTTTTTAAATATTTAAAAGAGAGGGGGGGGGGGGGAATAAATTTACTTTTAACTTTGAGATAAAAGCCTATGTCAGCAGTGCGTTAAGATTGCATCTCATTGCAGCTGCAACTGGAAAATAATATAAATGATTTGAAAAGCGACCTCTAAATCTAATATCCCATTTGATTATTGTTGTAGATTTGTTGAAGACCGTTCTACTTACCCCCACCACCACTCATACAAGTATCAAGGCTGGCATTTATATTCAACACTCAAACAAATTAACGAAGCCTAAACCCATAACAGTCCCACAATGGCTTCTGCTGATCTTATCAAAGATTCTTCGGTAAATAAATCGCCCACCAAAGCTCTGCACCTAGCTGCAGGCATCGAACAAGAAGAAGAAGAAGAAGAAGAGCTGTTTGAGATCAATCTTGAAGCAGTGAACAGCATACCACCACCTCAATATTACTGGGAAAGCTATGTTACTGCAACAAGCAACACACTTCTTGCTAATTGCCTGCTGCCGATATCCGATGTGTCCAGTGCAATTCCAATTGTTTCAAAGTCGTCGAGTGATATGTTGTCTGCAGCTGAGAGAATGGCAAACTTGATCATGGTTGCTGAGTCTGTGAAAAACTTCCCGGGAAAGTTTCTTTGGGTTCCTTGTAATTACACGGGGACTTGTGGGATTGGTTAATCATCTATCACAGGGAAGTGAGGAAAGCATAACGTATAGTTTAATCATTACAATATCACATCAACTGTCAAGTGTGATTGATGCTATTTCGATTGGCTTTGTTATTCCACCTTTTTCTTGTTTAATTTATTTTTCACGTTCTATAATTAAATATTTACATTAATGTAAATCAACATCATCTTTTCACAATTTTGATGCGAGTGGGATTCGAAACTTAGATTTTTATATTATCTGACCTATTTTTTTATTTTACACATACTAAGTACTTATATCTTATGGTTTGAATTTGTTCTTTTGTTGGGGATACAACTACGTACGTGGTTAATTCATTGGTTTATTTGTTGGGTGTCAATTTTTCTTCAAATTTTTTAGTTTTCTTTTGATCTTGTCCACCGATGGCTTGGAGATTCATTTTATATGAGGTTTCCAGTAACATGCTTCTTTTTTTAATCAATTAACTGGTCTAATTCTTTGCTATATATATATATATTTCAAAATGGACATATGAATGGGAGAGAGAGTGAGAGACTTTGCCAAAATATTACCTGAAAACAAACAAGCCATCTGCATTCGGAGAATGAGAGCAGGTAAGCATGCTCTAAGGAGGTAATTATTATGTTTGTCACCGAAGCCTCTATTTTCCTCAAGGTTAATTTTATTAGACAATAATTTCCTTTCCCCTATAATCTGCGATGTTTTTGAGATTAAGCCTCATCATGTTAATTAATTATTGTGGTGGTGCCAACTATTTTAGTTGGTAGAATTTATTGAGTTGATACAAAAATTTGGTTTAAAACCCACTCTCATAAGTGGAGATAATACTAAATTATTAGTTATGTTATAATTATAAAAAGATGTTAACTAACTTTTGCAACTTTTTTTTTTCTATGTTTGGTACATGGTGTATTTTATTCATTTCTGGTCTTCACATTTGATATACTTGCTGTTTCACAAAATTTACTGAAGAGCTTCAACTTCAAGTAGATGGTTAAATGGAATCCATAAATAACTATTACATTTTCAAAATGAAAAGAAAATCACAACAATCCCAAGTGGCAGAAATTAAGGATAGTGGTTAATTTATTTATATATCTTCATATTAAACCGAACCGTAATTTATTATTGACTTTATTTGATATATACACATTTATTACATCACAACAGTTTGTATTGATTTGGTCAAAATAGATTTGGAGGTGCTAATTTACATCATGATCACATCCTTTTCCTGATGTATACAGAGTGGGGGAAATTTTCGAAAACAAAATTATGAAGCCGCTGCTATCAATCAAATTGAGTAATCACTCTGCCTCTTAATTATATGTTTCAGTTCAATGAAAATAACTCATATTGCTGGATATGATTACGTTAATGGCCACATCTACTTCAGTGGCATAAATTCATTACAATAATGTCCATTAACAGTTTGCACTTATTCCAAATATATACAAGCATGCCTCTATTACTTTTTTTCAATGCATATTGATGAAAAGATAAAGACACGTATAGCTTGGTGTTTGATGAGAAATGTTTTATCCACTTACATGAATGATTATCTTCAAGTATTGCTAACTGGCAATAAACAATTTTCTCAAGCCAGACTACTTAAGGAAGTCGATTAATATTATAGTATTATTATCATATACTATGAAAATGTCATGTGTGTTACCAAAGTCAGTTTTTTTTTAAAAAAAAATTTACACTTCTTAAATTGTTTATATATTTACGAATTGTATTTTATATCTTGAAATTTCAAGCTTTACATGGACCTATTATTATTACTTGTTTTATTGATTAGTATTATTACTACTGTTATTATTGAAAGGAGATTGTTACATTCTAAACTTCTAATAAAGAAATTAAAGAAATTATCTTTTACCACTTACTCTTCTATTAATTTCATAAGATGTTGTTGGTTCCTAATCTCAAAATGAAAAATTCATTATTATTATTGTTGTTAGTGCTTTCACATATTTGCCTATGACAGAAAACTATAATAGGATCATCTCCTTTATCTTTTCTAGGAGGAATTTTAAAATACATGAGAGCTACTGTGTCAGTCATATAACAAGTAAATGATGTTATGCTATGTGTTCATTTATTTTGAAAAACTAATATACAAGTAGTGGTTATATTAAATTCAATTACATATATTACATATGTAATAGTTGGTTGTATTACTTCTCATATACCATAAACTTTCTTCTTTTACAATAAAATCAATTAAAACTAATAATGAATAAGATAGTTTCTATATATGTACAAAAACATTTTTATTTGGCCAAACGTTGGCAATTTCCTTATTCAGAAACTAAATACTTGGTTCTTCCTTGTTATGGAAAGTAATTCTCATGTGCAGTAATCTATTTATGTAAAGTACTGAAACTGAGCAATAGTATCTCGCAGCTGAGATCTCAAAATCTTATTTGAATAATCAAATGATAACTAGCTTGACCCGTAAATATTCTTTCACAAACACGGACCCAGAAATCCTAAGCTGAGAGACGAGAGAATCTTTCCCAATGAATTTCTGCCATGTATACCTCATGATTCTCAAGTAGAAATTAAAAGAAACCAAACCATCCAGTACCCCACTGAATGCATCAGAAGTCTACAAAATTACAATGACAGATTTTCAGAAAATTAAAAGCACCCAAATACTTACTGGACAATACCGCTAGCTAGTTTCTTTTCTTTTTTATTCATTATATTGCAGCAACAAGCAACCTAGGGTTTTATTTTTGGAGGTTATGTGGAGCTAACTAGCTTCAGCGTCTTCTGGCAGCAGTTTCTCTTTGAGCATTGAAGTAAACGGCAGCAACAGGGAGACCCAAATCGTTTTCAGCAGCAAAGGCTCTGGTGTTGAAATGATCTCTTGATGAAGGTGGGTTTACTGTCTGTCTCCGTGTCTGCTTGAATAAAACAAACACAAACCTGTGGATCCCTATATTTGGCCTTGGTATCTCGTAGCTCACCAATTCCCTTCCTATGTTTTTTTAGTTTCACATTCAAAACACAAAAAACACAAAAAAATATATATTGAAAAAAGATTAGTACTTCTTTTTTCTTCTTCCTTAATTTCTGCCTTCAAAATTTTCAACTGGTCAGAGAAAATATTAAACCTACCAAATGTGGCATCTGTTGTTCCTGGAATGTCTGTCACAATCCTGTAAAATAGTTATATAGTTCACATCAGACCCTTCTGTTAGCTAGTTTTCACTATTTATATGTTTTTGTATATCTTTCAAATTTCAAAATTAGGTTTTGCTTTTGTACATTAATTTTGCTCTAACAAAATACATCTCTTGCTGGTTTAGTTAGTTGTGTCGGATTTTTTTTGGATCATTTGTAACATATGCATTTATGACAATATATGATTAAGATTTAATTATTTCTTTTTCTTTTTCGATAGTCACCAATCACCATCTTGTATTTTTTGTTCAACACAAGTTCAGATCTTATAGAATAACTATAGGCCTTGTTTTAGACACAAACATTATGGATGCATCCAGCTGATCACAAATAACATTGCACAATTATTTTGTAATTGAAGATGAAAATAATCAAAATGATAGATATGCTGAAACTAGCTACATGGGTCCATATGTTTGCAAGTACGTAATGTTTGGGTATGAGCAATATCTGTTCATTGGGTTGAATCTGCAAGCTAAGCAACAATGTTCATTTTATCTTTCAAAAAAAAAAAAAAAGAGTTAAATTTTTTATGTAGATCTTTACAAGGTTTTCGTGACAAAATTACTTATGTGGATCTTTAAAAGGTTTTAGTGACAAAATTACCATAAAATGCATTAGACATAACATTTATGAGTGAGAGTTTACCAATGGAGATGCTCCCTTAGATAAGGATCACTAGGGCCAGGAACATCCGGGTCAGTCATAACCTGCAAGTTAAAACACTTTTAGGTTGATGATAGAAACAAGTTCAATTCAAAAACTTGAAACAAAATCATCATTAATGGATAGTCCCAAATGTTAAACAATTGTTGAAAGAGGAGAATATTACCAGTGTAAAGAATGATCTCATATCACCTCCTTGAATCTCAACCCTAGGTTTTGAAACAACTGTGGACGGAAAGAGCTCGTGTCCATTGCAAACTTGCTTGTTGTTGTAAGTTACAGACATTTTGATGCTTGGAGTGAAGGATTCAATCACATCTCCAATGACTCTTCCAACAGCGAGGGGTTCTAACATTCTTGCTGCCATTTGAGATGTATGTATAGAGGGAGGAAGAGAAAGAGAGAGAGAATCGCTAAAGAGATTGTAAGAACAAAGAATATATACTTGGGAGTTTACTAAAGGAAAGTTATGCAGAGTCCCATATTTATAGGGTTTCAAGGAACTGCAAGCACGTAAATAGTTTTAGATCTAGCTAGCTAGATAGCTAGCTACTAAGATTTAAAAGAGTAGGGAAAGTGATCTTAAAAAAATATGGGGCATCATAAGAAAAGAGAATACTTGCGTCTCTTTATCTGTGATTTGTGTGTGTGCCGTGTGCGTGACAAAATCAAAAATGGTTTAGGATCTTGTAGTCTGTAAAATCATATTAATGCAGAGCTTCTGTTCTTTGACATGTACTTGGGTCCCTTAGAATTGGTTCTTGTTAATTGTTCTTAAGCTAATAATTATTAGTATTAATCTAATAAAAGAGAGTTTTTTTTTTTCCCAATATTAAGGTCAGAAAATGAATCATATATATATAGAAGTCTCCAGGTGGGTCCTTCTATTGCAAGTGGTCTTATTATTTCTTCTGTTTAAAGATATTAAAGCAAAAACGGAACACATTACTATGAATTGAAACATTCACACACACACTTATAAAGGAAACTCAACTTTTACATTTCAGGAAATTAAGGGGAGAAATTGTTGAATGCGCGACACTTTGTTAACCTAACTGAACATATGAAAATGCCTTTTTCACAAGCTTATTGGATTCTTGATGGACGGGCTCAAAGCATAAAGGGAACTCCACCACCAATGGTTAGGGAATTGATTGGTGTCAGTGCAGAGAGGTCACTTCAAACTTCAAAGTAATAAAGAGAGATTCACTGAAGTCCCAAGATTGGCAAGATGAAGATGGTGGATTTTCTATAACTGGAATTCAAGCTACTTTTTCCGTTTATCTCCACCACGCCCTATGTTTTATGCTTTATATTGTCTTGCCCATTTTTTTATTTTGGTTTATTAATATTAAAGCATAAAGTTTCACATTGTCTAACTAGTTAGCTTCTAGATTGAACTGTGCAATTTTTTATTTTATTTTTGGTTTGGTTCTGAATGAACCTGGCGATCGGTTAGCGAGTCAATTTTATTGAAAATAAAAAAACAATTGAACTATGCATTTGGTAGTTAGCTTCTAGATTGAAATTTGCATTTGGTATCGAAGGCGCCGATGTCCGATCGATGAGCATCCAGGAATGGCAATATGTTGATGTTCATGTCATCATATTCCAAACAGAAAAATATGCCTATGTGCGATCATGCATGGAAAGCTACAACCCAGCGAAGTGGCACTTTAGAAGTGCTTTAATTTGTTCTCTTTGAGAGCTAAAATGGTTGTAAGTTTTGAACCCATTTACTGTTTTGTTTGACAATTATTGTAAAGTAATTTTTTATATTAATAACAAAATAAAAAATAAAATTAATCAATTACAAATATTTATTTATGCAATGACTATTTTTTTTTTTTTTTGAGAAGGCAATGACCAATTATTCTATATACACACAATCAAAATTATTATATATACAAATAAATTTCATTCATCATTATGTCAACTGTAGTCATTTTTATTCTTAAGTTAAAGATTTATATATATTAGAAACTTTTAGACATGACAACATTTTTTAAAATAAACTTTACTAAGCGCTTAAGTTATTCTCTTCATAACTAGTTACTTTTATAAAATAGCTAACAACAATTATATATATTAAAATTTGTATGTAACATTATCAAACCAGCACTAACCAAACTATCTGTCTATAAATAAGACAAAATTTCATATCGTGATTAGAAAGAATATATACCCAAAAATATTGTGTTAATTTTAATAGTGGTATCGCAAAGTTTTGAAAATGGTATAAGAAGTCAATTAAATTATTTGGCCTCACAGAAGAAATAAGAATATATGATCAAAACATGTACTAGTCTTTTCACTTAACAACCATATATGACAACATATGACTTATAGCATGGGTGTATTTGATGGAAAATTAAACTACGTTTTTTTTTAGAAAAAGCGGTCTTTTTTTATTAATCCCATATTTTATTAACATTTTGAAAAAAAATATTAACTAATACATTTATTAATCGTATCTAAAATCTCGATTCTTAATTCGACTCATTTATTATCTCGGATTTAATCTATTATTTTAATAACAAATCATACTTTTTATAGGCTGTTATTGCATTTTTTCTAAAAAATAGATAATATTACTTACTGCACACACTATTATTAAACTAAGTTAACACGAACACAACTCATATTAAATTTAAATATATAAATTTATTTATTTATATCAAATTTGTCTCAAATCATATCATCTATGGTATGTACCCACTAATCACAATTTCATGAATAATAATAAAAAAACTTAGAAAAGCCGCAAAAATAGTCATAAAACTAGGGATGGCAATGGGGAGGGGAGGGGAGGGGACCGACATCCCCGCACCCATCCCCGATGTTCTTCATATATCCCCATCCCCTCTCCGTCCCCATCAGAATTGCTTGAGGGGATTCTCGTCCCCTTCCCGAATAATAAGAGGGGATTCTTGAGGGGTATCTGATCCCCGAATAACTGAAACATTTTTTATTTTTGAACTTGATTTAATTATATTAAAATAAAAATTTAAACAAGGTAAGATTTGACAATATATCTTAGATTAACATTAATTCATTACAAAAATTACACTACAAAATGCAAATAATTAGAATCTCCGTCCCCATCAGAATTGCTTAAGGGGATTCTCGTCCCCTTCCCGAATAATAAGAGGGGATTCCTGAGGGGTATCTGATCCCCGAATAACTGAAACATTTTTTATTTTTGAACTTGATTTAATCATATTAAAATAAAAATTTAAACAAGGTAAGGTTTGACAATATATCTTAGATTAACATTAATTCATTACAAAAATTACACTACAAAATGCAAATAATTAGAATAATTATTTGCATTTTGTAGTGTAATTTTTGAATAATTATCTTCTTCAACCTTCATAATCCTATAATAAAAAGAAATTACTCTTATGTCAATAATGAAATGAGTATAGATACTGAAATTAATATTTTTAATAAAAGCATTTACTCTTATATCTGATACTCATCATATTCTTCCTCGAGGAATGTTTGAAATTGAGAGATAACATCAGGTTTCAAATCTAAAACAATAAAAATAATATAAGTAATATGACTCATAATCTAAAATAGTTTTGGGATAAGGCCTTTGAAATAAGGTATGGTTAAATAGTAATTTAGGACTATAACTAGTTAACCAGGCTTAAAAATTTTATAGTAGATGCGTATAAATATTTTGATATTTTTTATTTATACTAATATTTAACATTTTGTAATTTAAATTTTGTTATTCATTTATTAATAATTCTAAAAAATAAAATCAAAATAAAAAATTAATATGAGAAAATAGAGAAATGGGTAGGGGATGGGGATTCCACCTCATCCATGTCCTTTCGCCGAATAAAAACTTGGATAAAAAATCATCCCCGTCTATTTTTTAAATAAAAAATTAAGTATAAAATTATCCTCATACTTCCTCTAAATAAAAAAAAACCCCCAAAACTCCCGTCCTCGTGGGAATTTTTACCATCCTTACGTGAAACCCAAAAAAAAAAGAGCTGAAGAAGGGCGTTTTAGTCAATCTATATTTGTAATAAACCGGTCAAACTCAAACATGAAAGACAAAACAAAACAAAATCCAGACGCTTCTACTTTCACTAGCCGCTGCGCATTCAGATCTCTCATCTCTGTATCTGTGGAAAAAAAAAATCGACTGATCAGCCGGGGAGGGCATTTTGGGGATTTGAAATGGCGGGAGGGGTGAACAGGAAGATATCAGCGGCGTCAGCCAGGGCTCACACCAGGAGGGGGAAGCAGAGCTCTTCTAAGATTCCATCTGGTGGGTTTTCTTTTTCTGTGTTGAATATTGATCATTAATGTTGTTGATTCCTTATTGTAACTCTTTAGCTTCTTGCATGCTGAAAACAACCTCATTTTTTATCATCTGGGTTGCAATTTGTTCGCTTGTTATTGGTTGTTTCATGTTTGAGTTCTGAGGAAACTTAAGCAAGTGAAATAAGATTTGTATCATCTTGGTTCTTAGATAATTCAGTGTTCTAGGGTAAATTAAACCTGAAGGAACAGAGAAAGAAAAACTTAATGCTTCCTTGTTTCTATCGAATTCTCTCATTGTTTCAGCGGGCAATTTAATGAGAAGGTAATTGAAGTACAATCCAAAAGGTGTAATGAACCCTTTAAATCGACTTATAATGGAAAGCATGTAGCCCATGATACTTGCACTTTGAGTCCATGCAGGATTTAGGCCTCGTAAGTAAATGACTACCACAGTCCACAACCACATACCCAGCTGAATGACTTTGTGGTCCATCATTCCAGTTGGGTGATTTAGTGGATGCCACCTATTGATGGCAACAGTGACAAAGTTGCAGCGATACTAATCCCGTACTCAACGTTGCGCATTTGATTTTATTCTCAAGATGCTGCCCTCTCTAGATTTCACCGGCCCTTACAATGATTACAAAGTTGCACCGGCATTGATCCCATACTTAGCATAGTGCATCTATTCCCACATTCATTTTGATGCCTGTTCGGAATGAATTGTTATGTGCACATAGGTAGAACTTACCCTCCAAAAGGGCCTCACAAGGAAAATTGCACTTACGCTCATATACCCCTTAAGATTTGTTGTTTTAATCCATATAAGATGTAGGGAGTTGAATAATGTCACCTTAGGTTCTCTACTAGGAGTTCAGAGATTCAAATCCCTTTGGCATCTACATCCTATGACATTAGCCAAAACTCATGAATAGAAGAGAGGTATCTCTGTTTTTTTTTTTTTTTGGGTATTTTAGATTTATTGACTAGGTGTAACAGTATAAGGAGAACCAGTCTGATGGAAAAAAGTGATTACCACCAATTGTTAATTTGAAATGTTGATGTTGGTTGAATTTCGTTGTGTTAGTACTGTGAACTTGTTCCATCCCTGGTTCATGGAACTGTTAATATCCTATATATCAGGCTTCAATAAGTTTTATCGTAGAGAATAATTTTCCAATAAGAGATCCTTCACTTTATTAAAGTAAGGGAGAAACTTAAAAAAAGAAAAATACATACTATAATGTAGTGCATTTTGTCCTTGGTATTGGAATCTATATTTTTCTGTCTTTTAGTTGATCCCTTATTTTAATAAAGTAAGGGATCCCTTACTAGATAATGACTCTTATGCTATTATCAGGCTTCGATAAGTTTTTATTTCAAATTCAATCTTATAAACTTTACGATTTTTGAAATGGTCTTTTTAGTGAATGGTCCCAAACGATACATTTAAGAACTAGCTCATAATTCATGCTCCCAACATTTAGTTTAAAATTTCTGAAAACTTTTCTCTCCAATTCAGGGATAGTTACAGCAATGCTGGCAGTCTTGATAGTGGGGATTTCAGCATTGGCTTATCAAGTGATTCAACCCCCTCCTCCGAAGACATGTGGGTCTCCAGATGGCCCTGCCGTTACGGCACCAAGAATAAAGCTTAGAGATGGAAGGCATCTAGCCTACAAAGAGCATGGTGTCCCAAAAGATAATGCCAAGTATAAGATTTTCTTTGTCCATGGTTTTGATTCTTGCCGACATGATTCTGCTGTTGCAAATTTTCTATCTCCGGTACTTATCTGTTGGTTTGTTATTTTTATTTTTATTTTTTTCCCTCTGTCTCTCTAAGCCTCTAAATTTGACATGCTAAAAAGTTTATGTCGATTCTGTGGTGTGGTGGGATCTACCAGGAAGTCATTGAAGATTTAGGAGTCTATATTGTGTCTTATGACAGAGCTGGGTATGGAGAAAGTGATCCTAATCCAAATCGAACAGTTAAGAGCGATGCTTTAGATATAGAGGAGCTTGCTGATCAACTGGGAGTAGGTTCTAAATTCTATGTTATTGGCTATTCCATGGGTGGACACCCTATTTGGGGCTGCCTCAAGTATATTCCTCACAGGTATCATCTTATTTGATTGCTTGAACTGACGCGAGAAATATTATGTGAATAAATGTGTGTGCATGTTGCATGTTTAATGTTTGCTTTTCTTGTCTTTCCTCATTCTGGACAATATTTGTGACATACCAGGTTGGCAGGAGCAGGGCTGTTAGCTCCAGCTGTTAACTACTGGTGGCCTGGTTTTCCTGCAAACTTGTCTAAAGAAGCCTACTACCAACAGTTACCACAAGACCAGTGGGCAGTTCGTGTTGCTCACTACATACCTTGGCTCACGTACTGGTGGAACACTCAGAAGTGGTTCCCTCCTTCTGCTGTTATAGCTCACAGAATGGATATTTTTTCTCGTCGAGATGTTGAAGTCCTATCTAAGTGGTCTCCGGAAGAAAATAATTATTTGGTATATGTCTTTCTTCACTGAAGTAAATCTTTCCCTAGTCTTCTCTCTCAATAGATTTGCATTATATCAAATCTCTCTCTTTTGTTTATCTCAATTTTTATATATTTTGTTTTTATAGGGATGGTTTTACACTGATTATAGATATCAGTTTTCCAGAAACAATTTTGTGACTATCTTTTGTTTGACCGCATCAGGCACTAGCAAGGCAGCAAGGAGAATATCAACCAGCCCTTTGGATCCCGAGTGCGTTTTTTTTCTTTTTGAAAACGGAAACTTGTTCATCTGCAGGCCAGGAGACAAATCTTGAAGGTTCTGTGCATTTGTGGCATGGAGACGAAGACCGTTTGGTGCCTGTTATACTGCAGCGCTATATTGTACAGCGACTCCCTGAATACGAGTGTCGAATATATCATATAAAATTGAATTTTCCATTCGCCGATGGAATGAGTGACACCATAGTGAAGGCAGTTTTAACCGGGGACAAGTAGCCCATGTTTATCTTTAAAGCACCAGGTCAGCTTACCTGTTTATTTCTTCTTGTTCAAAGTTGGTGATTGGAAGCTACTCGTTCGTCATTTTCCCATGTATGATAAATTTTGTAATATTTATGTTGTGAAAGTTGATTGTGTGAAAAAGCAAAAATGCTAGTTCTGACATTAAATTTTAAGTTCATCTGAATGTTGATTATTGATAATGTCTATTAGTATTGGTTGTGGTTAATAAACTAAAGGCAGAGGATCAAACAGTTGAATTTTGATTATTTTTACTTCCATTTACCAATAAAGGAAGGATATTCTGCTTTATGAAAAACTGTGTGTCATAGTAGGAATTATAATTTGGTTAAAACCAGTAAAGTTGAGAATGAGGTTGATTGAATTCTTATTTGAGTCTCCAGCAATCACGTCATTTCAGTGAATAAGTGGCAATGCTTTTTTTTTTTTTCATTACTGTGGTATGAAAAATATATTTACAAAGGGTTGCTTTCTCATTCATGATTTTGTTTTTTAATTAATTGATGGGAAATATGATGACAAATGAGCATGCGACCTCTGGGTGGGTTAGCTTTCACAGCTTATCCTGCTAATAAAGAATGGCATGCACACTGTCTCTTTGTGCCGTGACTATCGGCATCATCACAATTCACACCCACCACATTCAGATGTCTGGTATCGCTCTCTCTATCATGTGAAGAACATTATCTCACCAATACAGCTGGGATTCAGCAGTATATCAAACAGGTCCTGTTAATTAAGAATGAATCATAGAGTATAATTGGCTGGATCAAGCCTTAGGTATTTGAGGTAACAGACGTTAAAGCTTCTACATAAATATTGAAGAAATCTCGTACAAAAAATTTGGTTCTATCGTGAGTCGAAGAAATAGGATCTTCTTCGAATCTAAAATCTCGCGCAACACTTTTCAATTAGTGATAATGTATAATTTAAATTTAAATATTTTTCTTACATTCTCTTTATAACCACCAATCATAAATTTTGTTTTTCTTGAGAGAAAATTAGATCATGGAGAATCTTTAACAAAAATTTTCATGCTGAATCTATATTAATATCATGTCTGAGATTGATCGAAGAAAAGCAGCTGTAGTTTCGAGAAACATTCAAGGGAAAAAAAAAATTGCCATGTTTTGATGAAGAGAAGATTTTAATAACAGCAACATTTCATATATTCCATATCTTCAATTGGACCCTAATACCTTCATATTATCTATAAAATTAAAATGATCATAATATTTTCAACAATCAACATACTAGACCAATTACATTTCAAAATGAATGACCTTCTCAATCTCTTATTCATTGCACCGTTTTGGGATCAAATCTTCTCCTCATTGTCCCAATTTGCTTAGGACTCAATCCAAACGCCTTTTCCAGAAGCTCCACATCGATCCCAGAGCCAAAAATGGCTGATGGGATTTTCTGATTTCCAGGATTCTGGCTATTAAAGCTTCCAAATATTGTAGCAGGCTCGTCACCAACATTCATCTGAAAATGCATCAGTCCACGAGGAAACACCATCACCTCTCCTTGCTTAATCACCCTGGCAAAAACTCGGCTACTCGAATCGACGAATCCTGAATATACGCTACCTTGCACCACGTACGCGATTTCAGTAGCTCTTGGGTGAAAATGGGGTGGATTTATGGCGCCAACTCTGAGATCAGCTCGAACAAATGACATCCCAAGGGTGTTAATCCCCGGGAAAACTGTTGGGTTCACTGGGATGGTTGCGAGGCCGGTGTCGCTGAAGTTTCCAGCAGATTTTAAGCCTGAAAACACAAAATCATCAGTGGTTGCTTCTGATGAATTCTTGCATGGAAGAATAGTAAGGTGAGCTACTTTTATTGAACCAAACTTAGGGTTTGGTATGCAAAAATCTTGAATGGGGTCTGGGTCTGAAGCCCTAGAGCCATGACCATGCAGAATAAAAATAACAAACAAAACAAACAGTTTTGGAGACATTTTTCTTGCTCTCTTGCTGTAAGCTAAGAAAATGTAGGTGGGTTTATATAGAAGCAAAATGATTATGTAAAATCACAGGAAGTATCCACTTTCATATGTATATTAGGTTCAATACGCTCCTTTCATTAAAACAATACTAAAAGTATGAATTTTATTACAGAATCAAAGGCATATATTATGCAAGCGTGTAAGCCATTTCGATCAAGCGTAGGGCCCTGATATATAATTATCAATAATTAGGGTTATAATAAAAACTTTTTTAATCTGTTTGTTCGAATTCACACAATGTAGAAGATTATGAGAACAATGGTGATTATCAGGATGATTATATTGTTAACCTTGACGTGGTCCGCGTGCACCAAACATCGAATTACATGACACATGTGCTGCGTTATTGTTGTTGAACAAATCTTTTGTTTAATGCTAAAGTCTTTTTTTTTTCTTTTCTTTTTTTCTTTTTTTTTGGGGTCTAATTTGCTTGTGAGCCAAGGGAAAAGGCAAGTTCCAATAATCATTATATCTGCACAGTGGTGATGTAATGATTTCTCATTTAATTTAGTGGCCAGTGGGATACTACTGAATTGGGAAAGAGGTAAAAACAAATTAAAACAGGAATTCTATCTTCAGTTCTTCACTTACTTTTTGAATATTCAATTAAAAAACGTATAAAAATATCTAATTAAAACTTTTTTTAAGGCAAAAAAAAAAAAGGGGGAAACATTTATGGCCATATAATCAAGCAAGCGAGCTGGTTTTGGATCAAGAGGTATACTTTACAGTAGGATTCAAAAGGATAAACTAATAAACTCAAAAACATTAAAGAAATTGAAAATTGACAGAATGTTGATAAAAACAACGGTACATTCGGCCTGTTTTTACCATATTAATTGATTTTTTTTTGTTAACACAATAAAATAATTCAGGTGTATAATTATTTTTGTTAGAATTTTGTCATACTTATCTATCTAAATATCATTATTCTAACAAATCATGTACTGGTAATATTTTTGTAAATTTTTTGCTGATGCTGCCATGACACTGTTCTTCAAATCAGTGAGGAAAATCATATTCGAGATGGGGCACATAATTATGATGGGATAGGATGGTAATGATTAATGTTGATATGAATTTCTTTTTTAAAAATAAAATTATTAAAAATTGGGCCGACCAAATTCATACTAATAATTCTTTCAATTCTATTTTCCTATTTTTACTAGCAGCCTCCTACCTCTCTCCAATCTATCTAATCTTCTCTGAAAAGTTTTTCACCTGCAACAAATAGAAACACAAGAAAATGACAGTGTTGTATCACAAGAAAATAATAAGAAAATTCAAAGTATTTTGCAATTAGTGAATTAAAATTAAATTGTGTCCCTATAAACCAATGATTTTATTTTCTTTATTTCTTATACTAAATCTTAGCCATAAAAATATTACCGTGTATAAATGGATCAGTAATGGTGGAGAGATTACCCCATTGTCATATTGCACTTGTTGATTATAAGGAGATTGAAAAAAAAAAAACCCTCTTATATATGAGTACATGAATTATATTTGTGATTTTTCTTTTTTAAACACATTTTAGATATAACAAATAATAAAACTTATCTCTCTAATGAGAAGAAGAAGAAGGAGCGCTGGAAAATAATAGGCGATAAAATAGAGAAAAATAGATCGGAAATTTTTATTAAAAATAATTTGGTGGGCCCATTTTTAATATTTTTCTTTAAAAAAGAAAATCAGATCAAGATTAACTTTGACCATTGAATTGATTATGATTTAAGGGGTGAGATTTTGTGTAAAAATTTGAGTTAAAGAAAGAGGCCCCCCCCCCCCCCCCCCCCCCCCAATCATATCCTAGCTATGATTTTTCAAACTTGAACAAATTTATTTAGGCAGCCATCTTTTTGCGGATATTAGTACGAGTCATTTACAGAAGTCAATTCCACTGATTTTAGAAATAAAGTTGCCTTGTTTATATATTTAGTAGTGGGACAAACAGGTATAACCTTTATGTGTAAATTTCTGTTAATGAATTTATATAAAATTTTCCGCTATCCAAAATTATGGCATTAACAATACCAAAAAAAAAAAAAAATGCTTCTTAAACGCATCTCGCTGTACTTGTTCTCTAATGAATCAAAATTATTTGGTATTCTTTTTTTTTTTTAAAAAAAGAATTATTTGATATTCTTTTTTTTTTTAAAAAGAATTATTTGATATTCTTAAAAAAATCATTTTCTTATTGTAAGTTTGTACTGGGCCGCAGAAGGCTCCTTTTAAAAAGATTAGGCCCATATCATTTCAACGTGGGAAATTTAACCATGAGGTTCTGTTATCAGCCCAATGACAACAATTTGCAGCAGGGCCAAACTCTTTTTAGATCCGCAGGGCAATTCATAAACGTGACAAACTAAACTATAATTATATTCCTTTTCTTACTAACTATAAAAAAAAAAAAATACATCGTTATTTTCTACCCCCACGAGCAAAAAGATACCCAAAAGGCCAAATCAAATTTGACATCAAGAATAATATGGAGCGTAATTTACCATTGCACGACACGTGGATAGTACATGCAACCACCAAATGGTACCATCCACTATTCACAAGTTATTCTTTTCCTCTACTTTTCCTGAAATGATATCATAAACAATTCTCTACGTGACCATTATGTCCAAATGCAAAGAAAATCTCTCAATATTTTATAAATAGACACACATTTCTTTTTAATTTGAGCCTTTACGGTCAACATCTACTCTTTTGTTGTTCATTTAGTGAAAATTTAAATTTACCATTATATAATTTAAAAAAATATAATCTGACGATATGTTTGATCTCTAAATAAAATTATAAAAAAAATCTTAACAGGAAAAATTTAAATATCTAATTTTAAGACATTAAATCTTATTGGTGTATCCAATGTTTACTCTTTATTTATTTATTTATTTTTAATACGTTACGTAATCTTTTATTTTTCAATTGGTATTCAAGTAAAATGACATTTATTTATTTACTTAGTAGTGTTATACATACCAATTCATTTATACTAAAAAATTATCTGTGGTATTCATCAATTAATTAATAAAAATAATACAAATTATTCACTTAAATCTTATAAAAAATTATTAAGTAATCAATTAATGGTATATAAGATAGAATTTAGAATAAAAAATTTAAAATACCTATTATTATTCATAATTGTTGGACTATAAATAGACAAAAGAGACGTCATTGCATGTGATTTTACAACTCATAAAATTTAATCTAACAATATGTGCCGCACGAATTAAATAATAGGAGTAAGACCCGTTGTCATGAAAAATTAAAAAAAAAACCCACGAATATTTTCACCTTAGTAGAAGGACGGACCAAGACACGTGTACATTGAAGGCTCCGGAGCGAACCTGAACAAGACACATGTCAGGCACGTGTCGAGACATTCACGTCCACAGCTTTTGGTAAAAATAACTACAATTTTTAAGCATTGGGCTGATTGGAAGAATTAACTTTACGCTAAAATTGGGTCCCACTCCGGGGGGAAATATAAATTGAGTACGCAGAAAACTTAGGGCCTCTGTTAGAACACGGAGAGGTTTGTAATATTTACTTCAAAATAAACAAAACAAAAATCAAAAGCTTTCTTCATCTCGCTGCTGCTATAAGGCCTCGAAGTATCTCACTGTTGGTTTTGCCTTAGATCTGCCCTAAATTACTTAAAAGAGACAAGCGCTTTCGCCTTAAGCACTCTGTGTTCGCCTCTTTGCTTGTTAATATATTCTCAGGTTTTTGGATCCAGTATTCTACCTACAGGTTTGTTTTCATTCTTTTAGTGCTTGTTTTTAGTTCAAATTTTGTTGTTTTTGTATTTTCCAGAAGTTGTTTTCTGAAAACAACTTCTAAACTCTTAAGACTTGTTTGTTATTTCGTTTTAAAAAGTCGAGATTACGAAACAGCTAGCTCTCATGTTCTTCGATCTTGAGTGATAAGCATGGACATATGTATTATATGATTAAATTTTATTTTAGTGAGAACTTTCAGTCCCTTTCCGCGTTTTCCATATTAATATTATAATTATATACTTAAAGGATCAAAAAAGGTTTAGTAGATTTAATTAATATTTGTCATATGCGCTAATACGGTTGCCAATAATGGAAACATTCTTTTGCTTTCGCTTTCTAAGCCGCTTATTAATTACCTAATATTCGTGTTCGCGAAATGTTTAAGTTAGTTTAACAAAAAAAAAAAAATAAAATTACAGATTAGGTGTTTCTTGTGCCAGTACATTTGATTTGGACTTGTTCGATGGACATGTGAAATTATGCAATCATTAGGGCAAGTCTAGGATTTTTATTAAAGTAATTTTTAGGGAACAATACTACAATTTAATTTTATAACTTAAAATGTAAAAGTCGAAGCTTATAATATTTATATTATAACGTGCTAATATATAAGGTCACAATATAATGTTTTGAGTGTGTTGAGGATCATAATCTTATATATGTTTTTAGATATATATGTAAAGTACAAGTGAGGGTCTCAAATTTTATGAATCAAGTTGTAAATATAAAGCACCCACTACATTTTATATGCTAGTAGTGATATAGATATTTTGAACCCATCGTGAGGCTGTTTATGCGAATAGCTAGAAAAGCTAGACAGTAGCCAAGTAAAGGAAGAGTCTACGCACCTTTTAAACCATAATTGAGACCATGTACAGTGGTTTGATATGAGAAAAGTTATAATGAAGATGTCTTAATTCTATTGAATTGCATGGGACATCGCTTTAAATTTTCTTGCATGAGGTGGTTTAATTAATGGGTCCACTCCTATAACCAATAGATTTTGGCATTGTTGTATGTGATTGGACGATGGCTAGTAAAAGTGTGGTGTTTCCGCATTTTTACATTAAAAAAAATATTAAAATATTTTTATTATTTTAGTTAAAATTATTATTTAAAATTATATTTATTTTATATTATTAATTTTTATTCTGTAATTATGATTTTTTTTCCATAATTTTAGTTTTAAAGCCACTCAACACCAAATAGGCCTTATTGGTAACAAATAGATTCTGCTCAGTGCTCACAATCCATCAACATTTAGCATGCGTGTAGGTAAAAAACTTGAAATTAATGCCTACAGTATACGTAACACATGTCTCTGTTCCTAAGTTGGCCCATATTTCACAAAATTTGTATTCAATGAATAATCAAGTACAACACAGTAAATAAATTTATTAAATAAAAAGTTAAATATATGGCACTTCACTTTGAGGATAAGAAAAGTTCGGACTCATTACTGTCTGATGAGTCTGGTGATTGGTGCGGGATTCAGCCCCATCACATTTCCCAATTAACATGCATGCACAGGTGGTGACGTCAACCCACAACAAAATTGTGCCGTTTATCCCGCAAATTGCTTTTTCTTTCCCCCAAATCTTTCATCATTTAGGTGTTGTTGCTTTGCTTCCACAGCATTTGCAGTGCAAAAATGGTGGCACCAGAGCCGGAAACGCTGTCCCAAGGCGAGGTGGAATCAGCATTGCGGGCAGACCAGCACCAGAAGACATTGACGTTACTCGGACGACAATCATCCATTTACTCACTAACCCTGGATGAGTTCCAGCACACGCTGTGCGAGAGCGGCAAGAACTTCGGGTCAATGAACATGGATGAGTTCCTTACCAGCATCTGGAACGCCGAAGAAAACCAAGCCATCAACTCATCTACCCAAGACAGTAATATCAACGCCAACAACGTTATTAACAATGCTATGAGCAATAACCATACGGTACAGCATCTTCCTGTCAATGAAACAACAGCGGCAACGACAGCCCACGGAAGTATAGTCAAGCAACCGAGCTTGTCAAGGCAAGCCTCGCTTACGCTTCCGGCGCCGCTGTGTAGAAAGACGGTGGAAGAAGTTTGGTCTGAGATACACAGAGGACAGCAAGGTGGGCACCAGCAGAATAGTAGAGTGACTGAGAATAATAGCAATAACAATAATAATGTGCGGAATCCTGAAGCTGCATCGCGGCAACCAACTTTTGGGGAGATGACACTGGAGGATTTCTTGATTAAAGCTGGTGTAGTGAGGGAACAGAACACCACGCCAGTGGCGCAGCCTCCGCCGCAGCAGCAATTTGGGATATATCAGACTAATAATAACCCCGTGATGAGTCCTAATTTTGGCACCGGGCATGTCCTGGGACTGACTGGTGTTAGTAATGGTGCTAGCAATAATGGCAGTGTGCCAGTGCCAGCTCCTGCTTATCAACAAATGCCTCCTGCCCGGGGAGTCGTTGGATCGGATCAGTCATCGGCATACATGGGACCCACCAATGAGAAAGGAAGCGGTGGCTACTCAGCTACGCAGCAGCCCCCGCAGCCGCCGCCGCCGCCACCACCTCTGGCTGTTTGTTATGGTGGGAGGGTGGGGACTGGAGGTGGATATGCGTCTGGAGGACAGCCGGTGGCAGCGATGAGTCCGGTGTCGTCCGAGGCCGTGGGTACTGACCAGCAGGTTGATGGTTCGGCGAGTCATCAGTTTGGGATGGATCACATGGGCGGGATTAGAAAGAAGAGGATAATTGATGGGCCAGTGGAGAAGGTTGTAGAGAGGCGGCAGCGGAGGATGATCAAGAACAGAGAGTCTGCTGCAAGGTCTAGAGCTAGAAAGCAGGTAATTATTATTAAATCTTTTACTAAATTCAGCTTTTAATTTTGATTTAGTTTATTAGATTATATCATATATAAATAGAGTGCTGATTGGGGTAAGGTTATATTTCTTCTATACAGGCATACACAGTTGAGTTGGAAGCCGAACTGAACCAACTTAAAGAAGAGAACGCTCACCTTAAGCAAGCTCTGGTAACATTTTTAATTAAGCTAATTTTTTTTTCTCTATCAAATATCAGCACATGGATACCGTCTTCGTTCTACACAATACTAGACCTTTGTTGAAAACAAGTTTCCGCGACAACAGACTTTATTATTTACTAAGAATTTAACTTTAATTTTTGCGCTTGGAGTAGGCCGAGATGGAGAGAAAGAAGAAGCAGCAGGTAACTTCCCACAACATCTATTGTACTAGTGTAATTACAAGAGATTATTTCTGAATGTTCTTTTACTCACCTTTTGGCAGTATTTTGAGGAATTAAAAATGAAACCCTACACGAAGGCCCAGAAAGCTAAGGAGAAATTGAGAATAATGAGAAGAAATTTAAGTTGCTCATTGTAAAGCAAAGATATATAACGTAAGTTAGTTGCCTTGTACGTTTGTTTTTTATGTGTTCGAGCATCGTTTGGTGATTTCCATATTTTCCTTTGGCCGACCCTTTGATATTTGATTGGTAAAATAATGTGTGCAGCTAGCGCATATCCAAGCATTCGTGAGGAAGATCTGAATCCGATTCTGTTAAAAGCTAAAGAAAAAGGGAGGGCGAGTAATAATAGTTCTTTTGTCGTACTTCTTTCTCATTTGCTTTGAATTGTGAGGATTAGAAAAAGTTTTTAAGTTGCCGTCTTGAAGAAATTTGATATGGCTACGAACTCAAATAATCCAATGTATAAATTATATATATGTGTTTGGTATTAATTAATTACACATGTCTTATATATATATATATATATATATATATTGCTAGTATAAGGTGAGATATAATATATTATTGCTCTGGGTTTTCGTTTCCGTTATAATTAGGAGAAATCGTACTCTTTAATTTGTTAGCTGATAATCTCAAAACAAATATATGAAATTTACATTTATTCATTAATTATGAATTACGAAGTTGATTGCATATCACAAGTTGGTTAGTGTCGGCACTTGGTACCATAGAAGACTTTCTCCTTATTTGTTGGTACCCATCATCACACTCACCAACTAACCGACAAATACTGATGGGCCACGTAGGCACATACGTTTCGTTGGCTTAGAGAGGCCCTTCGAGAAGAGACCAACACGCACCGTTTTGATCAGTTTGACCAAATCGAAATCGAATTACGATATATAATCATTCTTCTGGCATTGGTTATGAGCAAATTTTCATCATTTTCCCCTTCGTTACAATTTTCTTTTTTTTTGAAAAAAAGGAAATTAAATAGAAAAAGATTGCGTGACATTTTGGATATGATCGATGGCTTCGTTTCTGGTGCAAGCCGCTGAGAAAATCGGACCGGCCGTTAGGCGGCAGGCCGTGACGTTAACAGACTCCGCCGCATCTAGAGTACGTCACCTCCTCCAGCAACGCCAGCGACCTTACCTCAAGCTCGGCGTCAAGGCCCGTGGCTGCAACGGCTTGTCCTACACCCTCAATTACGCCGGTAAAATAATGAATTCCCCTTGGTTCTGTCGATTTGTATGTAATTCGTCGATTCGTATGTAATTTGAGTTCCCAGAAACAGTTTTTTGCAATAAGAATCTATCTATGAACATATATATATATTTTTTAATTTGGTTCATATCCTCTTTTATGGAAATCGTGGGAATTGGAATAAAAATTGAATAGGTCTCTTTGTTCCTTAGTAAAGATGACTTTTTTTGTAGTTTTAGGAATAACTGGAAATGTATTAGTAGAAATTTATTTCTAAAGCATATTTAATAGCTCGGATTTGTGAATGCTTACCAAATAACTGGATTATGGAGCAACACAGCATGTTCAGTCCAGAGGATAGAATTTGTTGTTCAGTTCATCTCCCGAATTAATTCCAGGGTGGGAGCAATTGCTTTGTTGTTCCTTCCCTGATTATTTTGGATGTCTAAACTTTACATAATTGCATTAAACAAAATCGTGCAACAGCAAATCAAACTGTATGTTATTTCTCTGATTAAGGTGAGGTGTGTAATGAGTTGACTTTTAAGAGAGAAGTGGTTCATTAGGAGACTAGTGAAAATTAGAGTACAACTTAATTTCAAAGTACTGTCTGCATATTTTGGTTGTACCTGTAATTTAATTAGACCATGTCTTTCAAATGGATTTGCTGCCTTCTTGAGTAGCCATACAAATAATTATATTATGGTAATGGCTTAGTTAGGAGGCAGAGATCAAAAGATCATATTATTGGTCTTCTCAGGTTTGCTCAGAGGACAATTTGATTCTTTTATCGATTGTCCTTCAAGTGGCTTCGGATATTTTATCTAACATTACTTATGAGTCATAGATAATTGTTGATTGCCTCTCGATTAACTGGATAGGAACAAAATTCCTGTCCAGTTTAGGCCGAGGCAGAAAATTAAGAGGATAGGTGCTTTGCATTCTACCTCCTGAATTAGTTCCAGGGTGGGAACTAGTTGCTTTATTGTTCCTTCCCCTATTCTTTCAGATATTTTATATTTTATATTTTACATTTTACAGAAAAGTTTGTTAGCTTAAAAATTGCTGAAGGTGTCAATGTGAATGATGGCTTTTCTGTTTATTTCAGCTTCAAAGTCAAATGCGTGATGCAACATTGTTTTCAAGCATGTGTGGAGTCCTGTCAGCAAATAAATTTACTCCCATTTCTGTTGAAAAATTTAATAATCTTTCACAGCTATTTGAAGTGATTCAGGCTAGAATGTGTTGAAAAATTGTCCTTGTTCATTAGTGCTAGAATAATATGTATCTTTGATCTTTGATATCTTTATATGTTTGAATTGTTATTTGTTGAGGATTGTTACTGTAAAAGTAACAGTTTGAACTTTGAACTGATTCCCCCCCCTGTTTTCATGATTTATGTAACAGATGAGAGAGCTAAGTTTGATGAGTTGGTTGAGGATAAGGGTGTGAAGATACTGATTGATCCAAAAGCTCTCATGCACGTTATTGGGACCAAAATGGATTTTGTAGATGATAAGCTCAGGTAATCAAATTTTCTTGCAGTTGTTTTTGGATGTTATGGATATGTGGACGACCTTTTTGTTCTTAATGACCACTTTGATGGCTGTGATATATTGTTACTTAACTATTAAACAAGTATTAACTGACATCTTTAGGGTTCTGTTAAGTTGAAATGGGCTTCAGATTTTTTATTCTTTTTATTTCTGGATGTGTACAAACAAACACTATATTGAATTGAATTCTCATGCAACAAAATAAAGAAGAAAAGTTTGCAGAGTTATTCGGAAGAGGTTTACTGACTTCTGCAGCTGTGCAGTTTCCTACCAGTGCATGCAATTTCATTGGCCTAAACTATTGTGTCCTTCATGACCTTAGCTGCTACATGTAACTTCCGCTAGCATTATTGTTGCTACCAGGCCATTTTCAACTAATACACTGTCTACCAATGACATGTCTTTAATGTAGATCATCATCACTTCCTTTCTATTCAAACCTTCGTTGGTAGTGCCATCATTACTTTTACTACCTAGAGCAGAACAGAAAGTAGGAGATTCATTTGCTTTTTATGGTAGATTTCTTGGTTTGACATATTTTGCCATCACCAGCATATGGGACATTTGTCATTGCTTTCTTTACTTAGCCTTAACATCCACCTTCTGCATGCTTATGGATTGATCCTGCTGGCAACTTTTGTGGTATTGCCTATTACTTCGAATCATTCTAAATAAAACCACATTCTTGCCGCTTCTGCAGTTTTAATTTTACTCTTAGTCATTTTTGTTTATAATGTACCTGTATTAATTACTTATCTACTTGGAACTGTTGGAGTATTTGCATCCATGTTACTCCTTGATGCTTCTTAATTTGGCCTTTCATGGAGGATTGAAATCGTAACTTTTATTCTATTACCCATCTACTTTTTACAAATCCGAGGCAGAAATTAGAAATAGCTTGAGTTGAGCTTAAGTTGCTTTATCAGTATATGAGGTGACAGCGCAATCTGGGTTAGAAAGAGTCAACAGCCCTTACATATCAAGTCTCCTTCCTTCGGACCTCTTAATAACATTGTTGCTTATGGGCGACATATCTGTATGGCTGGTGGTGATCCTTATTAATCTTTTTATTGTGGTAAATCTTGTTGATGGCATGTATTTACTGTAACAACTGCCAAGGGGCTTGATTGCCTAGTTTGCTTCTGTTTAATTTAAATTACCTTTTTTGGCGTGCAGGTCTGAGTTTGTATTCATTAATCCAAACTCTAAAGGGCAGTGTGGTTGTGGTGAATCCTTTATGACAACCAGCAGTAGTGGAGCGTCTAAGCAGGGTGGAAGCTAGGGATTCTTACAAACTAATAGTACATGAAGAATGAACGTAGATGATTCTTTTCTCTGGCTGGCCAAGCATTACGCACTTGTCTGAAGGTTGTGAATGAAAGGTAGATATCCTCGGTGAGCTTTAATGGCAGTTGGAGCAACAGGGGCTTTACTAATTCACGTCCTTCAGGGAATCATTGCTGTTTTGCCGTCTACAAACAAATTTGTAAAACTATTGTAGCATTTTTTTTCCTGGTTTTGACAAAAATACCTTTGTAACCTGATTATGTGATTCTTATTGTAATTTGGTTCAGTTCAGAAATGACTAAATAATTAATTAAATAATAAAAGAGTTTCCGCCCTCAAACTAACGGTGGATTATTTTTAAATAAATAAACCATAAAATAGTTCAGCTCTCAAACCGACGGTGGAGCAATTGACAGTGAGATAACGGTTCAAATATGCTTTCAGCGAAGCGAGCACAATAACCATAATGCCTACGTGGCTGAATAGGCCGAATGACATACGCGGCCTGTGGCTCGCGCTATATCACCATCCTAACTGAACTTCCCGCCTCGTTCAGACGAGACAAACTTAGTTTGGAATTACTGACCCAAAAAAAAAAAAACTGTCAAGTACAAATTCAACCGTCTGATTCATCCCATCACAATCTTGATTAACATCTTTTTAACTTCCAACGATGCGGATTTACATCGTAGCAAACTTCAGCATAAATGCCTCAACCCAACTCACCAACAGAAATTCACTCCATTTTCTTCAAGAAATCCAAGACCCCTTCCTTCTCATCCTTTAGTGTCCGTACGAAAATGGCTGTAATAGTGAACTCAAGAATGGGCTTCATTATGCTGACATTGATAACATCTCTGTTGGCTCCTCTGATCTCGGCTTGTAATCATGAAATCTCCATAACACGCGAGCCTCAGTTGAAAGAAGGAGATGTCATTTCTCTTATCGCGCAGTAATTTTCATTAAGTTTTGTACTAGTTGATCTTTTGTTTGGTTAGTGAGGAAATGGAAAGAAAGTGAAAACTTTAGAAGCTGTGGTTATCTGTTAATTTTTCGTTAAGGGGATTGGAAACGTATAAGCCACTGGTTTTAGTTGTTCATTTAGCTTGATATCAATTTTTTTAGTTAAATTTCGTACAAGAAAATGCTTTGTTTAATTTGTGTTGAAATAAGAGTAAAACTAGATCAATGTTTCATAATTTGTCAATTGGTTTAATACCCACTGATTTTGTTTGCAATTTTGGCCAAATATTTTGTTTGATTGATAAGAAAATGGAGGAAAAGAGAGAAGGGAAAAAAAGAAATACACAATAAGAAGTGAACAAACCTGCGATTCTTGGACATCATGTTTTTATATAAACATAAACCAATGTTGGCTTCAAAGATTCCGGATCTTGCTCATTACCAGAAAATGGATTTTTGATCAGCTCATTGAGACTTCCCATGTTTGTTAAATCTAGCTCAAAGAAAATGTACTTCTCTCAACTTTCTTTTGAAAAAAAAAAAGAAAAAAAAGAAAGAGAACTTTAAGCTTCAGAATAGAAATTCCATTCGTAAAAATTTTCCTGTTATAATATGGTTGATCATTGATGGGCCTAAATTTATGCAGATCAATGTTAAGAGGGGGATCAACTGCCATTTTCATGTTTGCTTATGGGATCTATTTCTACTACGCAGAGTTAACAAAGAGACTTCTTCTCCGAAACTGTTCTACTTTTTGGTCTATAATGTTAGCTAACGCTGCATTTTCTTCGTGGCCCTCATTTCCGTTTCTTGCCTATGAGCATCTTTTTCTGCTCAAGAGCAATTGATGACTCAAATATTCCTGGTGTGATACAGTGAGAATTAGCCCATGTTTCGGTTACTTGTATGGAGATTACAGTTCTGTACATACTTCTCTGTATAGTTTTATATCAGTAATTAGGTCAATTGGGATGCATATTACATACTTAAAAATTGCATTGAACAATTGTCTGATCTCTCTAAATCACTGATGATGTGGCAGTCATCTAGAGCACAATGACTGTGAGTTGACCGTGGAATTGAAGAGCAATAAAATTATCCCCGGTGGCCTTAGGTCCAACTGATAAGAGTTATTACTTTCCTGTGAAAGAGCTTTTCAATTATTGAGAGTTGAGAGCGTTGGTGTGTTAAACGGTTAACGGGCTTATGCAGAGCACACAATAACGAATATGCTGGTGTGGCTCAATAACATTCGCCTGTGACTCTACCACGTCACCTACACCTAAAATAATCAGTTATTCTGCAACGATAACAGCTGCCTAACTGACTACCCGCCTCGCTCAGGCGGGACAAATTCATACACAAAATAACTGTCAAGTAAAGCTCAAACCGTCTGATTTCATCACATCATAATCTTGATTTACATCATGAAAATATAAAATTCATCACAAGAAACTACACTTATAAATAAATAACCTCGACCTAATTCACCAACAGAATTTCCCTCCCATTTCAAAGCACCAAAAGCCTCTCTTTTTTTTCTCTCTCCTTCTCTTTCTCTTTCTCTTTATCAGTCTTTAGCGTCCGTACGAAAATGAGCTTCATTGTCTTGATACTGATAGCAGCTCTGTTCCCGATGGTCATCTCCACGCGGCATCCTGAACTCTCCATAACGCGCGAGCCTCAGTTGAAAGAAGGAGATACCATTCCTTTGTTCGCTAACAAAGTACTTCCGCATGCCGATGACTCGTATTCCCTTCTCTTAACTTGCATTAATTTTTTGGTATCTTCCGTTTGGTTACTGAGGAAATGGAGGAAAAGAAACGAAAAACGAATTCTTGTGGAAGTTGTACTTTGCTGCGGTTGCCTAATGAGAACGTACATAAAAGAAAAAGTATTTTACCTCTATTCCCCACCTCATTCTCCAATAAATTTAATGGGTTGGGTATAGAGAATATTTGCCCATCCCTACTCCATTCCTCTTTTTTTTTTTTTTTTTTTTAATTTTATAGTAGATATAGATACATGATTTAAATAAATTAAAAATTAAATACTTAAATAAACTCATTATCATATTATAAAGTATTTAAATTATATAAAAAAACTCCAAATGTTTGAAACAATATCATAAAATGATATCAAAATTGAAAAATGTTTGAAGAGAGTAGTATCTTAAGAGAGAAAAAACAGAATAATAATATTTTAGGGTTGAATAAAGATTATATTGTAAAGTTTTCTTTTAGTTATAGTCCATTTATATCAAGTGAAAATAAAAAAAAAATTATTAACTCACATTATAATTGATAAAATAACAATTATCAAATTAAAATTAAAAAAATATTTTTATATAATGGGGATTGGAATGGGAGTGGGGTGGATGGGAGTGGGGTGGGGAGTACAAAACTAAATCCCACTTCATTAAAAAATTTAGGATTATTTTTCTTTTATTTTTCACCCCATTCCCTAAAAATTATTCAAAATTTGTTCCATTAGGGGTGGAGTCCCATGAGACCCCAAATTCATGGAGGATTTGTCATCTCTATGGATCAATGTCATAGATAAATCACCTGTGCCACTAATTTCTTACATCTATACATGGTCAGAAACTAATTTGTATTCAAATGAAGTGCGGCAAATACGTAGTTAAGTGAAACCAGAAAAATTCAGAGTACTGTACTTGAAAATAATAAAATATCTATTTTACTTTGCCAATACTAGCTGCAAAATAATATATGGGTCACCGTTAACTGTCGGGATGAAGACTTAATTTTCTCAACTAACATAGTCCTGGATTTGGAATCTTTTACAGCTGTTAACATTGCATTGACTCTTCGCTAATTGCCGTTGACTGCGATGTATTACATATCGGCCCCGCCTATAAGCAGCGCAACTGGAAGAGAAGAGACATCGTCAAAACTCAAAAGAGAGAAGTGAAATAATTAAATAACATCGATATCTAAGTCCGGTGCTCTCATCCGCATCAGTATTTGCTTCCGACTCCGTCCAGCAGATTATTCAGGTATCCTCTTGATGTTCAAATTTCAATCATTGTAAATTTGTAATTAACCGCTTGCACATATTTTCTTATTGAGTCGTAATTTAAGAATATTTTGTAATCTACTTATATGGCTTGTCAATTTTAACTTTAGTAGCAGTATGCAATGTTTTCTTTTGAGGGTTGATTCCATCTGTTGGTTACTACTTATGTAGGACCTAAAACAACTCTTCAAAATGGAAAGAAAAAACTTAACATTTGGTTCCATCGAAGAACTCCAGGAGCCGCTAATTGTCAAGGAAAAAGACTTGGAGCCCATAGATACATCATCTAAGAGTTGCAGTATTGACATGGTTCCTCAATTTATCCGCGCTTCCACTCCTAAGGTAAATTCACTAAGCCCATATGAAAATGCAATATATATATGGTTTCATCGCTATTGCATGTTCACAATATCGTTAAGTCAATCATATACTCAGCTTCTCAATCGTCTATCTTTACTTGGATAATCTGGATATTATGATTATGCATAATAATTTCCCCTTATATCTAGTAGTTATAGCATATATGTATATCGTCTGATTACTGATTAATTAGTCAAACTTTGAGGATAAATGAAATTAGCAAGAAAAAATAAGGGTTAACTAATTACGAATTACCCTCTCATAAATAATATTCAAAATATTCCCAAATTATTGTAGGCCTCAACTTATCCCATTACCATTAAGAAGAAGAAAAGTTTTTCATCAAGTTTTTCTCTCCTTTTTGAAAGGCAATGGAATAAATTGAGATTTACAATAATTCATGGAGTATTTTAAAAAATTATCATTTTACGAGAGATATTTCGTATTAATCTTAAATGATAATACCCATAAAATGTTTTTATTTTGAGTTTTATTATGTAAGGCGCGTACGTGGGTAGATATATTCTATTTTAATTATTATTTCGACCTTTGTTAATATGTTTGTTGTTGGATAGGACATGGAGATGGAAAATAACAATTTGATAACATTTGCCTCAATCAAAGAGCGCAAAGAATTAATACTTGACATTGAGGAATTCCTGGAGCCTCAGGCAGAGTGTTGTATTTACAGGGTCCCGAAAGGTCTCCGCAAAGTGAACGAAGAAGCCTACACTCCTCAGGTAATCTCAATAGGCCCTCTCCATCATGGTAAGGCAGAATTATCTGATATGGAAAAACAGAAAATAAGATACGTAAGAGAGTTTAGTAAACGAATCACTGAGAAGACGTGGCAAGAATTTATAAACTTCATAGAAGAAAACGAACAGCGTATCCGTAATTGTTATGCGGAGATGCCTAAGTTTGAAAAAATGGAGCTTATAACGATGATTTTATATGATGCTGTTTTTATCATTGAGTACTTTTTGAGAGGGCGCAATCATACTGGTTTTAAAAGTGACTTCTTGTTAAATAACCGACGGGTAAGAGGTTCTATTCGGAGGGACTTGCAATTACTTGAAAATCAGCTACCGTACTTCGTCCTCAAGGGACTATATAAGTTGGCCTTCGATTCCAGACCTAACCAAAAAGGAAATCCTTCGTTGTTTTCACTTTCTTGTGGATTCTTCTATGATAGTATGTTTAATGGATTAATGCCTAAGGAGGTGGAAGTTATTGAACACTTCACTGATCTGAGAAGATACGTAATAACAAAGACGCACCGGTACCATGCCATAGCCAAAGCGCCGAAGTTGAGAGGTGCTAAGAAAGATATACATTGTGTCGTCAAACTTCACGAGTCAGGAGTCATATTTAGGCATTTTAAAGATGCTGAATGCTTAATTGACATAAGATTTAAAAAGCCGAAGCTGCCACAGATTATCCTGGCAAGCTCTGAGCTGCAAATTCCACGCATTGGGATATATGATGGGACCGAATGCTTGATTCGTAACGTTATGGCCTTGGAGCAGTGTCATTATCCCCAGGAAACAGTTATGTGCAATTATATTTCTCTAATGGATCGTCTTATCGACACTGAAGGAGATGTGAATTTGCTTGTTGAAGCCGGAATTATCTCCAATGGCGTGGGTGACACTGCTAAAATAGCAAAGATGTTCAATCAACTTTGCCAACACATTAGTTACAGTAGTGCTTCCTGTTACTACGACATTTTCATGAACCTGCAAGCGCATTATAACGATCCTTGGAACCATGCTAAGGCAACCTTGAAAAGGGTTTACTTCACCAATCTTTGGACAGGAACAGGGACTATCGCCGCGGTTGTGCTCCTTGTACTCACTTTGATACAGACCATATGTTCTATCAGGTCAGTGTGATCTCATACGTTGTTTTAGCAGCTGGATGCTGTGCTTTAATTTGCAATACTAGTATGTAAATATTTGCCTTTGATGCCTAACGGCTTTTCATTGTAATACTCTATCTAAATGGTTATGTACTGTTTTCAGTTGAAATATATGTACGCATTTGCAATGTCTTTTCTGCCATTTTTCAACTGATGAATACCAAACTATCGATCACTATCACTACCTGAATGGGCAGAAATTTTTACGACGTAGTAAAAACATGAAAAATAACTTCTAGATTGAGGTGCTAAGGCATCTAAAAACTGACGGTTGGGGATATATTATATTTTTGGTAAATTCTTTTTTACCAAGTTTTAATTGTGGATTTATTATCTATAATTAACTTGGGTTCCATCTATATTGGAAATATTTTATGGTGAATCACTATTGATGACCGTATAATCATAAAAATAAATATTAAATCTACATTTATTATTATTATTTGACGATCATTATTAGTACTCTACGGTATAGTAGCTTTACCATAAGTACAACCTTAACTTAGGTTCATATTCCTATTTGTAATCTATATAATTATGGCATATTAAAAAAAAAATTACTATGATTCTCAATAGAGGGCGCCTCACCAAGTTAATTACCAAGTAATTAGATTCACTCCCAAAATGGGTAGCTCAATTGCTAAGATGAATTCCCACGAGAAAATATGCTAGAAATGAAGCCATTTATAACGAAAGAAGATCCACCACCAGCAAAGTTGTAAAAAGAGAAGCACCAGCTATCATTTGTCGTCAAACGTGCGTGCGATGGCGTCGTTTTATAAAATAATAAATTATCAGCTATAATCTGATGCTGCATTGGGAAGCTTGTATTACACTATATTATATTGAAATATTGCTCTTCTACTAGTTCATATTTGATTGTAATTTTTAGTTGCAGTACACTACATTCAAAAGGTGGCTAATACAACGAAATGAGCATAAAATAATCCCATTTATGGAGAGATGGGATTTAGAATGCATTGCATTTAAACACTCTTTATATTTTAAATTTAATTATTTTACCTATATTATTTGATATTTTATAATAAAAATAAAATTTTATTGGATATTGATTTATATTTAAATATTAATAAACCTAAATATATAATAAATAAATGATAATACATTTTCTTACTTTTATTACATAAAATCATTTTAATTATTTTATTTAAGTATGCAAAAATTATTTTGTTTATTTAATAATTTATTGTTTACTAAAATACTAAAATTAAAACTAAATTAAAACTAAACAATTATCTTCGATATTGATAAATAAAAATTATATAAACTAAAAATTATTATAATAAAAAAGAATGTTAATATTTTTTATTTAAAATTTAACAGTTTTATGATTAATTTTTTCAAATTATAAAGAAGTGTAGGTGACTTTTTCCTTGTATTTAATTTTCTTTACCAATATTAACTGCCATCTGCCGAATTAAAAGTATATGGGACACCGCTGTCGGAGAGGAAGATTTTTCTCAAGTAATATCGTCCCCGGATTCGGAATCTTTGATCAGTTGTCACATGGCATTGACTCAACTCTCAATTCTTCGAAAACTACACATTATAGAAATAATAAACACCACTTGATTTGTACTCGTGCTGTCGTACTCGTACACAAGCAGAAGTGAAGGTAAATTATGAAGGACACCGCATGTATTAATTACACGCACACACAACCCCCATATAATCCAGCGCTCTTAACCACATCACTATTTGCTTTTCCGTCCAGCAAAACTATTCAGCGGGTAGGCTCATCCTCAAATTTCAATGATTGAATTTAACGATTTCTTATAGTTTAATAGCATTATATATATTTAACCACTCGGCCAAAGAATCCTGCCACCACAACTATAAAGCTAATGGTTTGAGCCCCGACGTATATATAAATTTATTTTCTTCTTTAATTATAGTATATAATTAAGTAAAGATACTTTTTTTTTTTTTACAATATAATTAAAGTAGACACTCAAAAATCTAAACAATCCTATATAAAATTTAATGTAAACTAATTATAATTAGTTTATAAGGAAAAGTAAAAAATTATATATAGAAGAGAATTTAGTAAACAAATCACTCAGAGATATGATAGGAATTTGTCACCCTCATACAGAATCATGAGCAACGTATTCGCAACTGTTATGAAGAGACGTCAAAACTTGAAAAAACTAGAGTTTATAACAAGGTAAATTCACCACATACTATTCATGTGAGTGGATGTAAGATACATGAAATGTAACTTAGGGGATCCTTATAACTAGAGATGGCCAATGAGCTAGGCGGCACGAGACACGGCACGGGCATGGCACGTGTCCGTACAGCACGCCACGACATGAGCATGCTTCGATAGGGCACGAGGCACGGCACTGCACGTGGCACGCATGCCTTGAAAGCACGACACGATTATATATGAGTCAAAGCACATAATAAACACGCTTCATTGGTAGGCTAAGCACGCGGCCAGTGGGCCACCAATAACACGTGAGTCAAAATATATCAAAATAAAATTTTTAATGAAAAATAAATATAAAATATCATTATTTTATAAAATATCTTGAAATTAATTTTTTTAATATTTTTTTTAACATAGGCTTTTTAAATTTAATTTAAGTCTTAGTTTAAATAAATATTCTAATTTTTTATATTTATAATTTATTAAATAGATAAATAAATATCATGATTTTATAAATAATAAATAATAAATTTTACGACACTAATATTTTATTTATGAAATCATAATTTAGTAAATGGAGATATATTTTATTTTTGAATGAAATATTTTTCATATTTATGCCCAAAAAAAATAAAATTATGATAAAAAAGTGGACACGGGACCCACTGGCATCATTACTTATAACAATGATTCAATATGATGCTGTCTTTATCATAGAGTTGTTTTCGAGAAATTTTGAATGCAATATAGACAGTAGTACTGCTACGCCGTACACAGCACAATTACACCTCGATTTAAATTTCAAGTACCTACCCACCCACCCACCCACTGGGAATTTCAGGTTTAATTGCGTCCATTGTTTCACGCTTTCACATTATATTATCAAAAATCCTTTCCGAATGTAATAAATTTTAACACGTTTATTATTATTATTTTAATGACTATCATACAGCGGTTTATAAATTAGAATAGAATGGAATGGAGTCTGTTTTTGCTTATTTGTTTATGTGGGCCTCGGCTGCCATCCGTTTTTCACGTGACATTACCGTAAATCCCGTTCACCTAAAAAATCTTTATATACAGTTAATTGATTGGAAAAATTAGTGAAGTGAATTAAGGCGACCGCTTGCATTTGATATATATATATATTTGAAATAACAGCTTCTTTTTTTTTTTTTTATCAATAACAGTTTTTTTCTTTTCTAGAAGAAATAACAGTACTTTCATTTCAACAAATAATAGGTATAATAGATAAACATGATCGATTTAAGTGCCGCACTGCCAGATTGAATTCCTTCTTCATATCATTCACACAGATTTAAGTTCTTTTTTTTTTTCCTGAATGATGAGGTTTAAATTTTTTAATATCATATTCACAGATTTAAATTCAAATAGAGCCAAAATCTAAGTTTTAACAAAGTTAAAAAAGAAAAAAATAAATAAAGCCCACATAGACGGTTCTTCCTTATGTAGTAGTAGAAATAAACATGATGAAGAGAGACTAAATACATATTTTAATGGAAAAATCATGAATTGTCTCAAACATGCTCCGATACCACACATGTAAAACAAATCAAATAATTCTGTATAAATATAATTCAGGAAATTCAAATTTCATGAGTTTCTTACATTAGTAAAACATATTGTGTCATAAATTTAATAATCCAAAGCTTCAAATCGTTGACAAAATTTCAAATCCAATCGATCCTAGCAAATTCTCCACAATCAATAAATATGTAAGAAGGTAAAATTTTATATACTTCAAAAAGAAAATGTGCTTCACTCTCAAACTTTTTAAATGTGACGCCTAGTTTTTGGGTGCTAACCTAATTGATATGGAACATGTTGCTCTGTATATGAATATAAATGACCGAAGTTAATGTCATAAACAAGTCACCTCTGCCCCCAGTTTCTTCTATCATTCGAATACATAGTTAGAACCTACTCTGTATTCGAATGATACAAAGTTATGTGAAACCAGAAATATGGAGTACTGTACTTGAAAACAATAAATATCTATTTTACTTTGCCGACACTAGCTGCCAAAATAATACATGGGTTACCCTTTTTTTTTTTAACCGATTAAGTATCATGTTATTATATTACACAGAGATATTTATAACTGCTATGACAAGTATCATGTTATTATATTACACAGAGATATTTATAACTGCTATGACAGCAGGTCATTACACTAATATTTACAATCAGATATATATACATGAGACTTACATTATTATATTTTTTTGGTCTATAAAACACATGTCTAGCCAAATACCCCCTACGGAGGAGGAATGTCTCTACTACACTCGCATTTCGCAAGGGAGAAAGACGCTATAAGTAGTTTCCACATAATTATATTTAATTAAGGGAGGTTGAGTCCGTAAGAACTCGAACCATTGTCCTCATTATCATACTTAATTTTAAAGATAATAATTCACCATTGGACTACAAGCCTAAATGGCATATGGGTTTACCCTTAATTATCGGGATGAAAGCTTAATTTTCTAAATTGGTTTCGTCTAGTCCATGATTTGGAATCTTTTACAGCTGTTAACATGGCATTGACTCTTCGCTTATTGACGTTGACTGCGATGTATTAAATATAGGCTTCGCCTATAGGCAGCGCAACTGGAAGAGAAGAGACATTATCAAAACACAAAAGAGAGAAGTGAAATAATTAAAATAACATCGATATCTAAGTCCGGTGCTCTCAACTGCATCAGTATTTGCTTCCGACTCCGTCCAGAAGATTATTCAGGTAGCCTCATAGTTTATAACGTACTTAATTATATGGTTTATCAATTTTAAGTTCAGTAGCAGTATGCAATGTTTTCTTTTGAGGGTTGATTCCATCTGTTTGTTACTACTTATGTAGGTTGAAACGACTTTTCAAAATGGGAAACAGAAACTCAACAGAAACTCAACATCCCCCTCCTGAGGTAATTTCACTAAGCCTACATGAAAATTCAAAACATATAAATATATTTTTCAGTCCATGACGAATTTACTATGTAAACTCCTCTTGGATTTTATTCCGAGATTTTAAAATGTAAACTCATCTTGGATTTTATTCCGAGATTTTAAAGTTTAGGAACGTTCACAAGTCTATCAGACTGTGTGGTTTTATAGTATATTTATATAATATTATTAAACTCTATGATTTAATATCTTTCTCAGACTTTGAAATTCTAAATCAAATCGAGACTATATATATATATATATATAATGAAAAAGACAGTTTATAATGTTGTAAGTCTATCTCGGATTGTGACCATCATACAAAAATCACGAACAATATATACACGCAATTGTAACGAAGGGACGACAAAGCTTCAAAAAATTGAGTTTATAACAATGATCTATGTATGATGCTGCCTTTATCATTATAATTTTCAATTTAAAAATATTTTAGTTGACTAACTTTCAAAAAATGAGAAATAATAATTTCATATAGCTCATTATAACTATGTTTAGTCTATATAATTTCAAGCTTTGGTATCCGCTGATTTTTAACAACTGTATAATATTATGACTTTTACTAAACAAATTTTTTAAAAGATCAAGAGATAAATTTTTTCACGACTTGTAACAATTAAAATAAATTGAAATACTATTATTTCTTCCAAAAATGTTTAAAGCATTATTTTAACAAAAAGTATTTCATTTTGTTAACTATCAAAATTTGTAAATACTACTAAGCCCAATCTAACCCTTTTCAGAAGTTTATTTTATATAATTAATATTTTTAATGATTAAACTTTCGAAATTGCTACTATCCATGTTAAACCAAGCCTTCCATAACTCTATCCCCTTTTTTTAAACTAAATTAACCATATATATCATCTTGGGTCTTTTAATGGAGAAATTCTAGAATATCTCAGATGTACTACAACCAATTGATACATGCATGACATGTGTAATTAAATTTAATACAACAACCACTTGCATGATAGTGATTTAAAATAAATACAAATATGTCGTGACATCATTTAGTTGTTGGATGAGTGATATAATACCTCACATAGTCACATGTATTCTAAAATATCTGCTTTTATTGATTTTGTGTGGTGGTATGAGCCACCAATGGGTACCGATTTTCCTAAGGACTTCTACGTCTTTCAAACTATGGTTACCGATTTCGTAATTCTTCTCTCTCTCATCTTTTTTAAAAAAAAATAAATTTCAGTATCACTCGTATAAAAAACTATATATACATATCAGCTTTAATTTTAGCTTTAACCTCCACCGTTGAAAATGATTTTTATTATAACTAACCGATGATAAATTTTTGTGTGCCTGGCTCTGAGATCGAAAAGAATGAGTCAATATCAATTGCTGCCATTGAAAAACAAAAAGAGTGGATGATTGACGTCCGTGGAAACTTGGAGCCCCATTCAGTACTGTGTTGTATTTATAGGGTCCCTGGACCTCTCCGCAATGTGAAGCGAGAAGCCTACACTCCAAAGGTAATGTCAATAGGCCCACTGCATTATGGAGACGGATGTTATGGTATGGGGAAGCACAAAATAAGATATAAAAGAGAATTTGGCAATAGAATCACACCTGAGAAATGGCAACAACTTGTGAACTTCATACAGGAAAACGAAAAACGAATCCGTGATAGTTATGAAGAAATCTATGCGCCTAATAAACTTTGGTTTATAAGCATGATTCTATATGATGCTGTGTTTATCATCGAGCTCTTCTTGAAGTATTATAAAAAGAAAAGAGATTTTCTGCTAGATAGATTATGCCTAAGAGAAACTATTTCGTCGGACTTGCGGTTACTGGAAAACCAGCTCCCATTCTTCGTCCTTGATGGATTATATAAATTAGCCCTCCCCAATCTTGGCCCTGAAAATGAATATCCTCCCTTCATTTCACTTTCTTGTGTCTTCTTTAGACATTGTAAGCGCGGGGATGAAATAGATGTCAAAGCGGAAGGTATACTGCACTTCACTGATTTGAGCAGATATTTTATGACAAGGAGGTACCCAGAAAAGTACCCAGAACAAGAAGAACCGTTCAAAGATTTACCTTGTGCAGCCAAACTGCAAGCGTCAGGAGTGAAATTTAATCGTATTAAAGGAGAATGCTTACTTGACATAAGATTTGAAAAGAAAAAATGGCTAGGGATCCCGTCCTTGAAAGTAGCTGAGCTGCAAATTCCACAAATTGATGTAGATGACTACACGGAAAGCTTGATGCGAAACGTGATGGCCTTGGAGCAGTGTCGCTATCCAAGGAAAGCCTTCGTATGCAATTATGTTGATCTAATGGATAAGCTTATCGACACAGACGAAGATGTAAATTTGCTTGCTGAAGCGGGAATTATATTCAATTACCTGGGTGAAGCTACTAGAACAGCAGATATGTTTAATGGCCTTTGCCTAGAAATTCAATTACTTGAATCCAGTTACACTGGCATTATCAAGGATCTGATAGATCACTATGACAACCGTTGGAACAATGCAAAGGCAACCTTGAAAAGGGTTTACTTCAGCAATCTTTGGACAGGAACAGCGACTGTCGCCGCTGTTGTGCTCCTTGTACTCACTTTGATACAGACCATATGTTCTATCATGTCAGTGTGATTTCATAATTTGTAATAGGAGCTAGATGCTGTGCTTTAATTTGCAGTACTAATATGTCTATATTTGCCTTTGATACTTGACGGCTTTTCATTGTAATACTCTATATAAATGGTTATGTACTACTTTCAGTTTAAATATATGTACGCATTTGCAATGTCTTTTCTGCCATTTTTCAACTGATGAATACCAAACTATCGATCACTATCACTACCCGAATGAGCAGAAATTTATACGACGTTGTAATAACATGAAAACAAAAAATAGAAAAGTCAAAAAAAGAAATTTTTTTTTTTACTATGATTCTCAACAGAGGGCGCCTCACCAAGTCAATTACGAAGTAATTAGATGAACTCCCAAATTGGGTTGCTCAATTAGTTAGTTGAACTCTCACTAGAAAATATGCTATAAAAGAAGCCATTCATAATGAAAGAAGATCCACACCAGCGAAGTTGTAAGAAGAGAAGCACCAGCCATCGTTTGCCTTCAAACACGCATGCGATGGCGTCGTTTTATAAAATAATAAATTAACGGCTATAATCTTATGGTGCATTTGGTAGCTTGTATTATACTATATTGTATTTAGGGATGGCAAAAATCTCCACGGGGACGGGTACCCTCGGGGATTTTTCCCATTCGGGGAGGGTACGAGGATAATTCTATACCCAATTTCTTATTCAGGGAAAGGACGGAGAAATTTTTTTACCCAGTTTCTTATTCGGGGAAGGGGCGGGGATGAGGTGGAATCCCCATCCCCATCCCCTCCCCATTTCCCCATTTTAATTTTTATTTTAATTTTAATTTTTTAAATTACTAGAAAATAAATAATAAAATTTGAATTATATTATAAAATTATAAATATTGGTAAAAGTAACAAATATCAAAATATTTATATTATTGAATTTTTAGGCCTAATTAACTATTAAAGTCTTAAATTTTTATTTAGGACATTAAAAAGGTCGGGTAGATTCTATTAGCCCAAAAATTTTGTTTTATTAAAAATATTAATTAAGTATCTACATTTATTTCATTTATTTTATTGTCGATATAAAAGTAAATTCTTTTTCTTTTTATTGTAGGATTATGAAGATTGACAAAGATAATTATTTTGATAATTTGTATTTTGCATGTGACTTTTATAATGGATCAATGTTAATGAACTTTACTTTTGTTTGAATTTTTTATTTTAATATAATTAACTCAAAAAAAATATGTATTAGTTATTCGGGGATCGGGGACCCTCGGGGATCTCTTGTTATTATTCGGGAAGGGGATGTAGATTCTCTCAAGCAATTCTGACGGGGATGAGGAGGGGACGGGGATATACGCAAAATATCGGGGATGGGTACGAGGAGATTAGTCCCCTCCCCTCCCCATTGCCATCCCTAATTGTATTGTGTTAAAATATTGCTCTTGTACTAACACATACTGGGCTGTAATTTCTAAGTTGCATTACGTTACATTAAAGAGATAGTTAATATAATGAAAGGAGGATAAAATAATCACAATGAAAGGAGGATAAAATAATCTTATGGAGAGATAGAATTTAGATGGTATTGCATTAAAATACTCTTTATATTTTTAATTTTTAATTTTTTACTTTTATTATTTAATATTTTATAATAAATTTAAAATTTATTGATAGAATTTAGACGGTTTTCGCCCTCAAACTAGCGGTGGATTATTTTTAAATAAATAAACCATAAAATAGTTCAGCTCTCAAACCGGCGGTGGAGCAATTGACGGTGAGATGGTGGTTCAAATATGCTTTCAGCGAAGCGAGCACAATAACCATTATGCCAACATGGCTGAATAGGTTGAATGACATACGCGGCATGTGGCTCGCGCTATATCACCATTCACCTCCAAGCAGTGGCGGATCTAGAAAAATAATTTACCGAGGGCTAAATTAGATAATAATAAAATATGAGAACCTAAAATTTTGAATATATAAAATATTTGCTAATACATTTATAATTATTCTCTATGCATTTTTATATTTTATAAATGTTATACAATAGACTCATTATCAATATTAGTAAATTTATTGTTTCGAATATAAACAATCAAACTATCATTTATCCCATTTGATTCCAAAGATGATTTTTCATGAGTTTCATTACTGAAAACGTTCGCTCTAGTATTATTATAGAGACTGGAAGAATTAATCCTATTTTTGAGAATTGAAAATATTTTGAGTGGTAGGCTATCATTATTTTTAATTAAAATATAAGTTTTTATAATTCTTAAAAGTTAAATTTTAAATTTTATGGGAATTTATAATTTATAGTGATTATTCTAATAAAATTTTTTATGGGGCTAATTAAAAAACTAAAATATTTTTCTTTTTTAATTTTAGATTTTTTTTTTTGCCAGTGGGGGCTCAAGCCCCCACTAGTCACATGCTAGATCCGCCCCTGCCTCCAAGGGAAACGATCAAATGCATTGTAACGATAACATCCTAACTTAACTTCCCACCTCGTTCATATGAGACAAATTTAGTTTGGAATTACTCACAAACAAAATAACTGTCAAGTACAAATTCAACCGTCTGATTCATCCCATCACAATCTTGATTAACATCTTTTTAACTTCCGACGATGCAGATTCACATCGTAGCAAACTTCAGTATAAATGCCTCAACCCAACTCAGCAACAGAAACTCCTTCTATTTTCTTCAAGAAATCCAAGGCCCCTTCCTTCTCATCCTTTAGTGTCTGTACGAAAATGGCTGCAGTAGTGAATTCAAGAATGAGCTTCATTGTGCTGATATTGATAATGTTAAGATTAAATTATGAGTCAGATTATTGTTGAATAGTTGGAGTGCTTAGTCAAGTGCTGAGCTGAAATTCTGTTTTATAAAGTTGTTTAATTCCCGCTAAGAGTTTTGTTACGATTAGCTTAGTTTCCAGTTCATGCTTTGCATGCTTTAGAAGATTCTAGGCTTCACTATAAATATCATTATATCAATTCAGATCAATAATATAACTGAGCATCTTTTCAATTTTCCAGAATTCTCTCTCGTTTATACTTTCCTTTATTTTCTTGTTAACCAAACAGAGCTTATACATTTAACATGGTATCAGAGCTAATTTTCAGATCAATATAATGGCCTTAACAAGTTCAAATTCATAGCTAAATACTTCTTTTACCTTCACCACTCCAATTAAGCTAGATCGCACTAATTACACGATCTGGAAGCAGCAAGTGCTTTCTTCAATTCATGGAAATGGATTGGAGGGCTATATTGATAGATCTAAACTCTGTCCCAATCAATATCTGTTTTTTGAGTCTGGAATAGCTAGTTCTTCGAATACTGAAGCTCAAGCTCAAGAAAATCCAGAATATGGAGCATGGAAACGTCAAGATCAACTACTTCTGAGCTGGATCATGTCCTCCATATGTGTCGATATACTAAGCCTTGTGGTAAATTCTCAAACCTCCTTTGAACTTTGGAAAAGTCTAGAAACGCAATTTGGATCTGAATCCATGGCAAAGAAGGTTCATTTGAAAATGCTTCTTAATAACTTGAGGAAAGGCTCTCTGTCAATGACTGAGTATTTTACTAAAATCAAAACAGTTACTGATGGTCTTGCATTAGCTGGTAGTCCTGTTAGTGATATTGACTTCATAACTCATCTTATTACTGGATTAGATCATTCTTATTATCCAGTTGTTGTTTATATCGAGGCCAATATGTTGAACATGGATCTGAGTGAAGCATATTCTATATTGCTAACACATGAAGCTAGGCTTGAGAATAATAAACTTAGTGAGAATAAGGAAATGAAAAGCAATTATGCAACAAATGTAGCTCAATCTGGAAATTTTCAGAAGAAAGGAACTGGAATCAAGGCAGGGGTAATAACTGGAATTTTAATGGTGGAATGAGTGGTTTTACTGAAAATGGAAGAGGAAATAACCAAGGACAAAGCATGGGTAATAACTGGAATGGTAACTTCAAAGGTAATTCTGGTGGTTTTAATAATGGATATGGAAGAGGTTGTTTTAGTCTTGGTGGATATAGTAGAGGTAGCTCTAGCTCTACAGCTGTTGTTTGTCAGATTTACTTTCGATACAACCACACTGCTGCTAAGTGCAGAGATCGATTCAACAATAACTTCATTCTAAACTATCCACCTCAAAACTATTTTCCATAACAGCATCAGGGACCAAAAGCAGCTTATATGGTCACTTCTGAGGGAATAACATATCAAGGCTGGTACCTTGACAGTGGAGCTATTCACCACATCACCAACTCAGTGCAGAATCTAAATGATGGTAAACTCTACTCTGGTTCTAATTCCTTACTTATAGGAAATGGTCAGGGCTTATAAATCACACACATTGGTTATACCTGCTTTTACACTTCTTGTGGTTCATATCTTCATCTTCAAGACATATTATATGTTCTTAAAATCACCAAAAATTTAATAAATGTTTCCAAACTTCTTGCTGATAATAACATTATTATTGAATTCATTTCTGATGCCTGTTTTGTTAAGGACAATGTGAAGGGAACACTACTTGCTCAGGGGATTGCTAAAGGTGGTTTATACAAGCTATTGTCATGTGAAGATTTTGTTCTATCCTCCAATATTTCAACTCTCCTCCAAGTTCTATGATGTTTAGTCCAAATAAAGTATGTTTTGCTTCTGTTGTTTTCAATAAGGAGTCTGTTAAAAGTGTAAACTCTGCAAATTTGTTACATAATAGTCACTTGGTCATCCAAGCAAACATGTTATTCAAATCATTTTGAAGAATTCCTATATGTCTTCTAGTTATAATAATCAACACTCATTTGAGTTTTGCAATGCTTGTCAACAACGAAAGTTGCATAAGTTTCACTTCTCAACCTCTGAAATTAGAACTAAACAACCATTAGAACTAATTCATACAGACCTTTGGGGACCTGCCTCAGTAATGTCTATGAATGGTTACAAGTATTATGTTTCATTTATTGATGACTATACTCGATATAATTGGATTTTTCCTCTTGTTCTCAAATCTGATGCTTTAGAAACTTTCAAAACTTTCAAACGTTTGGTTGAAAAACAGCTCAATATGCCCATCAAAACCTTGCAGTCAGATATAAGAGGAGAGTTTAGAATTTTTCATACTTTTCTTCAGCAAGAGGGTATTCAATCTAGGTTTAGTTGTCCTCATTCACATCACCAAAATGGTGTTGTTGAAAGAAAACATAAACACATTGTTGAAATTAGTCTAACCCTTCTTGCACAAGCAAACATGCCCTTATATTTCTGGTAGGAAGCTTTTCATACTGCATCTTTTCTCATCAATAGAATGTCCACATCAGTTCTGAATAATGTGTCACCTTTTCAAAAGTTACACCATCAATTACCAGATTATCAGTTTCTTAAAGTGTTTGGATATGCATGTTATCCTCTTCTCAAACCCTATAATTCACATAAGCTTGATTTCCATTCTAAAAATGCTTATTTCTGGGGTACAGTCCTCTTCACAAGGGTTATAAGTGTTTAGATAAATTAGGGAGAATCTATATAGTTATTCATGTTCAGTTCAATGAGTCTGAATTTCCTTATTCAGAAATGTTCTCTTCTTCCTCTTTTTCTCAGTCCTCTGTTGATCAATCACTCTTTTCTTCACCACTTTGTACTCTTCATGATAATAGCTCGTATCAGTCACCTGCTGTATTACCTTGTTCAGCTGTGCTACCAACACCAGGTTTTTCAGCTTCCAATCAGCATCATCAACAACCTTCTCCATCACGATCACAATCAACATCAGTCCCTCAACAATCACCTCACACGCCTCCTTTGCCTCAACCACTAATTAACCAACATTCCATGACCACAAGAGCCAAATCTGGCATTTTCAAACCAAAAACCTTTCTTATTGTCACACAAAGTTATGAACCAAAGAGTGTTAAAGAGGCTTTAGCTGATCTCAAATGGCACATGGCCATGAAAGAAGAGTTTACTGCCATGGAGAAGAATCAAACTTGGACATTGGTACCAGTAGAAACAACAACAAAGATTGTTGGTAACAAATGAGTATTTCGGGTGAAGTACAATCCAGATTAGAGTGTTTCAAAGTATAAGGCTAGGTTAGTTGCTAAAGGATTTCATTAGACTTATGGCATAGACTTCTTTGAAGCTTTTAGCCCTATTGTTAAGCCTTGTACTGTCAGAATTATTTTAAGTCTTGCTCTCATGTATCACTGGTCAGTTAGACAATTAGATATAAACAATGCATTCCTAAATGGAGAGCTAACAGAGGATGTATATATGCATCAGCCTGAGGGATTCATTAATTCACAAAATTATTCCCATGTGTGCAAGTTAAACAAAGCTTTATATGGTCTTAAATAGGCTCCAAGAGCCCGGTATGACAGACTCAAGAACTCTCTATTACAATGGGGTTTTCAAGTTTCAAAGTCTGATACTTCATTATTTTTTCAACACAGCGAAAGGGATATAGTAATGGTTTTAATTTATGTAGAAAATATACTTGTTACGGGCTCAAATACAGTTTCCATAGAGAATGTTATTAAACAACTTGGTTCTGAATTTACACTCAAAGATCTAGGGGATTTAAGCTATTTTCTTGGTCTAGAAGTTACACCATCAGTTGAAGGGTTGCATCTGTCTCAAATAAAATATATCTGTGATATTCTAAGAAAAGTTAATATGCTTGGTAGTAAAAGCTGCACTACTCCTATAAGTGTTTCTGAGAAGCTTAAAAAAGACTTAGACAATCCATTTGAGAATCTATCTCTTTACAGAAGTGTTATTGGTTTACTTCAATATGTAATTTTAACAAGGCCTGAGATAACATTTACAGTTAGTAAACTCAGTCAGTTCTTAGCAGCTCCTACTGTTCTGCATTGGCAAGCCTGCAAAAGGCTGCTCAGGTATCTTCAAGGCACAGCTCATTTTGGCCTCCAGTTTCATCATTCAGGGTCATTTAGCTTGACAGCTTACTCGATGCAGATTGGGGTTATGATCCAGATGACAAAAGGTCGATGGGAGGTTATTGTATGTTTCTTGGCTTAAACCTTGTAAGTTGGTCATCAAAGAAGCAAACACTTGTTTCTCGATCCACTGCTGAATCAGAGTATCGAGCACTTGCTTCAACCACTTCTGAAGTGTTGTAGATAACTTATCTGCTGAAAGAGTTAAAAGTGCAGGTGGACACATCTCCTCTTTTGTACTGTGATAATAAGAGTGCCGAGGCTTTAGCTAGTAATTCAAAATACCATACAAGAACTAAGTATATCGAGCTGGATCTCCATTTCATCCGAGAGCATGTGGCTAAGAAAGAATTAACAATTCAACATGTATCAAGCTCAGACCAACTTGCTGATATCTTTACTAAGCCACTTTTATTTGATCATTTTGCTTACATGAGATCTAAGCTCAATGTCTCTCCAAGACCTTGAGCTTAAGGGGGAGTGTTAAGATTAAATGATGAGTCAGATTATTGTTGCATATGTGGAGTGCTTAGTCAAGTGCTGAGCTGGAATTCTGTTTTATAAAATTGTTGAATTCCCGCTAAGAGTTTGTTACGATTAGCTTAGTTTCCAGTTCATGCTTTGCATGCTTTAGAAGATTCTAGGCTTCACTATAAATATCATTGTATCAATTCAGATCAATAATATAACTGAGCATCTTTTCAGTTTTCTAGAATTCTCTCTCGTTTATACTTTCTTTTATTTTCTTGTTAACCAAACAGAGCTTATACATTTAACAGATAACATCTCTGTTGGCTCCTGTGATCTCGGCTTGTAATCATGAAATCTCCATAACACGCGAGCCTCAGTTGAGAGAAGGAGATATCATTCCTCTTATCGCGCAAAAATTTTCATTAAGTTTTGTACTAGTTGATCTTTTGTTTGGTTAGTGAGGAAATGAAAGAAATAGAAAGAAAGTGAAATCTTTAGAAGCTGCGGTTTTCTGTTAATTTTTCGTTAAGGGGATTGGAAACGTATAAGCCATTGGTTTTAGTTGTTCATTTGGCTTGATATCAATTTTTTAGTTAAATTTCATGTTTACTTACGAGCTTAAATTTATGCAGATTTGTGTTAAGATGGGGATCAACTGCCATTTTCATGTTTGCTTACGGGATCTATTTCTACTACAGAGTTAACAAAGAGATTTCTTCTCCGAAATTGTTCTACTTTTTGGTCTATAATGTTAGCTAATGCTGCATTTTCTTCGTGGCCCTCATTTCCGTTTCTTACCTATGAGCATCTTTTTCTGCTCAAGAGCAATTGATGACTCAAATATTCCTGGTGTGATACAATGAGAATTAGCCCATGTTTCAGTTACTTAAATGGAGATTACAGTTCTGTACATACTTCTCTGTATAGTTTTTTATCAGTAATTAGGTCAATTGGGATGTATATTACATACTTAAAAATTGCATTGAACATATTTGATGATTTAGTATTTTGATTATTTAACAATGTCAAATGAGCAATCTCTTAATTCAAATTAGATCTCTTCTAAAACAAAGCAATTCTCTCTCAGATTTTTACATAATCTTCACTAGCATTGTGCAATGCAGTCACCCTCATTGTTTGATTCATGAACAACAGTCGTGTGATAGTTCATTTGCTTGCTTCTTGCATCAAGCTCACATATGTATCCAGTTTTATAATCTAAAAGTAGCTTAAGGATAAATTATTTGACATATGTATAAACTTTTCTTGTAACTAGAAAAGCGAGAGCCTCCAAAACCGACTCACTAGGATCAATTGCCTGATCTCTCTAAATCACTGATGATATGGCGGTCATCTAGAGCACAATGACTATGAGTTGACTGTGGAATTGAAGAGCAATAAAATTATCCCTAGTGGCCTTAGGTCCAACTAAAAAGAGTTATTGCTTTCCTGTGAAAGAGCTTTCCAATTATTAAGAGTTGAGAGCATTGGTGTGTTAAACAGTTAATGGGCTTATTGTCACGGGATGAGTATTTTGCGCAGCTAACCCGTGCGACATTTAGACAACGTTGCCGAATGTTGCTAAGTAAGCCTTGAGCTTCTCGAACTAGAGAAGAGAGCAATGGAGCCGAATAAGAGAAATTGTATTGCACAAAAGAGAGATTACAATGCTTGAGTGCCCAATGCTTGTTGTTGTGTACAAATGCCTAATGCCATCCCATATTTATAGGGGAGACTTGCCAAGCTCTAGAGATTCTAGAGAATTCTACCACTTCCTAGCTATTTACATGTGCTGGAATTGTAAGGAGAATTCTAGAGTATTTACAAGCTCAATGTGTTAGAGTTGCCTAGAACTTTCTAGAATTGGGCCAAGCTAGCACTCTTGACCTTGTGTTGGGCTCTTGGTGAGTAAATTGGGCTAGCGAATTGGGCGGTCCGCAACATCCTCCCCCACCTAAGGTCGCGGCGTCCTCGTTGCGCTCTCGTGCTTGAAGTGTTGGATGTGCTCAGCGAATTGCCACAAGTCATCTTCACGTTCCCATGTGGCTTCGCTCTCGGGGAGGTTTTTCCACTTCACCAAGTACTCGCTATGTGCTGGCACGCCCCTCCTCGAAACCACGCGATTCGCAATTATGTAGTCCACATCTTTGTCGAACGCGGTGACAACGGCGGTTGGCGCACGCCTCGATTCTCCGCGACTTAGGTCTCTCATGTCTCCGTGATGTGGCTTGAAAAGGCTCACATAGAAGATCGAATGGATCTTGAGTCTTGGCGGAAGTTGAAGTTGATACGAGAGGTTGCCCACACGTCGAACAACTCGGAAGGGTCCCTCGTAGCACCTCACTAACACTTTGTGGACTTTCCGCAACGTTTTGAATTGTTGGGGTAGGAGCTTGATCATGACTTGATCACCTTCCTTGTACTCAACATGTCGTCTCCTTGTATCCGCCCATTTCTTCATTTTCCTTGCGGCTTTGTCGAGGTAGGCTCGCGTGATGTCCGCTTCCTCATGCCATTCGCGGGCGAGCTTGTGTGCCGCGGGGCTTTTCCCTCCGTAAGTCGAGGCTATGGCATTGGGGGTCATGGGCTGAAATCCCATGATGATCTCGAATAGACTCTTGCCCGTAGCCTCACTTTGCTGCAAGTTATAAGAAAATTGTGCGATGTCGAGCAGCTTCGCCCAATCCCACTGATGAGCGCTCACATAATACTTCAAGTACATCTCGAGGAGGCCATTAATGCGCTCGGTTTGCCCATCCATTTGTGGGTGGAAACTTGTCGAGAACTTGAGATTGGTCCCCAATATCTTGAAGAGCTCCGTCCAAAAACGCCTAGTGAACCGAGGGTCTCAGTCGCTTACAATGCTCCTTGGAACTCCCCAAAGCTTCACAATGTGCTTGACGAATAAGCGGGCTGCCTCGTTCGCTTTGCAATTGATTGGTGCGGCAATAAATGTGGCGTACTTGTTGTATTGGTCGACAACGACCATGATGCTTCCGCAACCTTCGGATTTGGGCAGCGATGTGATGAAGTCCATGGAGACACTTTCCCATGGCCTTGTTGTATTGGTCGACAACGACCACGATGCTTCTGCTGGAAGTTGATGATCCACCTCTTGTTCGCACACAAGATAAGTTCGCACGTATGCCTCCATGTCGTCCCTCATGTGCGGCCAAAAATATGAGGCTTGAACTAGTGCGGTGGTGCAATCGATTCCTGGGTGACCAACCCACTTAGAGTCGTGGCACTCTTTGATTACTTCCTTTCGCAAGTTTCCCCACCTTGGCATGAACAGCCGATCACCCTTGGTGAGGAGGATGCCTTCCTCTTGCCAAAAGCGCATTGTCTTTCCCTCGAGCACCTTCTCCAGCAAATCATTTGCTAGCGGATCTTGTTAGAGACCTTCCTTGATGCGTGAGACAAGGTTAGACTTCGGTTGGCTCATGCTGAGTGTCGCCAATTCGGCCTTGCGGCTTAGAGTGTCCGCAACGACATTGGCTTTTTCCGGTTTGTACTCGAGCCGATAGTCGAATTCTGCAAGGAAATCTTGCCACCGTGCTTGCTTCGGACTCAACTTCTTTTGTGTTTGAAAGTAGCTCGTCGCTATGTTGTCCGTCATGATCGTGAAGTGAGAGCCTAGCAAGTAATGTCGCCACACCCGCAAGCAATGTATGATGGCTGTCATCTCATTTTTTTGCACCGTGTAGCTGCGTTCCGTATCATATAGCTTTCGACTCTCGAATGCTATAAGGTGGCCTTCTTGCATAAGGACTCCACCTATGGCGAAATCTGAGGCATCCGTTTGAATTTCGAAGGGCTTTATGTGGTCCGGAAGAGCAAGGACGGGTTCCTCCGAAATTGCTCTTTTCAACTCCTTGAATGCGCGTTGGCACTATTTGGACCAATGCCATGTTCTGTTTTTCTTGAGCATATCCGTCAAAGGTGCCGCCTTGGCGGAGTAGCCCTTGATGAAGCAGCGGTAGTAATTCACCAACCCAAGGAATGAGCGAAGCTCGGGCACTTTCGTGGGAGGTTCCCATTCAAAGATGGCCTTTACTTTGGCGTTCTCTATCATGAGCTTCCCGCCCGCAAGCTTGTGGCCAAGAAACTCTATTTCTTATTGGGCAAACGAGCACTTCTCCAACTTTAGGAAGAGCTCGTTGTCTCGGAGTACTTGGAGGACTTGTCGCAAGTGTTGGGCATGATCCTCGAGCGTGGTGCTATACACCACGATGTCATCCAAGTACACGACCATAAAGCGGTCGAGGAATGGTTGGAGCACCTTGTTCATGAGCGTGCAAAATGTGGCGGGTGCATTAGTAAGGCCAAAAGGCATCACAAGGAATTTGAAAGACCCGTACCTTGTTGTGCACACTGTCTTCGGTTCGTCTCCCTTGGCGATGCGCACTTGATAGTACCCGGAGCGCAAGTCAAGTTTGGTGAAGTACCGCACTTTGCCAAGCTGGTCGAACAAGACCGCGATCAAGAGAATCAGATACTTGTTCTTGATGGTGATCTTGTTAAGCGCTCTATAGTCGATGCACATTCGCAGTGATCCATCATTTTTCTTTTAGAAGGGGATCAGTGCATCGAATGCGGCCTTTGATGGGCGAATGCAGCCTGCGTCCAGCAAGTCTTTGAGTTGTCCCTGCAACTCTTCAAGTTCATGTGGCACCATGCGGTAGGGCGCCAAGGCTGGTGGCTTCGCGCCTTGTTCCAGCTCGATCGCATGATCTACTTCTCGTCGAGGTAGGAGCTTCTTTGGAAGTTCGGGAGGCATCGCGTCCTTGTACTCATTGAGGACGGCTTGAATTCGCGGAGGGACTTGGCTTGGCTTGTTTCCGCAATCTCCTTCCTTGTTTAATTCCCGAATAGAGAACAAGAAGCTTGGGTCCTTCTTGAAAGCCCTCTTGAATTGTATGGCGGAGAATGTCTTCTCCTCGGACTTGCCTCGCTCCGTGGGTACCATGTATGCTTTGCTCCCATCTAGGATGCTTAGGGAGTTTGTAGCTGGCAGCGGGAAGACATGGACTTGGTCGAAGAATTTCATGCCGAGGACCATCTTGAAGTCGTCCATGGGCGCAATGGAGAAGTCAAGCTTTCCGCTCCACGTATCGAGTGTAATGTGCGCACCTTGTGCGATTCCCGCAATTGGCTTGGCGGGTGAGTTCACAGCCTTCATTGTGCCTCCTTCCTTGGTGGCCTTGAGGCCTAAGCACTTGGCCTCATCTACGGACACGAAATTGTGCTTCGCTCCTGTGTCTAGCAGCCCACGAACGGACTGGCCATTTATCTTTGCGCTGACATACATGAGCCCTTTGAGTGCGGGTTATTGGCGATTGAGTGCACCGAGGCGTTGGAGAGAACCCATGCTGAGTTGGGGTTCCTCTGTGGACATTGTAGGGTTGCTCTTGAGTTGGGCAGAAAGAGCGTTGAACGACTTCTTCTCCGGACAGTTGCGTACCCAATGAGGACCGTTGCATATGAAGCATGGGCTTCATAGCTTTGGCGCCTCCTTCTTGCCCTCTGATTTTCCTTGCCCGCTCTTATTGCTAGGCGGCTTTTTCTGCCCCCAATCTTTGCGGTTGTTGCCTTTGTCCTTGCGACTCTCTCCCCCACATTTGCCTTGGTTGGCCTTTTTGTCCTTGGATTGGGTAGAGTATTCGGTGAGCGACTCCGCAACGGCGATGGCGTAATCAAGTGTTTGAACACCCCGCCTATCGAACTCGATCTTGGCCCAATCCTTGAGGCCATCTTGGAAGTAGAAGAGCGAATCCTTGTCGGAAATATCGCTTATCTCCAACATAAGAGTAGTGAACTCGTTGATGTAGTCCCGCTTGCTTGAGGTGACGTAAGCACGCTCGCGCTTCCTTCTCTGCATTGCTTGGGGCGAACTGCTTTCAGAGTTCTTGCTTGAAGTCAGCCCAAGTGTCGATGGTGCAAATGCCCTTGCCCATCTCGCCATGCTTGCGACGCCACCATAGTTGTGCAGCGCCTCTAAGATAGGTGGGTGCAGTGCCTACTTTCGATGCCTTATCTCGTACACCCATGGCATCAAAGTATTGATCAAGCCCAAATAGGAAATTGTCCACGATTGTGGCATTGCGTGTGCCATCGTATGTGTCGGGCTTTGGCGCGTCAAAGCGGCGCGCATCACTCGTGCTTGTGGAAGCTGGACTAGCGGAGAGTGTGCGCTTGTGCCATGCCCAATCCGAGCGGACTTCATCCACTTCCGCACGGACAGCGAGTAGTTCATCCTGAACAAAGTTACGAAGTTTGAGCAACTCATAATGAAAAGAACGAAACTCACCTCGGAGAGTGTTCGCTTGCTCTTGGATGAGAGCTTTTGTTGCCACCGTGAACTCGGTGTATTCTCCCTCGAGACCGTCCACTCGTTCCTCCAATCCCTTGAGGCTATCTTGAGCGGCGGACAATGCGATTTCGAGAGTAGTCACACAAGGCTCCAACGCATCCATGGATGGGGCCTTGGACTTGCCGCGAGTCTTGCCTTGGGCGCGTTCTCCCTCTCGGCCGCGGCTTGGTTCCGGTGGAACATCCACACCAACAACACCCTCTTGTGCTACGTTCGAAGGGTTGGCCATTGGTCGTGAGCTAACTTAAGTGCGTGCAAACCTTAGCTCTGATACCACTTGTCACGGGATGAGTATTTTGCGCAGCTAACCCGTGCGGCACTTAGACAACTTTGCCGAATGTTGCTAAGTAAGCCTTGAGCTTCTCGAACTAGAGAAGAGAGCAATGGAGCCGAATAAGAAAAATTGTATTGCACAAAAGAGAGATTACAATGCTTGAGTGCTCAATGCTTGTTGTTGTGTACAAATGCCTAATGCCATCTCATATTTATAGGGGAGACTTGCCAAGCTCTAGAGATTCTAGAGAATTCTACCACTTCCTAGCTATTTACATGTGCTGGAATTGTAAGGAGAATTCTAGAGTATTTACAAGCTCAATGTGTTAAAATTGCCTAGAACTTTTCGGAATTGGGCCAAGTTAGCACTCTTGACCTTGTGTTGGGCTCTTGGTGTACAAATTGGGCTAGCGAATTGGGCGGTCTGCAACATTATGCAGAGCACACAATAACAAATATGCTGGTGTGGCTGAATAACATTCGCCTGTGACTCTACCACGTCACCTACACCTAAAATAATCAGCGACTCTGCAACGATAACAGCTGCCTAACTGACTACCCGCCTCGCTCAGGCGGGACAAATTCATACACAAAATAACTGTCAAGTAAAGCTCAAAAACCGTCTGATGTCATCACATCACAATCTTATTTACATCATGAAAATATAAAATTCATCACAAGAAACTACACTTATAAATAAATAAATAACCTCGACCTAATTCACCAACAAAATTTCCCTCCCATTTCAAAGCACCAAAAGCCTCTCTCTTTTTCTCTCACTCTTTCTCTTTCTCTTTCTCTTTCTCTTTCTCTTTCTCTTTATCAGTCTTTAGTATCTGCACGAAAATGGCTGTGATTGTGAATTCAAGAATGAGCTTCATTGTCTTGATACTGATAGCAGCTCTGTTCCCAATGGTCACCTCCACGCGGCATCCTGAACTCTCCATAACACGCGAGCCTCAGTTGAAAGAAGGAGATATCATTCCTTTGTTCGCTAACAAAGTACTTCCGCATGCCGATGACTGGTATTCCCTCCTCTTAACTTGCGATAATTTTTTGGTATCTTCCGTTTGGTTACTGAGAAACTGGAGGAAAAGAAACGAAAAATGAATTCTTGTGGAAGTTGTGCTTTTCTGCAGTTGCCTAATGAGAACGTACATAAAAGAAAAAGTAATCTTGAGGAGTTTACTTGCTTGTTTGGACAGATATCAATATTATTAGTTTGTTAATTTTGAAGGAAATTCTCTGTTTGACTGATGAGAAAATGGAGAAAGAGTAAAAGAAATTGAGATCATGTGCAGTTGTGTGTTTTCTGTCAATTAATTCGTGTGAAGGAGATTGGTAAAAGTAAATCAACGGCTTTAATTGTTCATTTAGCCCGATATCAATTAATTTGGTGGGCCAGAAAGAAGAGGGAAAGAAGGGAGTGAAGCTTCAGGATTCTTTTCAATGATTCATAGTTGCCATTTGGTTTGATATCTACTGACTTGTTTGTTAAGTTTTTGGACAAAATTTTTTGTTTAGTTGATAAGAAAATGGGGGTAAAAGAAAGGTGTAAATGAAAGATAAGAGTCTCAGTCATCTGAAATAACAAAAATCATGGTGGTGAAATCTAATTTTTGTTATATTTTCTTGAATACCAACAGAGCATCAAAGAGTTCTGTTTTGGATGTTTTATAACTTCTAGAAGCCCATAGGGCTTCTGTATATCGACTTTGTGCTTGATTCCCTCGAAAATGAAGGACAAAAGAAACAAACGAAATCTAGATTGATTAGTCCCAAAATCTTTTGCTGGAGAGAAAAAAAAAAGAAAGGGAATAGTAACTCTGTACTGAGTCATTTTAAACTCTCAGCTGTTCGTTTGATGTACATGGTTTCTTTCCGCAGTGAGGCGTACTCCTACTGTGAATTGCGATTCTGTCCTCCTCGAGGTACAATTACATCTTCCATTTATCATTACATTATTTTCAATAGGGGGGTAGTTATGATCATCTACATGCACCTAACTTATATGTGATTATTCTGATATTCCATGGATTGCGTACAGACCCTATACCCAACAGGGAGAAATCTCTTCAGGAAATTCTATCCGGTGATTGCTTTACTAGGACTCAGTATGAGCTGAAATTCAAGGTAGGAACAGTTCGGGAGACCATATGTGAGAAAACCCTAACAAAAGATGAAGTGAAAAAGTTTAGGCAAGCCATCAGTAATGAATCCGAATACCATATGTACTATAACAATGCTCTCTTGCTCGAAAAGGTGAGGTTTGTTAAACCAATGGGAGTTACTTTCAATTCAAGGCCCAGTTATTATCTTGTTAAGCACATTGACTTTTATCCCCAGTACTATGAGAACCAAGTGGTAGACAAAAGTTCTGTTGCTGACTTAGATTCCGCAGTTGATATAACTGAAGATGCCGAAATCAGAGTCAGGTTTCCGTATTCTGTATTCTGGAAAGATTCTATAATTAAACCTACAAAATCTAATTAAACCTACAAAATCTATCACCCAGAATGGAAATGCAACAATGAAACAGTGGTGGAGTTCAGAATCGTGTTTATTGATATTTTGGTTTCTCAACTTGTGCCTGGTACTTTTGACGCTTGCTAAGGGGAATGGTTGAATTTCTCACGACCAGGTATTGTGGCATCTAACAATTCTTAAAGAAAGCATAGGTCTATGGAGGCCTTACTGGCTTTTTTTTAATCTTAATTTTTGTCCCTGCAGCTCCCGTTCTGTACCAAAAGATGCAAGCTTCCGCCCTGCAAATCCGTGGTTACTTGCTTACATTCTGGGCCTTGGAGTTCAGCAGTTGCTAATGTAATCATTCTGTAGTTTAACGCCAGTACTTAGTTTGTTGCATATTTCTGAATTCATTAAAGTTACTATATATTCAGTGATCAATTCCATACATAACTCTGGGTTTTGTATGCTTTTATCATTTTTCCAGTTCTGCATGATTTTATAAGATTATGTTGAAACAGTAGTAATGCAATCAGCATTTTGCATAATCCTGTATTTTAATTCAACTATGTAAAAGGAATGAGCTATAAAACGCTTGAGATCCCTTTAAATATATTGGTACATACACTGACTTAATTGTTTTCATCAATAACTTCCCTGATAGAAATTTCACATTTTGATCTTAATGCAAAGTTAGTATGAAATGTGTATAGTTCCTAATTATATTTTTGCCTGAATATATACCAATGCAGGGCAGGTCTCTGTTTCCTCTTCATATGGCCTTTGGAAATTCATGATGTTCGTTATCCATGCAATCTTGGCCCCATAACTACACTTGTGCTTGTATACTGCTTGATATGTTCGTGTTATGGGTACATTGATTCATCTTATGGCTCGGATCGTGAAAAAAACATATATAGCTGGGTAAGACATCTCTTGTGAAGTAATATTCTTGTTTTTCCCTTCAGATAATACAGTAATAGCTCATGTTTTTTGATCATCTAGTGAATGGTTTTCTTGCAGAAGAAGTGCATTTTATACTATGTCCAGATGTTCATAATGGTTCTGCTAGTTAATCAGGTGGCTAAGTTTGCTTTTGAGTCTGCTAATTTCTAGACTACAGCAATATTTCTGTGTATCTCGACTTTTGGCTGCCCTTTTTTTCCTAAGAGTATTGAGATAGCATATGGCCTCCAATTACAATCTCGAAGACCTCCGACCCCTCTGTGGCGATCTAAGTTCACGACCACGAAAGCTCAGATGTTTCTTGGGGGCCTCTTTCCTTTCATTGTAATCTTCGGAAATACCGATGAAATTTACGCAATCTTCTTTTTGCTGAAACTTTGTGGCGTCTATAGGACAATGTTATGATCATTGTAGGCATGTTATATTTTAAATTATGACTCCATGTGAAATCAAAATTTAAATTTCACCAACTTTTATAGGATTTGATTATGATAATCAAATAACACAATAAACAAACACAAGACAAAAAAATTTACGTGGTTCGACATATTAATTAATATGTCTACATCCACAGGTGGTGATACCAATAAGCCACTATATAATGAAAAAGTGTACAAATAACAATAAACTCTCAGATGAGTAAAAAAAAAAAGAGAAAAAAAGAAACACCAAATCAACATTTCTTATCCTTCTTTAAGGTCATTATAAGGACTATATTGACGGGAGCGGGTTTTACAGCTTCTCAACTGCGTGGGAAGCATGTCTACTGGTGGTGGAGGTATAGTTCTTAGCATAATCAATTCATGGATATTTTATCATTGTACCCTTTTCCCTTACATCATGATTGATGATTGATGGGCTTGAATTTATGCAGATCTGTTTTAAGAGGGGATCAACTGCTATTTTCATGTTTGCGTACGGCATCTATTTCTACTGCAGAGTTAACGAAGTGATTTCTTTTCCGAATCTGTTCTACTTTTTGGTCTATAATGCATGCTTATGCTGTATTTTCTTTGTGGCTCTTGGAGCAGTTGGCTTCTATGCTTCATTATTTGCGTCTAAAGCCTATTATCTTTTTTGTCTTCCCAAGCAAAACTGATGATTCCACTGTTACTTGTCTGATACAGTGAGAATTAGCCCATGTTTTTGGTTACTTTTATGGAGATTTCAGTTGTCTGTGTAAACACTTAGTCTGTGTCAATTTGTAAAGGTCGATTGGAATGAACGCATTTGATGGTTCAGTTTTTGACTCTTTAACAATCCCAAATAAGCCCTGAATCTCTATGCAAATTAAACTCTGCTCTGATTAAAACAAGCAATTTGTTTCTGTTTTCTACAGGGACATATTCTAACAAAAATTTTGTGAAGAGGGGAACTTTCCATTGACAATGAGTCATGCATATTCTTTTAACCGCGCTGTGCATGATTTGGATCAATTGCTGAAATGACGTTCGTTAAAACTTGTCCTTTCAAAAAAAACAAACGATTCCAAAATAGGCAATAAGTAAGCATAACAACCATTATACCTACGTGGCCCAATAATATCTGCCTTGATCTCTACAAGGTCACCGCCAGGGTGAATTATCAATTCTCCATAACAATAACCACTGCCTAACGGACTACCCGCCTCGGCCTCGCTCAACAGATTCAATTAGTTTGTCATGTATTCACACGTATCAACAAAAACTCACAACGTTTATTCATCAGATTACAATCATGATGAACATCTCAAAAGGTTTTAATGGTCGAGATTTACACCTTGAGATTGAAAATATCTTCGTAACAAAGTCTGAAGCTGGCTATAAAAACCTCAACCTAACGCTAACAAAATTTCCCTCCATTTCATTTTATTCGAAACCCTCTCCCTCTCCCTCTCCCTCGCTCGAGTGTCCGTACAACAATGGCGATAATGAATCGAAGAACAAGCTTGATTGTCTTGATACTGATAGCTGCCCTGCTTCCTATGCTGATCTCGACGAAAAATCTGAAGCCGGTGCTGACGTCACAAGTTCTCGAGCCTCATCAGCTCAAAGAAGGAGATCTCATTCCTGTGCTCGCTAGCAAAGTTTTCCAGCGTGCCGATGGCTGGTAGTACTCGCGTTATATTACCGATTGCTCCTTTTAACTTCTAACTGTTTAACTATTATTTTGATTTGATTTTGCATGAATTTGTTTACCCGATACTAAACGTGGTCTTAGATCTTCTGATTGGTTGCTGAGACAATAACAGAAAAGAAAATGAAATCTGATAGTTCTGCGTTGTTTGTTTGCTATCTCAAGTGTTTATGTTACTCTGATCTCTTCAGCGATCCATTTTGCTTGCATTTTGTTGTTTAATATTGTGATTAGGAGATCAGGAGAAGTAATTTCATGATTATTTTGTTCTTTTGGCTTGTTATCACTTTTCATGACAAGTAATTCTGTACGAAATGTGGTGTTTGGTTGATGAGAAAATGGAGGAAAAGAAAAGAAAAGTAACATCTCAAAGAGTTTGTGTGTACTCTGTTAATTTTGCGTTGGGAAATTAGAAAACCTAACTCAGTGATTAATAGACGATCATCTGGTTTGGTATCAATGAGAAATCGGAAGAGAAGTAAAAATGGAAATGATATCAAGAAAATGTGAAATACTTTTTTGCTTGAGTTCTTATTTTCAGTTGCATTTTGAGTCCTGACGATCTGATTCTTAATCATTTCTTGCATTTTCTCGGATATTATACAGAGGGTTAAGAATTCTGTTTTAGATGTTTTTTTAACTCGTAGAAGATCTATATAAGTCGTACTTCGCTTTAAAAATATGAGCTTACTGTGTTTGGCTCCTGAGGAAAGCAAGTAAAAAAGAAACAAACAGAACACTCAAAAAGTTTATTCTTGTGTGTGTTTGTTTTTTCATGCTTGGAAATGCAATGATCAGCTGCTGACATTGTGAATTACGTAAAACCAAATGATAACAGATATTGCTCTTCTTTTTCTTCTTGCAGTGGGGCCAAGTCCTACTTTGATTTACCATTCTGCCCCGCTGGAGGTACATGTTTAGATTTTTATTTGATATCTAGTATTAGAGCAACAATAGCGTCCTCGATCACGATCTTAATTACATGACTGTGATAATGTATTAAGAATTTTACCAATCAAGTTATGACTAATATTTGCTTCCATTGTGTATAGATCCAATACTCAACAGGATGAAGTCCACGGAAGAAATTGTAAAAGGTGATTGCTTCACTAAAACACAATATGAGCTGAAGTTCAAGGTGGAAACTGTAGACAAGATCCTTTGTGAGAAAAACCTGAAAACACATGAAGTCAGAAAGTTTAGGGATGGTATTAGCAAGGAAGTCGACTACCATATGTACTACAACAATATTCTCTTGCGGGGAGTTGTGGGGATTGTAAAAGAAAAGAGCCTCACTGTCGATTCAAGGACAAGATATTATCTTGTCAAGCACATTAACTTCTATCCCTACTACTATGAGAACAAAGTTGTAGGCATATATGCTCTGCCGGATATTAAATCGGCGGTAGATATCACTGAAGATGCTGAAATCAGTGTGAATTTTACCTATTCCGTCAACTGGAAAGTTAAAAGCAACCCCACAAATTCTGTCCACCAGAATGAAACTGCAATCATGAGAGATTCAGAAGACAAAGAGTCATTGATATTTTGGGGAGCCATGTTTTGCATTTGGCTTATGTTGCTGATTGTGGCAATTGATCCATATCTTCAGAACTATTTCGACAGGTAATACCCTGATTATTAATTAATCATAGGATCATGAAGGTCTTAATCATTTCTTCACCTTAATATTCATCACCTGCAGGTATCCTCCCCGAGTTATCACATTAACAGAAAATGGCATTCGGTATAAGGTACATGGCGACGAGTGCTGGCGCCCTCCGTACTCATCATTACTTGGTGCCATTTTGGCCATTGGAGCTCAGCAGCTTTTAATGTAATTGTTTCGATTCCTAAATCTGGTGCTTATTTTGCTGCACGCTAGTAACCTCAACAAAGTTACTATTTTATAGTTAATATAAAATTTTCTACCTCCTTTCCACTTAAATAAGTCAGTTGCTGATCCTGAGAAGGCAATCAGCAACCTCTAATTCTCACTCCTAAACATTAAAAGCATGTTTTATGCAGGATAATCCTTCTCCCCTTTTTTGCAAGCCTAGGTGTTTTCTATGCCTGCGTTCTTAGCCAACTGTGTCAGGATATATTTGTTTTGATACTTCACTGTATCTCATCTTGCTTTCCTGGCTACTTAGCTACTCAATTTAATGGTACATATACCACATTTGGTAGGGTAAGAGTTCCACTTCTCTTGTATCATATTTCTTCTTTTCTCCATCAGCTCATGTCTTTTTAATCATTTGGTGAATTATGATTCTTGCAGAGAGAATGTATTATGCAGACTGCTGTTCTCTACACGGTCCCAGTGTTCCTAACACTTGTGGTTGTTAATTCGGCAGCATGGTTTGCTGATATACCTGAAAGCGCCACTCCACTGGGGCCTTTTGTTGCTTGGGGACTTGGAAATTGTTTTTTCACAATTCTAGGAGGTACAAGGGGACATCCCAATTATGAACCTGGGAAATATTGTGCCACAAGAACAACTCAAATGGTGATCCCTTGGTGGCAGTCTTGGTTAATCAGCACACCTGCTCAAATGCTCCTTGGGGGCCTCTTGCCTTTCCTTTTCCTCCTCGGAGATATGGATGAAATCTATGCAAGCTTTTTGTTTCTGAAAGTCTGCGGTGCATATTTCACTGTGTTTAGATTCTTCATTTGCATCATAATAATGACTATGGTGATGGCAATTGTTTCTACTTCTTATCAGCTGTCCTGCGAAGATTTCAATTTTTGGTGGAGGTATTGCTCTCAAGAATCATAACATTACCCCCTTTTCTACAAAGTAGATGCACTTAAATTTTATCTGTCTATGGTTGCAGATCTGTGTTCCGAGGCGGATCGGCTGCTATTTTCATATTTGCCTACGGCATCTATTTCCAGTACAGAATTAAGGAAGGGATAGGGCCTCTTTTCATTTTTATGTGCTATAATGCATGCTTTTGCTATGCTTTGTTCTTGATTCTTGGTGCAGTAAGCTTCTATGCTTCGTTGTATGTGTATGGAACCGAGAAATTGAACCTGCACAAGCGTGATTGATGAACCAATTCTTTCATCCGCAAATCAAGCAGCTCAAACGTTCAGAGGATGGTAAAAAATTACGTGCTTCTTCCATTTATCATATTCGGCTCTCTCCTAAAGCAAGTAATTGCTTTCTGTTTTCTAAAGTACCATCATTAGCGTTGTATTTGTATAAAAATAATTTTTCTTGTTTTCTCTAAATTCTAGTTATGTCAAATTTTCTTTGATTCTCTCGTGTTATTAGATATGCCCAAAAAAAAAAAGGCCAATTAATGGCTTATTTCAGTTTACTGATAATTGTTAAAATAGAGACTCTTACAGCTCTGAGCCTCAGAACCTAAATGAAAAAAGGTATGTTAACTTGGGTTTGATAAATCCATTAAAAAAAAAAAAAAATTGGGGTTTGATAAAAGACGTGTGAAATTTGACCAATAAGCATGCTAGTGAGGAGCTAAAGTTATTTTGAGGCTTAAACGTACTTTTATTGAAAAGTCATGACAAATACTTCTTTTACGTACAATGCTACAAAAAGAAGTTACATCGTTATAAAAGGATTTTACGATGTAACTTGTAAAAGGATTTAAAAATAAAAATTTTAATTACAGTGTTGTACACGATGTGTCTCTAGTCTCTTCTTTATAAAATAGAGAGGTTTCTGTTTGAGAATTGTCATAGATTTCTATAAATAAATACTCAATAAATTAATAAATTTGATTATATAATAATTTCTTACCTTCTCTACTTGGGTTAATAGGTTAAATTAATAATTTCAATAAATTAATAAGATAATATTATTTAAAAAATTTACAAATATAATTATTATGATATTTTATTAAATAAAATAGGACTTACTTATTTTTTCTTGAAATTTAAATGTATTTAGATCTTATTTCTAATTTTACTTATTACCTATAGAAACATTGAGGTTGAATTCTAAAATTGCAAGTATTTGGATTTTTTTTTGGTTAATTTAATTTGTATTTAGTGGTTTAGTTCATTTTCATTGATTAGCATGATAAAATACAATTAATTTTTAGTCAATTACATTTATGTTCACTAAATTTTATATACACTTTATAAATTAACAAATTATTAATTATCGATTAATTAATATCTTTCTAAATTAATAAATTTTTATATCGTCTTAGCATTATTAAGTTACAGAGGTTTTACTGTATATAGATAGATATTAGAGGGTTGTTGAATAGTTAAGATAAATGGCTAACATACTTGGGGCAGACTATAAAGCACAAAAATTGTAGAGTGGTGATATATTGACCCCCCTGAAATTTTCTCATCAACCCCCCAATATTTAATTACTTCTGTTTATTTCTACAATTATATTTATTAAAGATAAAAATTTAATTAAAAAAATACTCTTAGAAAACCTAGCCACCTTCAGCTGCCATTGTCATCACTTTAAGCCACCTTTTTTTTTTGCATTCAATTCAATCTCAGCCTCTTTATTACTAGCCTATTTTCATTATTTGCTATTCATTCCAATTAAGTTGTAATTTCTTGATTCTTATACTAAAATTCTTCTTTGCCTTTTTTTCATTTGATATTATTTTGATTTTGATATGATTATATCAACCTTGTTAAAATCAATTCAAATAGATGAGGGGTTTTAGTTTGCAGTTGTGGGAATTTTGCTAGCAGGGTCAGTCGACGTCTAAGGCTAGTGGTTTGATGGCTTGAGGTGGTGACTTTGGTGGAAGAAAGTGGCTAGGGTTTCTAGAATTATACTTTTAAAAAAAAAAATTGTTTAACAGGGTAATTGTGAAAATAAGTTAGACTAATTAAAAAGTAAGGGTTAGTGAGAGAAATTTAATCAAATATCACTACTCAAAGTTGCACCAAGAGTCAAAATTATTGGGCTGTTACAACTTTAGATAGATAAAGCAAAAAGTTGGCGCAATCACAATCTATACTAAAATTTATTTGACACATTAATGGTATTAAAATAATCTTGTTTAAAATTTAGAATTTTCTATAATATAATTTCTTTTATATTATTTTACTATTATAAATGTAGGATAATCTTATGGTGTGCAGCTGTGCTCGTATTAAGGTATGAGAGAGAGCTAGCTTTATCATTACTCTACAAATATATTTATTATAAAACTTCATAATCAATCTTTAGGTTAATAAATTTTATCTTACAGACTAACTATACTAAAATTATTTTGTTTAAGATTAAAATAACTTACTAAATTAATATAATTTTATTTATTGTATTTAATTTAATATTATGTTTTTATTTATTAAAATATTTAACAACTTATCAAAATAATCATCCAGGTACACTCGAAACTTCTTTTATTTTCCTTTTTTATAGTATTTCTTATCTATTTCTTATTATTGTGGTTTAAGAGCAATTACAGATTAGTATGATCGATATCTTAAAATTTTATTTTATTATTGTTATTATTTTTTGGTGGTATGTGTTATATCATTTAGTAAGTGGCTGATTATTTTTCATAACTTTCAAGTAGAGGTGATAATATAGGTCATGATAAGATTACATGGCACACATATAATATGATTTTTTCATATTTATCTTTGACGAATACTGTCACAATTAATAAATGCGCTGACACTATACGATATGATAACTAACTAGTCATATTTGTGTTGTACCATCTTGACACAATTACTAATTTATGACACGAATATTAATTTGCCATTTTTTATCATATTTTATTTAGAATTAATTATTGTGTTGCAAAGGTTTAATTTTATGATTGTTGGCATGTGTAATTAAGATTTTATATCTTGGATTAGTTTAATTTTGTATGTTGTTTATTACTTTATTATCATATGGTTATCCTTATTTTATTCTTTTAAGTTCAATTATGATAGTATTTCCTTTAGTAACCAGGTTGTTAATCATGTAATTGTCTTAATCTCATCTTAATCATATAATTGTATCATGTCATGTCACCTATTTATTAAGCAGTTTATGTTTGTGTTTAAATTTTTTGACACAATTATTAAACATATCATATACACACACACATTTAAATTTAAGGTGACATGAATACATCACAATTGCACAAATTATCACCTCTAATTTCAAGTGAATTAAATATATTATATCACCATCAGCTTGATAAATGCAAATGCAACATTATTTAAGTTGAAATTTTGAAATGACGTGTTCTCCTGATTACATATTTGCAAAATTGTAACAGTTTAAATGAAGATAGTTTAAATAAGAGTCTCACAACCTTATAGTTATTTGTAAGGTACAACCTGTGAAATGATAAGATAGCCACTAATAATTTGCCATGTGTAATTAAAAAAAAGTTAACGTAATTATTATTTTTAATGACTATCATACCGTTGTCTATAAATTGAAATAGAATGGAATAGGATGGAATATTGACTATTTGTTCACGTGGGCCACGGATGCCTCGCATTTTTCACGTGACATTTGACAAACCTGCTTTTCTCAATAAGACAGTAACAAATTAGTGAAGCCCGCTTACATGGGTCCGGCTATGGTACCACAGTGGTACCATAGTTGTGCCCCGCTTACATATATATATTGAAATAACAGTTTTTTTTTTTTTGTAATAACAGTACTTTCATTTCAACAAATAATATGTACATATAATTGGTACAGTGCGTCCACACCGCTAGATTATAACAGTATAATATAATATATATTTATATTATTCAAATATATGTATTTAAATTTATTCAGACTCTAAATCTACCCCGCTTGTATTTTATATATATATATATATATATTCAAATAACAGTACATTTCTTTTTTTCTTTGTTGTTAAGAAGAAATAACAGTACTTTTATTTCAACAAATAATAGGTATAATAGGTAAGAGTAATAATAGAGCCACAAACTCTTGTACAAACTTAATTTGTACAAACTCATGTGGCATGATAAGATTAGTTGAGTTAAATATCATTTGGCCCACATGATTTGTTTTTATTATTTTATATTTTTATTCAACCAATGAATTAATGCCACGTCAGTTTGTACAAGATAAATTTGTACAAGAGTTTGTGGCTGTATCATCACTCAATAGGTAAATATGATCGATTTAAGGGACGCACTGCCAGATTAAATTCTTTAATATCGTATTCACAGATTTAAATTCAAAAAGAACCAAAAATCTAAGTTTTAACAAAGTTAAAAAAAAAAAAACGTAAAGGCCATAATCGTTTCTTCCTTACGGAAGCAGTAGAAATAAACATGATTAAGAGAGAGTAAATACATATTTTAATGGAAAAATCATGAATTGTCTCAACCATGCTCCGATACCACACATGTAAAACAAATCAAATAATTATGCATAAATATAATTCAGGAAATTCAAATTTCATGATTTTCTCACATTAATAAAACATATTATAGCATACCTTTAATAATCCAGAGCTTTAAATCGTTGACAATAGTTCAAATCCAATTGATCCCAGCAAGTTCTCCACAATCAACAAATATGTACAAAGGTAAAATTTTATATCCTTCAAAAAGAAAATGGGGGGAAAACCCTTTTCATCCCTAGAGTTTAATGTAATAGCTCATTTCATCATTACTTTTCAAACAATAGCCTAAAATATCATTCCGTTAACTCACCGTTAGTGTAAAACCATTAACTATAGTAATTCATTAAAGGTAAAATATGATTTTTCGTTAAAGTGATACAAACTATATTAAAATAATTTTTTACACAATTAAATAACATTATAAAGTATGTAAAATTCATTAACTTTTTCTTAAATGAAACCAACGATGATATAGTTTGATATAGGCATTGAATAATTGCCATAAGGAACAAACTGTGATTAACACAATATCTTTAAATCATTTGAAAAAAACTCAAAAATACCACCAATTTTTATGTGCTTGCATGTGCTGAATATCTTTTTTTATTTTCAACTCAATTCAAGCCATTTTACAGTGCAATTAGAGAGTATACTTATATGAATAAAAAAATTGTGATATTTTTGGTACTTAGATTTAAAGTTTATAGGGCTTTTATGTCCCTAAAATAGAAAGAAGTGAAATAAGAATTGCTTGAAATAGAAGTTTTTCATCTTTTTCGTTATTTTCTATTTAGTGGGATTAAATGAAATCATTTTTAGTTATATGTGACGCCAAGTTTTTGGGTGCTAACCTAATTGATAGGGAATATGTTGCTCTGTCTATGAATAGAAATGACCACAGTTAATGTCATAAACAAATCACCTCTGCCCCCAATTTCTTCTTACATCTATATATAGATCGAACCTAATTTTAATTACGTAACTTTAAATTAAAGTCGTCCAACCTCAATTACAAACTAGCATATTGTTAGAACCTAAATGAAGTGGGGCAAATACGTAGTTAAGTGAACCAGAAATTTGGAGTACGTAGTTGAAAAAAATAAATATCTATTTTACTCTTCCAACACTAGCTGCCGAACATGATTCGGAATCTCTTACAGTTGTTAACATCGCATTGACTCTTCGCTAATTGACGTTGACTCCATGCACTACATATAGGCTTCGCCTAAGTAGCGGAACTGGAAGAGAAGAGACATTATCAAAACTCAAAAGAGAGAAGTGAAATAACATCGATATCTAAGTCCGGTGCTCTCAACCGCATCAGTATTTGCTTCCGACTCCGTCCAGCAGATTATTCAGGTAGCCTCTTGATGTTCAAATTTCAATCATTGTAAATTTGTAATTAACTGCTTGCACATGTTTTTGTTATTGAGTCGTAATTCTAGAATTGTTTATAATGTATTTATATGGTTAGCAGTATGCAATGTTTGCTTTAGAGGGCTGATTCCATCTGTTTGTTACTACTTACATAGGACTTGAAACAACTTTTCAAATGGAAAGCAAAAACTCAACATTTGGTTCCATCGGAGAACTCAAGGAGCCGCTAATTCGTAAGGAGGAAAGCTCGGAGCCGCCGCAAGTTAGATTGTCTATGGGTAGCAGGGTTCCTCGTCCTCATCAAGTTATCAGCGCTCCCCATCCTGAGGTAATTTCATAACGTACATACATACGTACATACATACATACATACATACATACATAAGTCCAGGACGGATTTACAATTGTGAATTCCTCTTTGATTTTAATTTCGGACTGGAAGCTTATTCTTATATGTATGTATGTGTGTGTGTATAAAAAAAAAAAAAAAAATTCAATTCGAAATGAGTTGACAGTAGATATCGAATTCTAAACTGAGCCACTCATTAGTAATGAATTTGCTGCCAAATTTTAACTAGTATATAAGCGTCAAGCCATCAACCGAATCTCTCATCTCTTATTAACAACGAGAGCCGAGGGCGGATTAATATCAACTACGGCGTGCATTTTGCTTACAGTAATATATTAATTAATAATTTAATTAGACTTCCCAAAAAAAGACAGAGAGAGAGAGGCCTCTCTTAAGTCTTTGAGACTCCTTTTCTTGTTGTGTCTGTGAAGGGCGCACATGGGGTCTCTCTGTAATTAAAAGTCCGATAACAGCTGTCACCACGTGACAACTGTTAAAGCTGGAGAGGGCTACCTTACAGATTCTGTAAGGTACAGCCCTCTGCCCTTACATGAATAGTGTTTGGCTGTGGACCCGTGTGGGAGTCACAGCCAAGTTTGTGAGTGAGCTGTAACTTACAGAATCTGTAAGTTAGTAAGCTCCGTTAAAGCTAAAAATGCCTGTTCTATTCTCCCCTTCCACTTTTCTCCTCAACTTATATATATATATATATATATATATTATTCTATTCTATTCTAATCTGTACTGACAAGACAACAAAACCCAATCGGTAAATTGTATACCAACAGGATGGGAAGACAAGGAATTTTATAAATTATATCATAAGTTTACAGGGATTATTTTAACAGATTTAATTGGGCTAAATTAAATAATAGCAAAACTACCAATATGAATCATGGTATGCTTTTATTTTTTTAATAAGAGTCTGGGCTTTTATAGTTATCAAAGTTAAATTTTAAATTTTATGAGTTTATGAGTTTATAGGACTATTTTTATAAATTTAACTAAGGCAAATTAGTAACTCAAGTAATTTTCTCTTTAATTTTTTTGAAATTATTTTCTCCGATAGGGACTTGAGTCGCCACTGGACAAGAGTGGATCTGCCTCTAGAATGTGTGCTCCTTTAATCAGTATAATCAATTTTTATCACGCAAACTAATAGAATTCACTTAATTCAACTAGCTTTTTCTTGAATTGTTCAAATGGTTTGTATATCATATATATAGGTCAATTTTATGTTTACTGTTGCCAACATTAAAAAATATCGACTATTTTTATTTTTATTATAATTTTAATTTGTTGTGATATACTTAAATGTATTATTGAGATCAGACCTCAACTAAAACCAAATATGCACCTCAATCGCTATAATCTCAAAGTATTTCTTTATTGTTGTTGGCCTACACCTCCCCAAGACACACTGAAAACTAGGGGTGGGCATCGGATTCGGATTTGAAGGCAAATCCGATTGGATGAAATTTGTGCGATCCGATCGGATTTGGTTCGGATCGGATCGGATTCGGATCAATCCGAATCATCCGATCGGATTTTCATTGTAAACTAAAAAAAAAAACTGAAAATTTAAAAAATAAGCTAAATTACTAAATGTTTTTGGATGATAATTTTTATTTTGGTTTATTTTATTGTTGGATGATATAATGATAACATTTATTTTGTGATTTTGTGTTGTTTATTTATTTGGAGACTTTGAGTAATATTTGATTGTTTATTTTGTGTTGTTTGTTTGGAGACTTGGAGTAATGTTTATTTTGTGTTGTTTGCTTGGAGACTTGGAGTTGGAGCAAAGTTTATTTTGTGTTATTCATTTGGACTTTGGAGAGTTGGAGGCTTGGAGCAATGTTTATTTTGTGTTGCTTATTTGGAGGCTTGGACTTGGAGTAATGTTTATGCACCTAGCTTGTAAGAGGATTACTAATTAAATTAAATGGGAGTGTTTGTACAAAATGAATGCATATGACAATATAAATGGGCCGTTGATTATAGATTATTAGATTTAATTATTTAAATGTTTTCATTTTAATGGATTATATTTTTTTATTTTTGTGAATGGAAACTTTGTATCGGCTTGTTTTCTTGGTATATGTCAATGCCATATTGTCAAGGAAATAATACATTGTCATTTGTCAACTTGTTTTGGTTTTTTTTTTAAATGGTTAGTAAGTTTTCATTAATTATATATTTCATAAATTTTTTGTGAGAATTGTTAAAAATGTCCAAATCCGATTTCAATCTGAATTAATCCGAATCCAAAATATAATCCGAATCCGAAATATAATCCAAAATCTAAACTCATCCGATCCGATCCGAATCTAAGTAATCCGAAATTTTCATCCGATCCGAATAATTCGGATCAGATTCAGATCGGATTTAAAGTCGGATTGAATTCGGATGAATTTTTTTTCAATCCGAATTATCCGAAATCCGATCGGATTTATCCGAATCCGATCCGAATCCGAAATTGCCCACCCCTACTGAAAACAAATAATAATGCATATTTTATTTCATTGGGTTAAATTAAGACGAACTTGTCGTTGAACTCATGACGAAAGTTAGAACGTCAGCATGTACATTTTTTTTTTTGAAGTCTGTTATACACAGATATTACTGACATTACATCAGACATTACAATTAATATTTACAATCATACTATATAATTGGGACCACCACCATACATTGACACACTGAAGTATATGCCCAGATATTTTAAACCCTCTTTAATATTCGAGGGGTGCCTACTCCACTCACATTTCGTGAGAGAGAGACTGTCTCCACTCAATTAGTTGATAATTGAGGAAGAACTGAAACTAACCTCTATAATGCTCTTATGGAGGTTCGAACCCTTGCACTCAACATTGTAAGTGCAAGGCTTCTCCCATTGGACCAAAGGCCCATTGGTACGTCAGCGTGTACATAAATTCTTTATGACAAATTTTATATCCGTGATATTCCAAGGAAGAACTGAAGATTTTATATATCTTGTGGGAATGTAAAATAAGAGGATAAAAAGATCTACGATTCACTGTTGATTTGATATTTGTATTACTAAATTTCTAAGATTATTATTTGAAAAAGAAAAATCATATATTGTCCTTAAAATTATAATTTTTCAAACACCCTTACAATAACAGGAAGCTGATTGAGTGTTATGAAAAATTAATGGTGTCTGACTTGAAGAAAAGCGAGGAAATAACAAATTAAAACTTAGGTGTGGTATTTTTATAAAAGGTTTAGTAGTTTTGGACTTAAAGAAAAGTGAAATGAGGGAGGAGGAAAGTGGAAAAACAAAAGAGAGAGAGAGAGAGAGAAGTAAGAGGAGAATACATCTTTTCTAAAATTTAGTTTGTTATAAATTTATACAGAGAAAGAAAATGCTTTATTTTTTATTCAGTATTTTTCACCCTTTAATGTTAAATTTTTAATATTTATCATACAATAAATGCATTTAATATATTACAAAAATAACTAACAAAAATTATTCTATAATTGAATTATATTTAAATTTTTATTAACATGATTTTATTTTATTTTATTAGTAATTTAATTTAATTTGTTTCTAAATAAATTATAATATAATTAATTAATTTCTTAATTATATATAATAATTTTAAATTTTTATTTAAAAAACCGAAAAGGAAACGGAGCTGCTACCTCGACCATCAGAGCTGTTGACCATTGTTGTACCATCTCATTTCAACTTGTAAATTATATGAAAATGATTAGAAATTGATGATCTCTAGATCAGAGCAACTTATTTGAGCAGAGTATTTGATATTTTTTTTCGGATTTGTGAAAGTTAAAAAATTTTCAAACTTCTCTTTTTAACCGATTTGAACAAAATATGTCCATTTTTTTTATCTCTATGACTACATAATGACATCACTCGATGGTCAATGAGTTTAATGGTATAAGTAGTGACATTTGACGTTCTAGTGTTGGCGGTAGAATTCTTATAAGCGCATCTCCAAAAGGCTCTTTAAATTTTACTCTTTAAATTTCAATTTACTTACTGATGTGACAAATAAGTGTATAGAAAAATACAATCCCCTCCAAAAGACTCATCAAATAAGAATAAGTTAATATTATTTTAATCAAATTTTTCCCACTATCAAATTGAATTGCCGTTATGTTTTTGAAATGAAACATAAATAATAATTTTTGCAGTCTTATCTTTTCAATAAATAATAATAAAATATTAATAGAAGAGGGAGAAACTCACTCGACAATATTGAAGAGTGAGAAACAAATCTTATTTGAAGAATCTAAATTAACGTGTCTTTTGGAGTGTTTAATATTGGTATGACTCTTCAAATAAGAAGTAGAATTTTATTTGAAGAGTCTTTTGGAGATGCTCTAACTATTAAATTTTTATTTTTATTTTTTCAAATTAATTAAGTAAATAAAGTGGTTTTATTAAATTGTTTAAATCATTACTTTAAATTCTATTAATATAAAATTAATTATCTACAGCATTGAATTGATGAAATAAAATCACAAATAACAATTATTTGATAACATTAAAGAAGTTAATAAGAGATTAAAGGGGTAATTTTGAAAATTTTGGTTTTCAATAGAAGAGTAATTTGAATTCATCACCTTTTGGTCTGAAATCTAGATTCTACATTAGGGTAGATATTAAATTCTAATGAAAATTAAATTTTTATATATTATGACCAACCAAATAACAGAAATGAGAAAGGAATTCAAATTATTTTTTTTCTCCCCTTTCTTCTTCTTCTAACTAAAAACCACCTAAGGGTCATTCTCCCTAAACACGCCAATGGTAGATGAATAACCATCGTTAAATAATGCTTTAACTTTCAATATTTACCATTTAATTGCTTGAAATCAGTAACTTAAAATTTGTGTTAAAATTTTAAGTTAAATATTCTAGTAAATCTTTAAATTGATTTTATCCATTTTTCCATTAACAGTGCCCCCACCGCCCCCTCCCCCCAACCTTATGTTCTCAGTTCTGTAGTCTGAAACCCAAGCAATAGAATACATCGTAGTTGTTGACCAGTCATCGCCATTCCATCGTCGATGAAAGGAGGAAACAATGTTTGATGTGATGCAGGAAAATTAGATGCATTTGAGAGATTATGGCCCTACCAATTAAGTAAGAATGGCTCCTAACTGGAAATTGGATTCTTATTGTTTCAGACTCCATTTTTATTACGTCGATTAATTTGACAAACTATGGTATGGCGACGCCTAGCGTGGTTGATATTTCTGGACCTAATGTGGCTCGCGTAGTGGTCTTCACCATCCATGGACCGTGGTGATTCAAGTGGGTTAGAAAATAATGAAAGAGGAAGAGAACAATTTAATTAATTAATTATTCTTTTGTCACATTTAAAGTATTTTTAATTCAGTTTATGTTGACTACTTGGTGCTAAATGTGACAAAAGTTTTTCTTTTATTGAAAGCATTTGATTAAGATTTGGAAAGACAGAATAGCCCTTAAATTTTTTATTTTGCCTAGGGATGGCAAAAATCCCCACGGGGACGGGTACCCTCGGGGATTTTCCCCATTCGGGGAGGGTATGGGGATAATTTCATACCCAATTTCTTATTCGGGGAGGGGACTGGGAAATTTTGTTACCCAATTTCTTATTCGGGGAGGGGACGGGGATGAGGTGGAATCCCCATCCCCTACCCATTTCCCCATTTTAATTTTTAATTTTATTTTAATTTTTTAAAATTACTAGTAAATAAATAATAAAATTTAAATTATAAAATTATAAATATTGGTAAAAATAAAATATATCAAAATATTTATATTATTAAACTTTTAGGCCTAATTAACTAATTAAAGTCCTAAATTTTTATTTAAGACATTAAAAAGACCGAGTAGATTCTATTAGCCCAAAAGTTTTTTATTTTTAATATTCTTTAAATATTTTAAACTTAAATCTATTTTTTATTTATTTTTAGATGTTATAATTGCCCACAGCGAATCACAATTTTAATATCTAATCTAATCTAATCTAATATTTACTCTTGATTTGCTCCGATTTAACTATTGTGTTGTAAAGGGAATAGTCCACATTTATAAAGTGCCCACGCCACCATTGAAAAAGTTAATTTTGAATCTAAATTCGATTTTATTTGTAACAATTTTGTATTAGACTATTAATTTGTTCATGATAGTTTGTAAAAGAAGTTTGTATCCCTTGCATGCTGCGTTACTTACTAATTTAATGTATGTGACTTTTGTAATGGATATTAATGTAAGATATATTTCGAACTTTACTTTTATTTAAATTTTTTATTTTAATATGATTAACTCAAAATCGAAAAAAAAATGTATTAGTTATTCGGGGATCGGGGACCCTCGGGGATCCCCTGTTATTATTTGGGGAGGGGATGAGGATTCGCTCAAGTAATTCTGACGGGGACAGGGAGGGGACGGGGACATTCGTAAAATATCGGGGATGGGTACGGGGAGATTGGTCCCCTCCCCTCCCCTCCCCATTGCCATCCCTAATTTTGCCGTTAATATTTTAACGTTAAAAATTTGACAAACGGGGAAATTATATATATATATATATAGCTCATTGACATTAGCATTCATTTGTCTTTGTTTAATCTTTCAAAATTGCTTAATCTTTGTTTAATCACTCAAATTGTCTTTGTTAGCATACATACAAATAACCACTTCATTGATATTGACATTTATTAGTCTTTGTTTAATGATTCAAATTGTCTTTGTTAATGTATATGACCACTTGATTGAGATTGGCATTGGTTAGTCTTTGTTTAATCATTCAAATTGCCATTGTTAATCGAGAAATGTACATCGAAAAGCAGAAGAGAAAGTAAACTATCATGCACTATAAATACATTAGTGGGATGAAGCGAAGGAGATGCATCATCGTAAGCGTGAAGACATACTGTCTATTCGAGTGAGAAGGAAGATCTGTGACGTCGGTTCTGCAGTACTCCACAACCTTATCACTATTTTCTACCGGTCAACCAACATATTCAGGTTCGCTCCACATGTACTTGTATCATTTTATTGAATTTGTTTATCTATGCACTATCTTTCTATCATTTTACTCCCCCCTCACTCTCTTATTTTATTTAATTTGTTAATTAACTATGTACTCCCCCTCTCTCTGTTTATATTCCCGAATTGTAAAAGTTTGTTTCACAAAGCTGTAGAAAACTTTTAACATTGAAAAATCGTTATCATTTCATGACATTAAAATATTTATTTACAACGCTCTGCCCCAGAAAATGATCTATATATTTATTCAATTATATGATTAGTGATCTTTCTTTTTCTTTTTTATTGTTTAGGAGTTCGGACTTGGAACTTGGAGATGCCAAAGAATTCATCAATAAATATCGGTTCCATTGAAGAGCGCAAAGAGTTGCTGATTGACATTGAGGAGAACTTGGAGCCTCAGGCAGAGTGTTGTATTTACAGGGTTTCTAACGAGATCCGCAAAGTAAACGAAGAAGCCTACACTCCTAAGATGATTTCAATAGGCCCTCTTCATCATGGGAAAGCAGAGTTAGCAGGCATGGAAAAGCAGAAAATAAGATACAAAAGAGAATTCGCCAAACGAATCAGAAAGGAGACATGGGATGAAATTGTAGACTTCCTTGAAAAACACGAACAAAGGATCCGCAACTGTTATGACGAAACCTGTAAGCTTCGAACACTTGAGTTTATAACAATGATTCTATATGATGCTGTCTTTATCATTGAGTTCTTTTTGAGAGTTTACTATCGCGATGTATGTGATTTTTTGGTGGAGAAAACAAATGTAAGAAGTAATGTTTGGTTGGACTTACAATTACTCGAAAATCAGCTTCCATACTTTGTCCTTGAGGATCTATATACGATAGCTTTCCCCAACCTTAACTCCAGATCTAACGGAGAAGACTATCCTGCTTCCTTCCTTTTACTTTCTTATTCATTCATCAATGACGGGGAGCTAAGTGGAATGCCTAACAAGGCGGATTTCAAACATTTCACTGATTTAAGAAGATATATCATGACAAAGAATTATCGGGCAGGATCAGAGCAATCAAGAGGATTTATTAAAGATCTACCTTGCGCACTCAAATTGCACGAGTCAGGAGTGAAGTTTAAGCGTAAGGAAGGAGATCAATGCTTCCTTGACCTAAGTATTGAAAAAAAGAAGTACTGTGCATTAATCGGAATCCCATGGCTTGAACCAGAACAACATGAGCTGCAAATTCCACGCTTTGAAGTATTCGACGAGACTGAGGCTTTGATTCGAAACGTGATGGCCTTGGAGCAGTGTCACTATCCTTTTGAAACCCATGTGTGCAGTTATTTTGAATTTATGGATTCTCTCGTCGACACTGAGCAAGATGTAGATTTGCTCGTGGATGCAGGAGTTATATCCAACAATTTGGGCGACAGTGCTAGAGCGGTGAAAATGTTTAATAGCCTTTGCTCACAAATCTATTTTAATGATTCCGATTACTACAGCATTGTTAAGGATCTGAAAGCACACTATGACAATCCTTGGAACCATACTAAAGCCACCTTGAAAAGAGTTTATTTCAGCAACCTTTGGAGAGGCACCGGAACTGTTGCTGCAATTGTGCTCCTATTGCTCACTCTGATACAGGCCATATGTTCTATCTTACAAGTCGTCTGATTTTTGGTAATTAACCTGTATCGGAAGCTATGATTATGTCCTTGTCAAAAAGGATCTAAGTCTTTTGCAGTAAATTTTTAAGTTTTTATCATGTTAGGTATGACAATTGTTAGTGGAATGTGTTGGATGTTTTTAAGTGGATTAAGTTAGTTTTATATTTTATTAGTGGGACAAATGTAAGTCTAAGATATAATTAGATTTATTTATTTGCGTGGTGTGGATTTACCGTGTATTAGTATAAATAGAGTAGGGGTGAACACACCTCTTCACACCTCTTCTCTTCTTTCCCCCAAAATTCTTCTTCTCATTTCTCTTTATAATATATTTTCAATAAATAAAATTAGTTTTATTTTAATTTTCAAATTTCATTTTTAATTATGTGTTTTTCAATTTTAATAATTTCCTTTATTTAAAAAATGTTTAGCTAAATAGTCATAGTTAGGGGAAGGTGAAACTCTTAAGAAATAAATATGATTTAATCAAATTTTATTTTTAATTTTATAAATTAAATTATTTTCTATTTAATTTTATACATATTTATATTTTGAAATTTTGATTTATTGTAGACAACTAAGGGAGTTTGGCACAATAAATTCTTAATATCTTAATATAAGGTATGGTAAAATGGTATTTTGACTTATTGTAGACAAATTAAATTTTGGCACAATAAATACTTAATCCATCATAAAATTAAAGGGAAAATAATAATAATTTATATAATTAATCTTTTGGGCAATAAATCTAAAAAAATTAGCAAAAAGAATTTATTAAGTTTTATTTACTACTAATAATGGATCCACAGCCCTAACTAATTCAATTTCTTAGTTTTATTTAAATTAAGTTGTTTATATTTAAGTTTTATTTTTAATTTTTAGATAAAATAAAATAAACAAATTAAATCTTTTCTCTGTGGATCGACCTCAGATTCACCGAGTTATAATACAATAAGACACTCTTATACTTCGGAGTTAGAAATCATTTTTAAGTCGTGTCAGGACGTTTATAAGAGGTGATTCACAGCTTAATTTACAAGACGCATTTTGGGATGTATGGGCGCCCTAGGAACAAAACCGTGTAGGTCTTGTTAAGGCCCAAAGCGGGCAATATCTTGTAGAGTCTGGGTTGGGTCATGACATGTGATATCGAAGCGGCTCTACGTGTCCTATTGAGCGATGATAGGGCAAACCTCAGCGAGGATGCTGAGTCTCTAAGGGGGGTGTATGTAACACCCTTGGTGAATCCCACATCGACAAAGCACAGGAAATGATGGGTTTATAAGAGGTGATCCACACCTTAATTGACAAAAAGCGTTTTGAGGTGTATAGGCGCCCTAGGAATAAAACTGTGCATGTCTTGTTAAGGCTTAAAGCGGATAATATCTTGCCCAAGTCTGAGTTGGGTCATGACATATATAATCCAATCTTATTGAGATCGAGATCCTCAATTTTGGCTTTATTGAGGTGTAAGGTTAATAAATTATTTGATCGATCTTATTGAGATCGATGTTGCCAATTTTAGCCTTATTGAGGTCTAATTTCTATTAATTATTTGGTCCACTTTTATTGGGATTGAGATCAACTATTTAGCCTGATTGAGGTCCAATATCAATTCCTTACTTGACCTGATCTTATTGAGATCGAGGTCCAGAAATTTGGCTTTATTGAGGCTCAACATCAATTCATTACTTAATTATATGATCTTATTGAGATTGAGCTTACTAATTTTGGCCTTTATTGAGGCCCAACCTCAATTTATTTTTTAATCGGCATCTACATGTATAATTCTACATTTTGGATATACATCTACATGTTTAGTTCTAGTGTTTCATTTCGATATCTGCATGTTTAGTTTTACAGTTTCAAATCGACATCAACATGTTTAATTCTACATTTTGAGATTGACCACATGTCGAATTCTACATATTGAGGTCAACAGTTACATATTCAATTCAATAATTACATATGTAATTCTACAATTTAAGATTGACATCTACAAATTTACATATAAGAATTCGAGATCGACATCTACATATTTGATTCTACATTTTGAAATTTACATCTAAAAATTTGATTCTACAATTGAGTTTGACATTTTGACATTTAATTTAGCATTCGAGATCAAAATTTATGTTCAATAGAAGCAAATTTTAGTCTTACGAATAGAATAATTGAAGTTAACAATACAAAAAACTAAGGAGGTTTTGTTTATTCTTCTTTTCTCTTTATAAGTCCAACTTTAATCATATCTTCTCGATATTGAAAAATAGGCAACTGGTTTTAGTTCAAATATTCTTTATATTACTATTGTTATTCTTAAGTTTCCAAGACCTATCACACATTCTCAATCCTGGAAGATAGGGGACTTACATTAGGAATCAGTTATTTTGTAAACAGGCTACCAAAGTTAGGAAGATGAGCGACTTCTAAGGAGAATAAAACAGTTTGCTTCCTAAAGGGTATTTAAGCAAACAATGGACCTCAAGAGAAAGGGGGCAATATAAAGTAAAAAAATAAAAAATAAAAAATAAAAGAAAGAGAGCAACCTTGTTTTAATCTTTTCTACAATAACTTGATAGCACTATGCATTATATTTTTTAAAAATAATTTTTTTGCGTGATTTCTTTAGAAATTAAATATCCCTTTATATTAATGATCTGACTTTAACATCAAAGGATTCTTGGCAGAACCCACCGCGATGAGCCATAACTGTTTTTTGTGAATGGTAGGTTGAGATATTCATATTCAACTCGATGTCTAAGTTTAATTCATGTTGTTTTTCTCACCAAAACAAATTTAGCTATTGAGCTCATTTTTCAACATCAATAGATTCCATTGCATTTTGGTAAATTTCTGTATTGATTTTTGTTCATGATTTACAATTTTAGGCTAAATTTGAAATTGACTTTGGAACTTTAGGTTGCAACCCAAACTAAATTTGCAACCTAAACTGAATATGCAATCCAATCTTAAATGCTAACTCGAATTAACAACCCAAATCCAATCGAAACTTAAACTTGATTCAATCTTATCTTTATAAAATTTTGTTTGATTTTTGTTTACTATTCTAACCCGTTCGGGATGAATTCTCCAAATCGAATGGACGATAACTTAAATCAAAATCTCAACAACCTGAATCGATATCCAATTTATCCCACCAACAGATGGATTTGTTTAAAAGAACCAAATAGAAGTAATTGTCATTTTTGGCCAGTATCAATATTTATCCCCTATAATTTCTGTAACCATACCCCACTTTATAAATATGGTAACAAGAGAAATTAAGTCTGGTGTTTTTCTATAATTTGAAATAAGTCTTCAAAAAGATTTTTGTTACCTAGGTTCATTGAACAAATTTGACTATTCATTAACTTAACAAATGCTTAATTTTTTATTCTTATAATATAAAATGACCAAATTATTCAAAAAAAATTACAATTCTTGAACCTATCAAAAAATTTGTAACAATCTCATTTAACTCGAAAAAAAAAAAGTTTTGTATCATCTTTCTTTAAAGATTATTTTTTTATTTATGTAATTTTGTTTAAGTTTTAGGGAAAATATATAACACTTACATCTCTAAAATTTGAGAAAATAGTCATGTAAACCCTCAAATTTGCAATAAGGAATACTAAAACTTCCTTTTGACTATAATATTCTTTGTAAATAATAACTTGGAGTCTGGACCGAGTGCTGTATTTACAAGGTTCCGAAAGCTATCCGCAACCCAAATGATACAGAAGGTAATAAGGAATTAGATAATTTCTATTCCTCACCAATAACTCCTCAGGTAATTTCTATAGGCCCTCTTCATCAAGGTAATAAGGAATTAGATACAGAAGCAAAAAATTAGATACAGAAGAGAATTTAGTGAACAATTCTCTCCAGAGATATGGCAGGAAATGGTAGGCTTCTTACAGAATCACGAGCAACATATTCGCCATTGTTATTAAGAATGCCTAATTTTAAAAAACTTGAGTTTATAACAACGATTCTGTATGATGCTGTCTTTATCATCGAGCTCTTTTTGAGAAGCTTCATTAGGTGAAGACTAAATTGGCTAGATTACAAAGGCACATCAGAAAAGCTCCATAGGAAAGGGCTAAATAGGCAATCAAAAAATATTTCAAGGTTAGACTTACTCCTAATTACAGTGCACACACCGTCCACTAGAAAAATCCTTTTAACTGGAAGGTGAAAAAACGAGTTCACAAGTTCAAGGTAGATAGATATACCTAGCCATCGTTTCCAGGTTTGTGTCTATTGTTCCCCACATATCATTTTTTTTTCCCTTTGATATTGATAATACAATCAGACAACGTTTTGATATTACATCATATACAATTACAATCACACAAACGCACTTACTGGGATTGTAACTGGCTTCATTCATCGTACTCGGACTATAATCGCACAGACTAGGACTACAACTAGCTCCACTCAACATAGTAAGACCTCTCACATTTGTGAGAGTAAGTGATCCACCACTCGGCCAAATTCACCACACGTATCATTTTAGATTATTTTATCAAAAATGATACATAAATAAAATAAGTCTATACGATTTAATAAAAATTATGACACGTATATTATTATTTTAGTGACTACCATATAGGTCTACAAATATAATGCAAATGTTGCTATGTCTTTTCTTTGTTTAATTGCTAAAATGGGCCGGTATGCCTAATCGATTTGTATTCTTCAACGTGACATTTGAGAAAATTCTTCCTCAATAAGAATCATAGTCCTATTATGCAGATCCCACTTACCTACTATAAGAATACGGGAATCGGCTAAGTTTGATTATATTTATCTCCAACTTGGTGACAACAAAACTGAAACGTTGGATCCGTGTCTTTATATGAACGGTCAAGATTTTGAAGACCAATGATAGCTGGCTGGGTAACAGAATAGCGATTATGGTGGACAAACGTGATTGCGATATTGCGATGGCGTCGTTTTATAAAATAATAAATTGACAGCTAAACTCTTTAGGGTGCGTTTGGTAATATTACAATATATTATATTGTATTAAAATATTTATTCTTATACTAACCCACATTTGACTTACACTACGTTTAAAAGGTGGCTAATATAATGAAAGAAATATAAAATAATCTCATAGGGAGGTAGAATTTAGACTGTGTTGCATTAAATTAGTCTTCATATTTTAATTTTAATTATTTTACCTTTATTATTCAATATTTTATAATAAAATTCAATTTACTAAATATTAATTTATATTTATATTTAAATAGTAATATAAAATATTATAATTAATGAACCTAAATATTTAATAAATAAATGATAATATTTTTTTTACTTTTATTGCATAAAATCATTTTAGCTATTATACTTCAAATATGTAAAAAGTATTTTATTTATTTAATAATTTATTATATACTAAAATACTAAATTGAAAATTAATTTAAATTCAACAATCATATTTGATATTAATAAATAAATATTATATTTTTATTTATTATAAAATATTAAAGTCATTTTTTGAAGTTAATAGAACAAAAAAAATTATAATCAAAAGAGATTTTGATGTCACTTATTAAAAATTTAAGTATCTACATGATTAATTTCTTGCTGCCAAATTAAAAGTATGTGGGACGCCGTTGTCGGGGAGGAAGACTTTTCGTCCATGGATTCGAAATCTTTGATCAGCTGACAGCTGTTCACATGGCATTGACTCACCTCTCAAGTCTTCCAAAACTACAAATTATAGAAATAATTAACACCACTTGATTTGTACTCGTACAATCAACAAGCAGAAGTGTGATAAATATATTATAGCTGAACTGGAAGAGAAGACATTATCAAAAAGACAGAGATCGAGAGAAGCAACATGTATACATCCGGAATCCAATCCGGCGCTCTCAACCACATCAGTATTTGCATCCGTCCAGCAAATTAAACTATTGAGCAGGTAGGCTCATGCTCAAATTTCAAAGATTGTATTAACTATTTCTTATAGTTTAATAGAATTATATATGTTTTGCTTTTAAGGGTTGATTTTATTACAGAAGGACGTCGTTTAATTTATTACTAGTTGTTGTATATATAGGACTTAAAACATGGAGGTGGAAAGGAATGACTTGATAAGATTTGATTCCCTTAAAGTACACAAAGAGTGGCTAATTGACGAGGAGCAGGAAAACTTGGAGCCTCAACCTGAGTGCTGTATTTACAGGGTTCCTAAAGCTCTCCGCAAAGCAAATGAAGAAGCTTACACTCCTCAGGTAATTTCGATAGGCCCTCTTCATTATGGTAAAAAAGAATTAGCTTATATGGAAAAGCAAAAAATTAGATTTAGGAGAGAATTTAGTAAACGAATCACTCCAGAGATATGGCAGGAAATGGTAGGCTTCTTACAGCATCACGAGCAACATATTCGCCATTGTTACGAAGAAACGAGTAATCTTAAAAAACTTGAGTTTATAACAATGATTCTCTATGACGGTGTCTTTATCATCGAGCTCTTTTTGAGAAGCTTTGAGTGGCGTATACGTATTAGAAGCTTGCCTCCGTATAAACCACTATTGAGAACTACTATTCGGTATGACTTGTTACTGCTTGAAAATCAGCTACCGTACTTCGTCCTGGAAGAGTTATATGAGATAGCCTTCCCGAACAATACTAATAATCCTTCCTTGCTTATTCTATCTTGTCAATACTTCCGGGATTCTTTGTTCAATGAAGACAATATATTAAATCTTTCAAATTTCGAGGCTGAAGTTAAACATTTCACGGATTTGAAGAGACATCTTTTAACATATACATACTTAAGACCGCAGTCTAGAGGAGTAACTCCAGATTTACCTTGTGCAATCAAACTGCAAGAGTCAGGAGTGAAATTCAAGCAGCGTGTTCAAGGAAAATGCTTGATTGATATAAATTTTGATAAAAAGAAAACGCTAGGCATCCCATTCTCATGGTTGAAATTGAAAGTACATGAGCTGCAAATTCCACCCATTAATATATACGACCAAACGGAATCCGTGTTTCGAAACTTGATGGCCTTGGAACAGTGCCACTATCCGCATGAAACCCTTGTCTGCAATTATATCAATCTGGTGGATGCTCTTATCAACAATGAAGAAGATGTCAATTTGCTCGTTGAAGCAGGGATTATATCTATTCACGGGGGCAACAATGCTAAAGTAGCAAATCTGTTCAACAAACTTGGCGATTATATCCTTTTAGACCGTTCCTGTTACTGTGACATTTTCAGGGATCTGAAAGCACACTACGACAATCCTTGGAACCATGCAATGGCAACCTTGAAAAGAGTTTATTTTAACAATCTTTGGAGAAGCACTGGAACTGTTGCTGCCATTCTGCTCCTAGTCCTCACTTTGGTACAAGCCATATGTTCTATTCTCCAAGTTGTCTGATTGTATTTACTATCTGTATTAGAAGTTTCTCTTTGCACTGTAATTTTCCAACTTGCTTGTAAGTTTGTTTGTAATAGATTGAAGCAGCAGTCACAGACATGGGTCGATGAGCCAAAAATCTCTAAGGCTTATTAAAATTACAAAATTATTATTCCCAAAGTGTGAGCACTGAGCACAACGCAAATCTTTTTCACTTGTTCTGGCTCTGCAGCGGCCAGCGCTGAGCTCTTTTTCTTATTGGGCTCTTTTTATGTTACACAAATCTTGCATTCCACTCCCCCATAGGCCATAACAAGTCTTTTTCAGAATAACTGAATAAGGATCGGACTATCAGAGCAGCCAACTAGTTAAATATGGAGAGATGCTTTTCACAGCTCTTTAATATTCTTTATAAAACTCTATTTTTGTAATATTGTTATTACATAAAAGGATAAAAATACGAATTTAATTAAACCAAAATGTCTTCACGCCTATAAATCATAAACCCAAATGTTTTTTAAATCCTAATTTATGATCCAATTAAATTTTTTAAAATTCAAAAAATTACGGATAAGTACGTTTACAATTTAATTAATTTCTTCAAGATAATTTAATTAAAAATCTATTATAATTATTTTGTTCTCTTTATAGTTTTCACCAAGGAAAGAGTTATAAATATCAAAGTTATTGCTAGCCCTCGCCCTTCCCTAGCCCTCGAACGTTCCAGTTTAAGAGTTTCACGGCTGTCGGCGGGGCTGCCTCGCAACCACCGCCGATATCTCATTTGCCCCGTCGTGCATCTCCTCCCTAGCTTCCCTCTGCTCATTTTCGAAAGTCAGTTTTGAAGTTATGTTTTTGCTCTCCGGCATTGAGGTGAGTGATATGCTTTAGATGCGCTAATCATTTTGCATTTCTTTGTTTTTGGGCTTTCCCACTCCATAACACTACACGGTGGTTTCAGTTTGACGAGTCCCTCACTTATCTCCATCGTGGCTTCTGCTTTTCGGGCTTTGCACTTCCACTTCTTTTTCTTTGGCTTTGTTTCCTCCATTCTCGGCCCATTGTCTATTTCCTCAACTTCCGATTCAACATGGGCTGAAATCTCATATGGTTTATGTTGGTGGCCCATACCCATTATAACCCCATTCTCTCCCCACTTGAAATCTCCCGCGTTTTGCTTTGCTGGAGATTTTGCTTTTTCAAGTTTTTCTCCTTGTAGATTTGTTTCCCTCCCTTCTCCCTTCCCGCCCTTAGTTTCCGCTCTGGTGACCACATCCCGAGGGACTGTTCCATCCGCAGCTACTTTTTTGTGTTCATTGCCTTTTGCCACTAGCCCTCTATAGCCTGACACCTCTTGCATTAATTGCTCCTCACCTGGCCCATTGCTCCCCTAGGGTTGTCGTTAATTGTGAGATGAAGACTTAATTTTCTTAACTAACATTGTCCATGATTTGGAATCTTTTACAGCTGTTAACATTGCATTGACTCTTCACTAATTGGCGTTGACTGCGATGTATTACATATAGGCTTCGCCTATAAGTAGCGCAACTGCAAGAGAAGAGACATCGTCAAAACACAAAAGAGAGAAGTGAAATAATTAAAATAACATCGATATCTAAGTCCGGTGCTCTCAACCGCATCAGTATTTGTTTCCGACTCCGTCCAGAAGATTATTCAGGTAGCCTCCTGGTGTTCAAATTTCAATCACTGCAAATTTGTAATTAACTGCTTGCACATGTTTTTCTTATTGAGTCGTAATTCTAGAATTGTTTATGGAAACGTACTCACATGGTTTATCAATGTTAAGTTCAGTGGCAGTATGCAATGTTTTCTGTTGAGGGTTGATTCCATCTGTTTGTTACTACTTACGTAGGGCTTGAAACAACTTTTCAAAATGGAAAGGGAAAACTCAACATTTGGTTTCATCGAAGAACTCAAGGAGCCGCTAATTGGCAAGGAGGAAAACTTGGAGCCGCTAGGTAGATCATCTGAGGATTCCAGTAGCGGATGGGTTTCTCAAGTTATCCGTGCTCCCACTCGTAAGGTAATTTCACTCAGCCTATATATATATATCACTCCTGAGATCATATGACAGAAAATTTGCGACCTTCATACAAAATCACGAACAATATATGTGCAATTGTAATGAAGAGACGTCGAAGCTCCAAAAACTTGAGTTTATAATACGATGCTGTCTTTGTCATTGAACTCTTTATCAATACAATTTTGAATGTAAAAGTATTTTAGCTTCTTAGCTCTCAAAAAATGAGAAGCAATATTCATATTTTTTAGTCTAACTATATATGTATAATCAATACACTTTCAAAATTTGGTATCCCCTAAATTTTAACAATACACTTTCAAAATTTGGTATCCCTTAAATTTTAACAACTTTATAATATTATTATTTTTACTAAATAAAATTTTTAAAATATCAGGAGATAATTTTTTTCACAGCTTATAACAACTAAAATAAAATGAAATACTACTATTTCTTCTAAAAATGATTAAAGCATTATTTTAACAAAAAGTTACTACTATCCATCTTAAACCAAGCCTTCCATAACTCCATTCAATTTTTTTTTTTAATCAAATTAACTATAAATATCATCTTGGGTCTTTTAATGATTTTGTCTGGTGGTATGAGACACCTATTTTTATAAGGAATTATTTGCTTGAGGACCCTTGGGTCTTCCAAACTATCAATTTATGTAAACGATCTTGTAATTCTTTGCTCTCTCTCTCTCTCTCTCTCAAATAAATTTTAGTATCATTCATATAAAAACATATACATACACACCAGCTTTAATTTTAGCTTTAATCTCCTGAAAATTATTTTTATTATAAATAACCGATGTTAAATTTGTTATATTTAGGACTTCGAGACGGAAAAGAACAAGTCAATATCAATTGATTTGGTTGGAGAACGAAAAGAGTTGATAATTCACGTCGATGAGAACTTAGAGCCCCAATCAGAGTGTTGCATTTATAGGGTCCCTAGAGCGCTCCGCAAAAAGAATAAAGAAGCCTACACTCCGACGGCAATATCAATAGGTCCACTGCATCATGGTAAAGACAAATTTGCTGATATGGAGAAGCAGAAAATAAGATATATAATAGAATTTGATAAAAGAATTAGACCGGAGAAATGGCAACAACTTGCAAACTTCATAGGGAAAAACGAAAAAAGAATCCGTAATAGTTACGAAGAAAACTCTAAGCTCGAAAAACCTGAGTTCATAACCATGATTCTATATGATGCTGTGTTTATCATTGAACTCTTCTTTAGATGGTGTTCTACAAAGAAAAGTGATGATTTTCTAATAGATAGAGCATGCCTAGCAAACGCTGTCCGGTTGGACTTGCAATTACTCGAAAACCAGCTTCCGTTCTTCGTCCTTGATGGATTACATAAATTAGCCTCCCCCTATCTTGACCCCGAAAACGACGATCGTTCCTTCGTTGCACTTTCTTGTGAGTTCTTAAGAAAGGCCGGTGAAGAAATAAATGTCAAAGCGGAAGATATATTACACTTCAGTCATTTGAGCAGATATTTTAAGACGAGGAAGTACCCAAAAAAGTCCCCAGAACCAGAAGAAGAGAAGAGAGATTTACCTTGTGCAGCCAAACTGCAAGGGTCAGCAGTGCAGGGAGATTTACCTTGTGCAGCCAAACTGCAAGGGTCAGGAGTGCAGTTTAAGGGTATTATTGAAGAAGCAAGCTTGCTTGACATAAACTTTAAAGAGAGAAAATGGTTAGGGATTCCGTGCTTGAAAGTAGCTGAGCTGCAAATTCCACGCATTGAAGTAGATGACTGCACGGAAAGCTTGATGCGAAATTTGATGGCCTTGGAGCAGTGTCACTATCCACGGGAAACAATTGTATGCAATTACGTTGACTTCATGGATACGCTTATCAACACAGACGAAGATGTGGATAAGCTTGCTGAAGCGGGAATTATATCCAATTCTCTGGGCGAAAGTGCTAGAATAGCAAAGATGTTTAATGACCTTTGCCTAGAAATTACTTTAGATGGCTCCAATTACGCTGGAACTATCGAGAAGCTGAAAAATCACTACGTCGACTCTTGGAACCACGCAAAGGCAACCCTTAAAAGGACTTACTTCAGCAATCTTTGGAAAGGAACTGGGACTGTTGCTGCGCTTCTGCTCCTTGTTTTCAATCTTATACAAGCCATATGGTCGATCATATCTGCATTTTCGTGATTTCCAATTTGTATAATTAGGTGTGCTTTTTAATACTAGTATGTACTTTTGCTTTCACGCTTGAACTACTTGGTCTTGTAATACTATAAATAAGGTTATGTATTTTCCGGGAAATACGTTCAACCATTTCCATTTGCAGGGTCTTTTCTGGCATTTGAATTTGAACTCAAAACGAAATCACTTTGATTTCCGGAAATAAGCATTGTTATTGTTTTTATTCTTTTATCGCATCTTTTTTTGGAAAATAAAAAGTCGTGTGAAGTGAAATTATTGAAAATTGGTGCTTTTTAAGAAAACGATCGATATCCATAAAAAAGTTCTAGGATCTTTTACATTCCTTACAGTCTTCCACAGGGTCAAATCAAATCGAGGAATTTCCACAAACAACTTCCGTGCATGATCTCTAAATCCCTGTTTGCTTTGCACATGACTAGCTATCGATCCCACAACAAAACTCCATTTTTTCAGATGCTACACTCAAGTTGGTGCAACTTTGGAGACTTTGCCCATGACCCATGTCTGTGACTGTGAAATTGTAATCCAAGAAGAAGGATTTAGAGATCGTTTTCTTTGGCGCCAACAGAAATAGTTTAGAGAGTGGTTTAGGGCGCTTTCAAACTTTTAATCGCCACGTCTAATTTGTACTCCGGTGTAAAGCTTGATTTAGTACAGCTTTTTAAGTAGGGTTTATTTAATTAAAGTTTTTATTAGTAGAGTTTTTATAAATAGATATTTTATCTAAAAAAATTTAGTTGTTTGGTTGTCAATAAGAGCTTTTGTTAAAAATTTATGAAATTATTTTAATCGACAAACTTTTTAAAGTTTTGTTATGAAAATATAAAATAAGATTGTTAAATAAATAGAAGATATTTTAAATATTTTAACATTTAAAAATAACTTTTCAACTTCTACTCCCAAAATCTTAAAATTTAAGCTTTTGCTAGTAGAGATAAAATAGTTTATTTAAGCTTAAAAAACTCTATTAAAAAAATAACCAAATAATAACAAAAATTATGATAAGAGCTTATCAGATTAAATATGTGCTTATAGTCATTACATAAGTGTCTATTTAGTATGACTTATTTAAGAGGTATAAGTGTTTAATTTCTCCAACTTGAGGAAGAACCCGTTGTCTCGGAGTACTTGGAGGACTTGTCGCAAGTGTTGGGCATGATCCTCGAGTATGGTGCTATACACCACTATGTCGTCCAAGTACACGACCACGAAGCAGTCGAGGAAAGGTTGGAGCACCTTGTTCATGAGCGTGCAAAATGTGACGGGTGTATTAGTAAGGCCAAAAGGCATCACAAGGAATTCGAAAGACCCATACCTTGTTGTGCACGCTGTCTTTGGTTCGTCTCCCTTGGCGATGCGCACTTGGTAGTACCCGGAGCGCAAGTCAAGTTTGGTGAAGTACCGTGCTTTGCCAAGTTGGTCGAACAAGTCCGCGATTAAGGGAATCGGATACTTGTTCTTAATGGTGATCTTGTCGAGCGCTCTATAGTCGATGCACATCCGCAGCGATCCATCCTTTTTCTTTTGGAAGAGTACGGGTGCACAGAATGGGGCATTTGAGGGGCGAATGTAGCCTGCGTCCAGCAAGTCTTTGAGTTGTCTCTGCAACTCCTCTAATTCGGGTGGCGCCATGCAGTAGGGCGCCAAGGCTGGTGGCTTCGCGCCTTATTCCAGCTCAATCGCATGATCTACATCTCGTCGAGGTGGGAGCTTCTTCGGAAGTTCTGGAGGCATCACGTCCTTGTACTCATCGAGGACGGCTTGAATTCGCGGAGGGACTTGGCTTGGCGATGTTCCGCTATTTCCTTCCTCGTTTAATTCTCGAATGGAGACCAAGAAGCTTGGGTCCTTCTTGAAAGCCTTTTTGAATTGCATGGCGGAGAGTGTCTTCTCCTCGGACTTGCCTCGTTCGGTAGGAACCATGCATGCTTTACTCCCATCGAGGATGCTTAGGGAGTTTGTAGCGGGCAGCGGGAAGGCATGGACTTGGTCGAAGAATTCCATGCCGAGGACCATCTTGAAGTCATCCATGGGCACGATGGAGAAATCAAGCTTTCTGCTCCACGTACCGAGTGTTAAATGCACGCCTTGTGCAATTCCCGCAATTGGCTTAGCGGGTGAGTTTACTGCCTTCATTGTGCCTCCTTCCTTGGTGGCCTTGAGGCTTAAGCGTTTGGCCTCGTTTACGGACACGAAATTGTGCGTTGCTCCCGTGTCTAGCAGCGCGCGAATGGACTGACCGTTTACCTTTGCGCTTACATACATGAGCCATTTCTTGACGAGTGAGGGCTGTTGGCGATTGAGTGCGCCGAGGCGTTGGAGAGAACCCATGTTGAGTTGGGGTTCCTCCATGGACATTGTGGGGTTGCTCTTGAGTTGGGCAGCAAGAGCATTAAGCGACCTCTTCTCGGACAGTCGGGTACCCAATGAGGACCATTGCATATGAAGCATGGACTTCGCGACTTTGGCGCCTCCTTTTTGCCCTCCGATTTTCCTTGCCCGCTCTTGTTGCTAGGCGGCTTTTTCAGCCCCCATTCTTTGCGGTTGTTGCCATTGTCCTTGCGACTCTCTCCCCCACCTTTGCCTTGGTTGGCCTTTTTGTCTTTGGATTGGATAGAGTATTCAGTGAGCGACTCCGCAACAGCGATGGCGTCGTCAAGTGTCTGAACGCCACGCCTATCAAGTTCGGTCTTGGTCCAATCCTTGAGGCCATCTTGGAAGTAGAAGAGTGAATCCTTGTCGGACATGTCACTTATCTCCAACATGAGGGTAGTGAACTCGTTGATGTAGTCCCGAATGCTACCCGTTTGCTTGAGGCGACGTAAGCGCGCTCGCGCTTCCTTCTCTGCATTGCTTGGGGCGAACTGCTTTCGGAGTTCTTGCTTGAAGTCGGCCCAAGTGTCGATAGCGCAAATGCCCTTACCCATCTCGTCATGCTTGCGACGCCACCATAGTTGTGCAGCGCCTCTAAGATAGGTGGGTGCAGTGCCCACTTTCGATGCCTCATCTCGTACACCCATGGCATCGAAATATTGATCAAGCCCAAATAGGAAGTTGTCCACGATGATGGCATTTCGTGTGCCATCGTATGTGTCGGGCTTTGGCACGTCAATGCGGCGTGCATCACTCGAGTTTGCGGAAGCTGGACTAGCGGAGAGTGTGCGCTTGTGCCATGCCCAGTCCGAGCGGACTTCATCCACTTCCGCACGGACAGCGCGTAGTTCATTCTGAACAAAACTACGAAGTTTGAGCGGCTCATCATAAAAAGAACGAAACTCACCTCGGAGAGTGTTCGCTTGCTCTTGGATGAGAGCTTTTGTTGCCACCGTGAACTCGACGTATTCCCCTTCGAGATCGTCCACTCGTTTCTCCAATCCCTCGAGGCTATCTTGAGCGGTGGACAGAGCGATTTCGAGAGTAGTCACACGAGGCTCCAACGCATCCACGGATGGGGCCTTGGACTTGCCGCGAGTCTTGCCTTGGGCGCGTTCTCCCTCTCGGCCGCGACTTGGTTCCGGTGGAACATCCACACCAACAACACCCTCTTGTGCTGGATTCAAAGGGTTGGCCATTGCTCGTGAGCTAATTTGTGTGCGTGCAAACCTTAGCTCTGATACCACTAGTCACGGGATGAGTGTTTTGCGCAGCTAACCCGTGCGGCACTTAGACAACTTTGCCGAACGTTGCTAAGTAAGCCTAGAGCTTCTCGAACTAGAGAAGAGAGCAATTGAGCCAAAGAAGAGAACTTGTATTGCACAAAGAGAGAATACAATGCTTGAGTTGCTTACAATGCTTGTTGTTGTGATTGTTGGATACAAATGCCTAATGCCATCCCATATTTATAGGGGAGGCTTGCCAAGCTCTAGAGATTCTAGAGAATTCTACCATTTCCTAGTTATTTACATGTGCTGGAATTGTAAGGAGAATTCTAGAGTATTTACAAGCTCATGTGCTAGAGTTGCCTAGAATGTTCCGGAATTGGGCCAAGCTAGCACTCTTGGCCTTGTGTTGGCTCTCTAGCCCGAAATTGTGGGCAATTGGGCTAGCGAATTGGGCGGTCCGCAACAATATGGTTTGTGTCAAAGTGAGCAAAATGAGCATAATCGCAGCGACAGTTCCAGTTCCCCTCCAAAGATTGGTGAAGTGAACCCTTTTCAAGTTTGCCTTACCATGGTTCCAAGGACTATCATAGTGTCTTTCAGATCCTTGATGATGTCATTTTAATGAGTGGAAGGAGTGATCGAAATTTGTTGGCGGAGTGCATTAAACATCTTCGTTATTCTTGCTCTTTCGCCCATATTATTGGATGTAATCCCTGCTTCAACAAGCAAATTTACATCTTCTTCGGTGTCGATAGGGATATCCATTAGATCACTATAATTGGGCACGAGGGTTTTGTCCGGATAGTGACACTGATCCAAGGCCACCAAGTTCCACATCTAGCATTCCGTGGTGTTACTTCAATCCGTGGAATCTGCAGCTCGTCAAATTTCAAGAACGGGATTCGGAGCTTCTTCTTTACAAATCTTACGTCAAGGATGCATTCTCCTTCAGTGCCATTAAACTTCACTCCTGACTCTTGCAATTTGACAGCACAAGGTAAATCTCTGATACATTCTCTGGATTCTGGATCTAGGTACTTGATTGTAACAAAATATCTACCCAAATCGGTCAAGTGTTTAACTTCGATCGCAACTTCGACAGATATTTCATCATCGGACTTACCTTGACTTAAGAACAGAGAAGAAAGAAAAATGAAGGAAGGATAACCCTTTCCAGTGCCTAGGTTTGGGAACGCGAAGTTGTATAATCCATCCACGACGAGGAATGGAATCTGATTTCAAGTAATATCAAGTCCAGCCAAATATTGGCTAAAATGCCTGGTCTATCTAGCAGAAAATCACTTTCATTTCTATATTTTTTCAAAAAGAGTTCAACGATAAACACAACATCATATAGAATCATGGTTATGAACTCAAGTTTTTCGAGCGTAGAGTTTTCTTCATAACTATTACGGAATTTTTTTTCGTTTTCCTCTATGAATTTTATAACTTGTTGCCATTTCTCAGGTGTAATTCTTTTACAATATTCTCTTTTATATCTTATTTTCTTCTTTTCCTTATCAGCCAATTCGTCTTTACCGTGTTGGAGCGGGCCTATTGATATCACCCTGGGAGGGTAGGCTTCTTCATTAATTTGGCGGAGATCTGTAGGGACCCTGTAAGTACAACGCTTTGCTCGGGGCTCCAAGTTTTCACCAACGTCAATTATCAACTCTTTTCGTTCTTCAATGGCAACAATTGTTATTGAATTATTCATTCCACCTCGAAGTTTCAAGTCCTAAACATAACAAAACAGAAAATATGGTGATTAGTAACATATTCATAGATTAAACTCTCAAAGTGATAATCATATCAGAATTATATGCATTAGGATGTAAAATCGAACGGATAATGGTATTTCCAATCTTATATCCGCTAATTTTTTGGATACAAGCATCATTCCTGGAAGAAAGAAATTAAATTACACAGAGTAAAATGAAACAAATGCATTCTGAATGAACCTGTAAATATAAATATAGTGGCCGGGAGGAGATGATCGAGAGTGCTGCAGCCCTGTCTCCTTCTCCCTCTTTATTCGAGAAGTTGAAATTAAGAAATCATGGTCGCATCACTATATATTCTATCTATTTTAGGAGACTGCTAATCAAACACGTGATGATTGTGAAAATATTTTGCAAAAAATCTTATTTCATTGGGGTATGAAAAGAGTTTATTGTAGAATAAAAGGAGGCACTTTTAGAAGTGATCAAAATTTTCATTTATTCCTATCGGGTGTATTTAGAAAAGAGGATTTCAAAGGATTATTGAGGGGTGATAATAGCTCCACTCTATGTTTAATTTTGTAAGAGTAGTTTTATTTGGCTCTCAACTTATCTTATTAACCCCCATTTTTCTCATTTTAAATTGAAATGTCTAAAATACCCATAAAAATTAGGGATGGCAATGGATTGGATCTGACCCAAGATCTTCGTGATCCAAATCCAATCAGATCGGATTTAGGTTGGTTTAAAATGAATTTGGATCATATTTGGATATCGATGTGTAGATCTAAGACGGATCTGGAGCAGGTTTGGATCTATCTTAATATCTAAATCCATATCTATATCCACTCATCTTTTTATTTTATTTTATTTTAAAAGTTTCTTAACAATTATGGAATTATAATGATAATAAATTTTATTCACAACGTATTAGTGATATTTACCATGTATTTAAACTCTTAAAACTTAAATGTTAGTTTTGTAAATTTAAAGGTCAGCCAGCCCCAAAGTATGTACATGCTGTTGGGAAAATATGCTCTTTAAAAGCATATGTGTTTATTTAATTGTAATAAATAATTTTTCTGATTAATAAAATAAATGAGGTATTTTATTCAAATATCTTAATTGCATTAATATTTGTATTAAAGTCCATTTAATCATATTATATGTATTTATGTGATCACCATGTGGATTCACAGAAGACATAAATACAAGTTATCTTATGATTAAATAAATTTAGTTCACAATTGATAAATAAAGTTGGGCACTTTATTTAGGTATAGACTGTAATAAATTCATTGAATGATTTGTCTTAATCATGTATGAATTTATTGATGTAGTACGACTACATTGAACAGGATCACATATGAGATTTAATTAACTTTGTAATAACTGTCAGACTTATTAAATCTCATAGGCGTTAATTTTACTGTAATCTTAATCTTGAGTTAATTATGATTTCATGATTGTAATTGTTATTCCATTTGAGTTACCAATGGGCACGACATATCATTGTAGTCAAGATTACCCGGTATCTTGGTGGGAGCAATTATGAGTATTGGAGTTATGGATTAACAATATAGAATTTGTACAACACATCTCTTGATGGGTTTTCGGCACTTGATCATAGAATTTTCTAGCCAGAGTGTGTCAACATATTTAGTATGTTGAAAATGATCATTAGAGAAAACCAGTAAGGATCAAGGAATAAGATGTTATTAAATTGATTGGACCGTTGAGATATCAATTTAATTAACGATGTGGTACAAAGGATTGTGCAGTAAAGAAATCAATGCGGCTTGGGACGAATTATTATTTGAGCATACAATTATGGAAGTCAGTTCCAATCTTTTAGTGGAGTAGATTTGGAATTAAATAATTGGGCTAGTTTAATTACAGGCCTAATTATTGTAGCCACTATTGTATGTTCCCAAATGATCCCCGGGTTAGCTCATTTAATTGATTGCACCACTACTGGACTAATAAGTAAGATAACTAGCTATTTGGGTCAAAAGCCAAAATATATCATTTAGTGGGAGGCTCTATTTAATTAGCTTTTGTGTAAGGGGCCTTATGTTATTTTACAAGGTGGGTCCCCTATTGAAAAAGCAAATAACGTGGGTTTTGTTTTTTAGATTATTTGGAGCCTAGGGTTTTCACTAAAGGGTGATATAAAAGGCTTATTTTTCTCTAAAAGAAAAGAGAACAACCACTTTATACAGATCGGAGAATAAGATTTTTCTCTCTATTGTTGAGAGAAAAGTTTTCTCGTGCTAGTTGTTTTGGTAGTGATAAAGGCGCCTACACGTCAAGTGCAGATCGAACCTGAGTCATAACCTGGAAGATCATTGGTGACAGTTCGTGATCTAATAAGCGTGGTGGTGACGGATCGTGATCTAACAGGAGTGGTGGTGGCAGATCGTGATCTAGGAGCCTAAATCACTTCAGCGGAAAAAGCCAACTCGGATTTTCAAGGTACGATTTCTAGAATACAAATTCTTATATATTATATGAGAGCGATCTTCAAAAGGTTTTAAAAAAAATTAAAAACCTAATTTTTCCCCAACACATGAAATATTCAAATTGCAAGCCAAGTAATACAGCCTAACAATTTATTTTATTATATTGGTCAAATAATTTTTAAGGAATATAGTTGTTCATATATTAAGTCAAATATTGTCATAATATAAATAATAAAGCATTGAATATAAATCATATTTAATTTATATGTCATTATCTAATGTTGTAGGAATGAGGGTGGGTGTGTCGTGGATATTAGAATGATGAAGGAGACAATAGAATATTATATTGATCTTACTCCTGCAATTATTTTTGAAGGATATTTTATTAAGTTTCTTATTTGTTGTTTTGGTGTAAAATTATAAGTTACAATATTTATTATATTTTTTAGAAAAATTATATAATTTATTTGTTATCAATACATTTTAGCCTTCAATTTTCATTCTAAAAAATTATTACTTTTTTATTGTTGAGTTTTAGAATTCATGGCAGATATAGAACATATTTTAATTTTAATTTTTTTTCGGATTTAGAGTAGATATAGATATTTATTTCTTTTTTTTATCTGGATATGGAGCGAAAAATATGGATTCATAACAGATCTGGAGCAGATACGGATTTTGATTTTTATTATGGATCTATATCTGGAGTAGAGTAGACCCAACTCATATCTGTCCCATTGCTATCCCTAATAAAAATAACTTCAGTTTTCAAAATTTTATCCATTCTTCTCTCTCTCTCTCTCTCTCTTATTTACCCCCATTTCCCTTCTTTCTCTCCCTTACCAAACACCCATCACAACTCATCAATCCTTCTCTTAGATTTCTAATAACTTATGGGGTTCTTTTTTTGTTTTTTTTTGGCAATTTGTTACTGATTTCATTTATTTGTTTTAATGAATCGCTGCCTTCAACAAAGTTCAAACATTGTGTGGACATAAATGGCTTCAGCACACAAGTGAAAAAATTTTGGAATTGGATCAGAGCTGTTGAGCCGAAAAAAAAAAGATTAAGGGAAGTTTTGGAAAAAAGTGAGAAGTGGAGTCTGTTGAGATAATTTGAGGAATTCAAATAGCATTACTCATTTTGTAAACATTTATCAACCATTAGAGTGTTGAATAATTAAGAAAATGGGCTGACTAATTTGGGCTTAATTAGAAAGCGTTGCGCCCGATTTAAATTATTGGGCTGTTGCAGAGAGGAAGCCAAGGAGTTGACACAATCACTATTTATACTAAAATTTACAAGTGGGTTATTTAAAATTTAATATTAAAATATTTATAAATTATTTAATTTGTTTATTGTATTTATTTTATGTATTTATTAAAAAAAATTATCGAGAACTTTAGGCTACTATTAATAAAATATGTTTGATAAATTGCTAATATTAAAAAAATTAAATATGCAGATAATTTAGAAAAATTTATACTAATTTATGATATTTATTTAGTATTGTACTCATATTATTATAACATTTTAAAGTTAATTTCTAGGCTGCTATGAAAATTAAGCTTCCTTCATTTCACGATATATTTACTCTTACTTAGGGTACGTTTGGGGCAACTACTCTACCACAGCATAAGTACTACAGTGAACAGTCCCTATATTTTTATGGGAGCCTGATTAATCAATTGACTTATTAAAAATAAAAATATGCTTAAATATGATTTAAATAAAATTTGAGACTCGAGTGTTCTTTTTATTTAGTAGATGATAAATATGAAAGATTAAATTACGAGTAATTATTCTGGTTAAAGATAAATTTATCATTAGTAAATGATAAACTTATTTGTCAAGTGTAATGTATTAGTAAACTTTTATATTTCATTAACGAAACAATTTCACATTATTTATAAATAAATGGCGCATTGTTTAAAATACAAACTATGCTATATTGTCACTTAGCTATGTGAGTGTGGGGTGAAATGACATTTTGACGGTAGGTATACCTACCCGTGGTTTTCAGACTTGTTTTTTTATTTCGTGTTTGACTTTTCATCTGCCCATTGATTTTAATAAAATTGTGATACGTATATTATTATTTTAAATGATCATATAGGGGGTCTATAAATAATGAATATTGTCGCTTCGGTCTATCTTTATTTATTACTTTATTAGTTAAAGCCTTAAAGGGTCTCGGTCCTCTCATATAGGTGGTCGATAAATAATGAAATATTGTCGCTCCGGTCTATTTTTGTTTATTAGTTAAAGCCTTAAAGGGTCTCGGTCCACTCGGATTAAAATAGTAATATACGTGTCACAATTTTATTAAAATCAATGGACATAATTGTGTCTAGAAAAATCACCACTTACCTAGGGTAATCTATTAAGGTAGCGTTTATATTTTGTATTAGAGTGAAAATCTTGAGAACTGAAAATCTTGAGATTAGGAGTGTGGAATGAGAGTGGGAGTAAGTTGTTTACTTACACTGGAGTCAGAATATGAAATTGTCTTGAATTTGGAGTAAATAATTTTAAATTACAGTTTTACCATTATTTAAATAATTATAATTTTTAATTACAAAATTAATAAAAAATATATTTGAAAATAAAATATTTATTTTATTATATTTATAAATTAATTATTATTATTAATATTCTTAATTATATATATCATAATTTTTTTATTAATTTTAATTTGAATATGTAAATAAAAAATTATTAATAATAGCAACGCAAATAAAACATTATCATTGATAATATAGTACAAAATTAATATTTTCTTAAAATAAAATATTTATTATTATTAATTAAATAAATATAATAATATTATATTTTCAAATAAAGATAAAATATAGTAATATTATTAATTCTCTATGAGTATAATAATATTATTTTTAAGTAATTTTAACTTAGAATCAATGTAAATTATTGTTTTTAACTAAATATAATAATATTACATTTAAATATGTTTAATATTATTATTTTAATAAATTTAAATTATAAAACAACATACTAATATTATTTAAATAAATATAATATTATTTATTTTATTTTATTAAATTTAATAAAATAAGTATGTTTATTATTATTATTTTTAATAAATGTAATTTATAATATAATATAATATAATAGTATTTAAACAAATATGATATTATTTATTTTATTAAATATTATTTAATTTATTTTAAATATAAGGGTAAAAAGAGAAAAGTGTGCAGGGACGTAGTCAGGATTTTGATTGAGCCGGGGCACATTTAAAATCAAACATGACTCGAATGCGCGATTGCTCGTATCATAAGTCCCCATTTGGGAAAATGTATTGTGGGCCCTATAAACTCCAAATGGGAGCTTGCCACATGTATAATTGTGCTATTTATAGAGTGCGTCTGTATGCATCTAATTGAAACCCCTATTTAAAGTATAATACATTTTTAAAAATTTAGATAGCAATATATAACATTACAACTATAATATTCATTGATAATAAATTTACTTATTACAATGGTTCTCCGTGAAAACTCCTCAATGGGATTTTATGAGTTGAAAATAATGCATTATCACTATAAGCAAAAATATTTTTTTCAATATACAAGACTAGGTTATTACTTAATTTGCTCTTAAAATCTTTTAATAATAACAAAAATATTCATATATTGCAACACACAAAACAAATATGAAATGCACGATAAAATTATAAATTTTAAAACTAGACAAAAGATTAATTAGAAAATAAAAAATTAGAATTAGGTAGACTTACAACTTATGGTTCAGTGTTGAAAGACTAAATAATTGATTTTACTTGAATAAAAAATAAAAAGATTAAAGACCGGTCCATTAACCATTATACTAACATTTTGGTATGATTGTTTTTTATTTTAATATTTGTTCTTGTGTCTTTAATCAAGTTTCATGAAATGTTAATAACTAATTAAATTATTTATAATTAGAAATTTAAACTAGGGACAATATGAAATATTTTAAAATTACTGGAGTCAATTTTAAATTTTACAATTCAATTGGGGCATTTTTCATAAATAACAAAAAAACTACAATTTTTTAGTATCATTATAAAAAAAATTTTAAAGCCAGCTGGGGCCTGTGCCCCACCTCGTCCCATGCTGGCTCCGTCCCTGAGAGTATGGAGTAGATTCCCACTCCCATGGAGGTGGGAGTGGGAATCCACCTCCATGGGAGTGGGAGTGGGAGTGGGAATCCCACTCCCCACTCCAAAATTAAGTGGGGTTCACGGAACAAGATTCTCATTTCCCTCTAAAAAATTGTATGTAAACATTAGAGCGGGAGAAATTCACACTACTCACTCCCATTTCAAAAAATAAATACTACATAAAGGTATATGGGATACCCGTGTATTTTTCTCAACTAATATCGTCCGTGGATTCGGAATCTCTGATAATTTGTCACATGGCATTGATTCAAAATCTCAAGTCTTTCAAAACTACAAATTATAGAAATAATTTACACCACTTGATTTGTACTCGTGCAATCAACAAGCAGAAGTGAAAGTAACTTGTGAAGGGTACCGCATGTATTATACATTATCAAAAAGACAGAGATCGAGCCAAATAACATATAAAATCCGGCGCTCTCAACCACATCAGTATTTGCTGCCGTCCAGCAAATTAAACTACTCAGCGGGTAGGCTCATGCTCAAATTTCAATGATTGTATTAACTATTTCTGATAGTTTAATAGCATTATATATGTTTTGCTTTTAAGGGTTGATTTTATTACAGAAGGACGTCGTTTAATTTGTTACTATTTGTTGCATATATAGGACTCGAAACATGGAGGGGGAAAGGAATGGCTTAATAACATTTGCTTCCCTTAAAGAACACAAAGAAAGGCTAGTTGACGAGGAGCGAGAAAACTTGGAGCCTCAACCTGAGTGCTGTATTTACAGGGTTCCTAAATCTATCCGCAAAGCAGATGAAGAAGCCTACACGCCTCAGGTAATTTCGATAGGCCCTCTTCATCACGGTAAAGAAGAATTAGCTTATATGGAAAAGCAAAAAATTAGATATAGAAGAGAATTTAGTGAACGAATCACTCCAGAGACATGGCAGGAATTTGTCACCTTCATAGAGAATCACGAGCAACGTATTCGCAACTGTTATGAAGAGGCGTCGAAACTTGAAAAACTTGAGTTTATAACAATGATTCTATATGATGCTGTCTTTATCATCGAGTTGTTTTTGAAACATGAAGAACGCATTAGGGATAGAAGTAAACCTGCGCCGTACAACGCACCATTACAGGTTGATATTCGGTTGGATTTGGTATTGCTTGAAAATCAGCTCCCCTACTTTGTCCTTGAGGAATTATATATGATAGTTTTCCCTAGCAATATCCATCACCTCTCCTTCCTTCATCTTTCTTGTGTGTTCTTCACGAGTTCTAGCATTAGCAATGATACGCCCATTTTTCCTCGAAATGTTGATGTCCAACTTAAACACTTCACTGATTTGAAAAGATATCTTATGACAATGAGGTTCTCGACACCACAGAACCTTAGAAGATCAACTTTAAAGATACCTTGTGCAGTCAAACTGCAAGAGTCAGGAGTGAGATTCAAGCTTGTTGAAAGAGAAAGCTTTCTCAATATAACATTTGAGAAGAAAAGGCTACTCAGTTTCATGCCATGGTTCAAAGTACGGGAGCTTCAAATTCCAGTCCTTAAAATATATGACTCGACGGAACCCTTGCTTCGAAACTTGATGGCCCTCGAGCAGTGTCACTATCCATCCGAAACCTACATTTGCAATTATATCAATGTGATGGATTCTCTTATCAACGCTGAAGAAGATGTGGATTTGCTTGTTGAAGCAGGAATTATACGTAATCATGTGGGCGACAATGCTAAGGTAGCAAATATGTTCAAGAAATTTGGCAAAAAAATTGTTTTAGATTATTTCTGTTACTGTGACGTTCTTGAGGATCTGAAAGCGCACTACGACAATCCTTGGAACCATGCTGTGTCAACCTTGAAATTGAAGAGAGTTTATTTTAACAGTCTTTGGAGAGGCACTGGAACTGTCGCTGCCATTCTGCTCTTAGTCCTCACATTGGTACAAACCATATGTGCTATTCGCCAAGTTGTGTGATTTTATTTACTATCTGAATTAGAAGCTTCACTTCGCAATGCAATTTTCCAATTTGATTTAAGTTTGTTTGTCATAGATTGAAGCAGCAGTCACAGTTTGCCCCCAAAGAGGTATTTCGCGTTTGTGAGCTGTGGCTGCCACAGCGACCATCTTCCTTTTCACTGTGGCGTGTTCAATCAACCAATATATTGTGCCTATTCTCATGTGTTAAATTTCATTCTTTTTTCTGCTACCAATCTTCAAGAGAGTACTATGGGTGAATTAACGCAAAGAAAGAGCAAATAAAAATTACTTCACATTTGAATAGATCTCAAAAGGCTGATGCTCTGCATTAATTATTTTATTATTGGGAATAACCTGGATATTCAACCCAATAATAATTAAATTCGGAGAAAGTTAGGCCTCCCATCACTGGCGTTGGATTGGAGAAAACAAGAAATCGTGCATGGATAACTCGATCTCTAAGGCTCATCAACCACTACAAAATTTGCAAAACTGCATAATCGTGCATGGTGGCATTAGTATCAATTTCTGGATAAATTTTGTTATTCCGAAAGTGTGAGCACAGTGTAAGATTCCTGTGGCTCACCAGCGCGCTGAACTCCTTTCTTATTGGGCATATTTCACATGCACAAATCTTGCAACCCAGGCTCCAATAAAAAGCCTTGTTCAAAAACACAAGGGGTCCAGGGCTTTCAAGTTTTTAGCTCCAGCCTGTTGGGGCCCGCGTTGTGTTAATGGTTTCCAGATGAAGTAATTACATAAGGACCCCTGATTTTTTTGTTTTACCAAATGATGACGTTTTATATCATTTTGTGCCAAATAGGTCCCCACTCCTAATGAAATGACTGAAATACACCACGGGGACTAAAATGTTATTACTCCTTTATATCCTTTGATTTTCTCCAAAAAGGGTATGTATAACACCTTAGTTCCTAATATGTATCTAAATGGGAAGTATCATAATTAACGTAAATTGATGATAAAGAACAAAGGAGTTCGAAAAGATAGTTGTATACTTATGAAAAGTTGTTGGCAAATTAGGATTTTGCTCTCTTTCATCCATAAAATGAGAATGACCAAAAGGAGAAAAACAAAATATAAAATACAATGCTAATGTCTAAAATAAAAAGAAAATGCATGTAGTTAAAAATGAAATATTTTGTTGATTCAAGTTGCTAATCACTCTGAAATGAAGTTAGTTTCGTCTTTCCTTAAATTTCGAAACAGTATACTATGCACCTAAAAAAGATATTTATTAATAAAATTACAGTCCAAAATAGATGCAAATGTCATATTGTACATCGTAAACAAAATAAATAAACATGATTAGAGAGCCAATAGATCAATAACCAACAAAACTAGAAGACAACCTTGTAGAGAATATTTCGGCAATCATGCCTCCAATGATTGGTGTTGTTGGATTGGAGAAGCCATGAAATCCTACATGGATTGATGAGCAAAAAATCTCTAAGGCTTATTAAAATTACAAAATTGTTATTCCCAAAGTGTGAGCCTTAAGTACAACGCATGGTTGTTCTGGCTTTCCCGGGCTGAACTCGTTTCTTATTGGGCTCTTTTTATGTTAACAAATCCTGCAATCCAAGCCCCAACAATAAGCATTGTTCAGAATAAGGATCAGACTATTAGAAATAGCCAACCAGTCAAATATGGAGAAATACTTTTCACACCCCTTTAGTATTGTTTATAAAACTCTATTTTTGTAATCTATTCTAGTTATTACACAAAAGGATAAAAATACATATTTAATTAAACTAAAATGTCTTTACAACTATAAATCGTAAACCCAGATATTTTTTAAATCCTAATTTATGATCCAATTTATTTTTTGAAAATTCAAAATATTATGGATAAGTGCGTTTGCTGTATAATTAATTTCTTTAAGAGAATTTTAATTAAAAATCTATTATAATTATTTTGTTCTTTTGATAATTTTAACCAACGAAAGCGTTATAAATATAAAAAAGTAAATAGGGTCTGGTAAGCTTTAAAGAGCTCCAATCTAAATTAAACTTTCTGTTATGTTGGTCTCCAGATCGGGTAATTAAATCTGGCCCCCTGATTTCTTCTTTTTACCAAATATGACATTTTCTGTCATTTGTATCAAATAGGTCAGGTCCCTACCCTATTGAAATGACTGAAATGCCCTACGGGGACTTGAATGTTATTATTTCTAGCTTCTTTATTTATTAGTCACAAGATTTTTGTTGATTTTGGTGATTGCATTTTATCAACAAAACACTCCTGACTATTTTCAAAAAATACAAAGCACACTCACTCAAAACAAAGTTGGCCTAAAGGAAAACCCCTATTTTTCGACCTGTTTAGGCTCAGCACTCGTATGCTTCGAGCCACTTCGCTATTTCTATTTACTCGGACGCTGCAACCCTGACAGGTCTTGCCATCTTCTCCCTCGCTCTTGCTTTTGTTTCAATTGTTTTTGTTCAGAATTGCTTGATTATTTGTAGTTCACTGTACTGGGTTTGGTTATTTAGTTGGTCTTAATTTTTGCTTGCAGCATTTTGTTCAATTGTCGCTTAATTCATTGTGAATATTCAATAGGGAACTCTTTTGGCTCAGCATTTTGCCATTTGTGCATTCTATAGTTTTTGTGGGCAATCATTTGTGTGCACAATTTCTGAGTTTTAATGTTTCAATTTTCTGGTCTTTGATGGACAGGTATTAAGAACTTTCTGTAGAAAACCAGGAAATTTAAGCCATTTGGGAATCTCTTTTTGTTGGCACATATTACTAAAAGTACTTTTGAAATTTGATTGTTTAGATGGCGACTTGCATGTCTCCGTGTTTTACGCCTTCTGATACTCGAGCAATGGGGGTACTGACAGTTTTTGGAGGGAGGGTATCGATGGAAAATCATCTGGGAAGAGTTAATGGTTTGAAAATGTCTGATAACAAGAATGGGTATTTGGGTACTGGTCAAAAGTCAACTTTCACTCAGTTTAGATGTTCAGCAAACTCTCAGAGTGTCAGTTCATATCACAACAAAGACCCATTTCTGAACCTGCACCCTGAAGTTTCATTGCTGCGAGGAGAGGGGACCAATACAATAAGCAACCCAAGGAAGGATAGTCCTAGTGGAAGTGTCACTGAGAGCATAGAAGAAGCATCTAGTCCAAGTAGTTACAATGAAGCTAAGATCAAAGTTATTGGGGTCGGTGGTGGTGGGTCAAATGCTGTTAATCGGATGATAGAGAGTGCAATGAAGGGTGTGGAGTTCTGGATTGTCAATACTGATGTTCAAGCCATGAGAATGTCACCTGTTTTTCCTGAGAATCGGTTACAAATTGGTCAGGAGCTAACTAGGGGGCTTGGTGCTGGTGGGAACCCAGAGATTGGCATGAATGCAGCCAAAGAAAGCAAAGAATCAATAGAAGAGGCACTTTTTGGTGCTGACATGGTCTTTGTTACAGTAAGTATGACATCCTCATTGAGACATTAATTTTGCATGGGAACTTTATATACCCTTATTATTAATTTTCTTTTCCCACATCTTGGTTCTTTTTCATTTTTAGCGTTACTTTTATTGTTTTGACTGAGACTTTTAAGTTTCTATTTGCAGGCTGGAATGGGTGGAGGAACTGGCACTGGCGGGGCTCCTGTGATTGCAGGGGTTGCGAAGTCGATGGGTATATTGACTGTTGGTATTGTTACAACCCCTTTTTCTTTTGAGGGACGAAGAAGGGCAGTTCAAGCCCAGGAAGGAATTGCGTCTTTGAGAGACAATGTTGATACACTGATCGTGATTCCAAATGACAAGTTATTGACTGCAGTTTCCCAGTCCACCCCTGTAACAGAGGCATTTAATCTAGCTGATGATATTCTTCGACAAGGTGTTCGTGGTATCTCTGATATAATTACGGTATGAGGCACTAAAGCAAATTCTTATGGAAATATCAAAATATATTTTCCCTTTCATCATTAGCTTTATTCTCTTTTAAAAGTTGAACCTTGAATTTTATTACTTCTCTTCATCCTTGCAAAGTACTCGACATAGTACTTACAATTGAACCTGTTGATAATCATTGACTATATCTTTTATTCAGTTGAGACTCTCCAATTAAATGGTTATGTCCTTTCTTGTTATGTTTATGTCCTTCAAAGAATAAAAGAAATGAGCTAAGACCTTTAACATCCTTGTCCAAGGAATTTTTATCCATTTGACTTTCAGCAATTTTTAGAAGATATTTAAAATGGCGTGACTTGCTTTATCCAGGTTAGGTAGACCGAGAAATTAAACAGACTAATAAAATTAAGTTTTGTTTGGAAAGTCTGGAAATTAAGTTACGACTTTCTGTTTCGAACAGAAATTTTGGACATCCCAATGCAGAATGGTCCCCAAAACTTCTGGGAGAGAAGTACCTAACATTATTAGACTTATCGTTGAGAACTAGTAGTTTGGTGTTGTAGCTCTGATTTCTCATTAAACATTTTAGTACATAGGAACTATTTCTTTTGAATTCTAATTATTGGTGTCTTTCCTTAATCACAGATCCCTGGGCTCGTAAATGTGGATTTTGCCGATGTTCGAGCTATAATGGCAAATGCAGGCTCTTCATTGATGGGAATAGGAACAGCAACTGGTAATTTTTAAGCTATTTTGTCACATGAATGTGGAATTGTGGTAGTGTCTTAGATTCTTAATTTTGAAACATCCTTTTCTAAGACCAAATTTACCATTTTCTGTCTCTCTCAGAATAAACATAAAAATAAATTTAAAAAATGTTGAAAGCTTTAACCAAAGTCAACAATGGATTTTGCAGCTTTTTCCTGTGCTAAAAATTAGAAGAGTGAACTATGGCGGTCCTCTAGTGGCCTGATATGGAGTGGTAACTTTTGAATGGCGACACAACTAATTCAAGAATAGTACTGGGGTTAATTTCCTCCTGACCAACCCTGTTTTGAGATATTAATATGGAAATCTGATCCACTATTTTGTTGCATGTTTGCCTTGCATTCCAGATGTGACATTCAGTGAACAAATAGGTGCTAAACTAGCAATCTGCACTTTAAATTCATTTTTAAATTGGTATGCAACAAATTCTTCATCATTTTTCATCTTGTTGAGATGGATTACCCACTGTGTCACATTTCTTTGTTCTTTGATATCACATTTCATTTTATTGCCTAAGGCGGCCTCTTAACTGATAGGTTACTTTGATCTAGCATTGATCATCACTTTCAAATCTAGTCCACAAACATAATGCTTAAAGTTAACTTTTGTGGTTGTGCTTTCTTTTGTGTAGGGAAGACAAGAGCAAGAGATGCTGCATTAAATGCCATCCAATCACCTTTATTGGATATTGGTATAGAGAGGGCTACTGGAATTGTGTGGAACATTACTGGTGGAAGTGATTTAACCTTGTTTGAGGTCTCTCTCTTTCTCTTTGGCTGTTTATTTGTGTGTTTATTGTTGTCATGGACTTGATCATTATATATATCTTCTTCTATGCTGCAAACTTTTGTTGGCATCTTTTGAATGCAGCTTCAGATGCTTGTAATTCTGAGCTGCATAAAGCTGACCTTTTGCTTGGAATACAATAATGTGCCCACGGGATAGCCATTCAACCCCTAAGCTCTAATTTGCTACTGGAATTTCTTTAACGTCCATGTCATATTCAATGTAACTCTACTTGTTTGCGTACATTCTATGTTGATATCCCAGAAATTCTGTTGCTCATATGTTTGTCTTGTACTATTCTTTAGTATAGTTGTACTTAATCCAAATTTCTTCTTAAACTAATCTGCTAGGGCAATAATCTGAAATATACTTATCATACCAACTGAGACGTTATGATATTTCAAAATAACTGTGTAGAAGACGCTAAAAATGGCTCTTATATTGTCTAAACTGCCTTGATCGTGTCTATTCTTTGTACGTAAGATGTATTCGACAGCCTTGATTTGTCCTTAAATATCTTTTTTTTTGTTTTAATTTTGCAACTCTTCTAGACCCAGCATATGTTAGTTATGGTGACGTATAACTGTTGTAAGATCCAGTTTTGATTTGCGAATTTTGCAGGTGAATGCGGCAGCAGAGGTTATATATGATCTTGTGGATCCAACCGCCAATTTAATATTTGGAGCGGTGATAGATCCATCACTTAGTGGTCAAGTAAGTTGTTCCTCTGGATCATGTATCATGCTCATACTGCAGCATTTTTCTAGTAGAGCTTTAGTTTCAAGTATATTTTTAGTCAATCCATTAAGCAAATGCTTATCATTCTCTCTAAATCGATTGATATAATTTCTTTCTGTTCCCTGTGATAATCTTTACATCACAATTAGTAATGCCTTTTTTCCCCTTTTCTAATGAGATTGGAATTGAAATAGCAAGTCTAAATTATTAAGGTCATTCTATGGCTTTTTCTATCTGAATGTATGCTGTTAGATAAAATTGTAGGTGTCAGGTCTTATTTGTGGGATCAACATTTTGAAAGATCTCTTAAATTACCCTCATATTTTGAAGGTTAATCAAGTGGTAAAATTTATAATTTTCATTTTCTTCTTTTTAGGTAAGTATTACTCTGATTGCTACTGGTTTCAAACGCCAAGAAGAAAGTGAAGGAAGGCCTCTTCAGGTAACTCTACATTCTATCTCCTGCTCTCACTCTCTCCCTTTCACTTTTGCTAATCTTGAGTGGCTATTGTCAAACGCAGGCAAGTCAGCTAGCACAGGGAGATGCTGCCTTTGGAATAAACAGGCGACCTTCCTCTTTCAGTGAAGGTGGTTCAGTGGAGATCCCCGAGTTCCTGAAGAAGAAAGGGCGATCACGCTTTCCAAGAGCCTGAATTGTGTTGCACCATAGTATATCAAACCCATGAGTTTCTGCTTCACTTCAGTATCCCTTAGCTTTACATACCACTCTTGTTAGTAGTTTTTAGCTTTCAGATAGCAAGTCTGGTTGTCCAAAATTTCAGGGTTTCCCGCTAGGTTGTAGATTTTGCCTTATTCTCTGTATCACTGACTACTATAAATTCTGTGTGTTATATTCTCTCCTAAAAGTTTCAATAAGTTTGAGAAGTTTTCAAGCTAAAGCTTGTGCTCGTAGCATATTTTGAATAAACCCCAAGAGAGCTTGTACAGAGTGTAGTCAGATTGAACGGGAGATAAACCCATGTGTTGGAAGCATTCGAAGTTGAATCTATTATATTTATTCAGTGTTCATGGATCTTCTTTTAAACTCATTTGAGCACTATCCTCCTTTTTTCCTTTGATTTCAAATTAACAATGAGGATTCTGAATCATTCTTGGCGAACTACAAGTAATGGTTTAATCACTGTTGCATAAGGAATACAATGCCTCTCCTCTCCACTAAAGAACTCATGCTTTGTCTCTTGCTATACAAAAAATAATATATGCATAAGGGCAAGGATAAAAGACTTTTAAGTCTGATGAGAAATCGGACAATTTTGAACCAAAATAGAACACTCAAGCAACACGCCCATAAACTCCGCAAGCCAGAACTCTTTTTAACATTTTAAATGCCTAAACCTCAGGTCGAGACCGCAAATAGCTGCAGCTCGGGAAGCCAATAGCAGAAACTATTAACGGAAGGACAGTAGTGTGCCAGCGGCTCGGAATCATCAAAACTCTTATAAGCAGAAACCAACTACAGTCTTAAACTAAAATTCAACTACTCTACAGACTTTTGTCAGCATGGAAAAATTTCGAATTCAAATTCTATATCGACCTCTGAAAAGCCATTCTTGTTGCATCCTCTAACATCTGAAGCTCATCGTCTTCCTCCTTCACATCTGCTCCAGCCTCCATGTCTTATCAGAAGAAGAGCTTCCTTGCCAGTTGCCACTACATAAAAATAAATAAATAAATAAAAAAGGAAAAATCTACTTGTCATCATCTTCTGGAGTAATTCTAAATGAAATACTCTTTTCAAAACTAAAATCTTTTCAGGGCTGCCTGATGTCATCCCTCAGACTAACTTTCTCAGCAAAAGTGTGCATTTGCACAGCAAGTCCTCAGTATTTTCTCATATTTTTCTTTATAGGGTAGTGCAGTGACCATGGCGAAGCCAAAAAATTTTTCCTCGAAATCGAACATGTGAAAACAAATGCTTAGGAATGGAGCAAGAAGATTTCCTGAAATGAAAGACAAAGTCGAAGAGATTTAGAGATACACTTTTGCTAAATATATAACATGAACGAAGCCATTTTTAAATACCTTGCATCTAAATATATTTTGCACATTGTGCTGCCGATCTTCTTGCAAATCATAGAGAGAGTTTTAAAACTGTACATGTGATTTTTCCATCAGAAAAAGAAAATTAATAATAATTAGAATCATACTTTAGATGTCAGATATTATATTTAACTTAACCAACTGAAATGAAAGAGCAGAAATATTGTTGATTACCTAACTCAACCGGATTGTAAATAGTCTGAGCACCCTCTTAACTTCAATAAATAAGCAGGATAAGTCAATCACCTTAGAAACTACCTGATAATTTAAAATGAAAATAAGTTAGGGACTCTGTGTCTGCGTCAATGTAAAACAGAAAAATAATTAATAAAAACCAACAAAGGATTATGAATCATTCTGTGAAACTACAACCAATGGTTAAAGTCTACTGTTTCAGATTGACAAACCTGCGATAGAGTACAAGTCTTCTTCCTGTGGATCATATACGAATTTGTCATCAATCTTAACGCAAGGGATGTGGGCTATCTTGGACCACTCCTGTCCTTTATCTCTTTGGCATTGTTTCTCTAGCAGGGGACAATTTTTTATGTATAACTGCAGAAGGGAGGTTGGCAAGTATGGAATGAATGTGAGATTTGGACAACCATTGATTGTCAATGATTCTAGAGTTTTGAGGCCGTGAAAACCTTTGGAAGACAAGTATTTCAAATGTTGAAAACTTTTGATGGTGAGTCGATTTAGAGAGGCGGGCAGCATTATTTCCATTCCTGGAAAAGTCACCTCAACTGATCCACTGATTTTAAGCTCTAGAAGAGAAGTGAGTTTGTACAATCCCCACTCAATAAGCATCTGGTAGATATTAGGATCTTTGATTGAAAGTGATGTTAGGCTCGAGGGAAAACCTTCTTCAGGAAAGGATATGATGCTTGGACATTCACTTATGCTTAATTTTCGAAGAGAGTTGAGGCTGCGGATGCGATTAGGCAGGGCATTTAGCTTCTCACAACAATGGATAAGTACTTTCAGGGTGGAGCAGGGAAGGCCTCCTTCTGGAAAGGAAATGAGACTTGGACAATCAAATATACAAATATCAGTAAGACTGTTAAGAGTTTTAAGGTTTTCAGGAATGGACTTCAGATTTTCACATTTTGAGATCAAAATATCTTTCAAAGACTTGTTGCTCTGGAATTTCTTCGCTATTGACTCTAGCTTTGGACACCTTTTAATTTGGAGGATTTCAAGCGCCTCAGGTAGCTGATCATCAATTGATATTATGCTCTTAAGCTTTGCACAATCATCAATCTCAATATGGATGAGTGTTGGAGGAAGCTGACCACTTGATGATATGGCTGTAAGCTCTGAACAGTCTTCAATCTTTAGACTTGTGAGTTTGGCAGGAAAATGGCCTCCTGACGACATGTTTGTAAGCTTTGAGCAATGGCGAATCTCTAGATGGGAAAGTGTTGCAGGTAACCGGCTTGTTGATGCTAAGCATGTGAGAGATGGGCAATGGTCAATGAGCAAGAAAATGAGACTGCAAGTTTCTTGATTATCATCCAACAAAAGCCGCAAATTCTGACAATTTCTAATTTCCAGGAGTTTAAGAGATAAAGGTAGCTGGCCTTTGAGAATGAATGTTAAAGAATGGCAGTCTTCAATTTTCAAACTCTCAAGACATGCATTGTTGTGCTTCATTCCCTTAGGTAAAGATGTCAGAGCATTGCATTTTGCAATATTAAGTTTTCTAAGGGAGGTGAATCTCTGCAGCCCTTGAGGTTGCTTCTGCCATAAATACATGAGCTCTTCACAATTGCCAATATCAAGACTTTCCACTTTCTGGTAATCTTGATTTAACCATTTGTCAAACACTGAGACATCTAAAAGTCTTATAGAATTTAGTGACTTGCCTTCACTTGGATCCCTCCATGTCATGCCTTTGCAGCCACTGATATTCAAATTCTGAAGCAATGGATAGCTTGAGAACGAGACCACCAACTGCTGACAAAAATGAATCACCAGTTTCTCCAATGAAGGAAGATGGTCTGGTAATTTTCCAGAGAGTTTTGGGCATGATGAGACGACAAGTTCTTGGAGGCTGGGGAATATTTCAACAGGCTCATATTCTCCTACAGAATCCCAATGCTCCCATTCCTGCAAATCTTCAAAATAAAGAGTCTCCAGGCATTTGAAAGGCTCTAAGCAACTCTCCCCATAAAATTCACAGCCTATGCTTTTGATTCTCTTCATCCTTTTGATTGTGAGGTTTTTGAGCGAACTCAATAAACCAAGTGAAGGCAAGGATGTGCAATTTTCACAATTTTCCAAAGTTAGAACCACCATTTTTGAAAATGATGGATCTCCTATCCATGATGAAAATCTTGCACCTCCGTAGCCTTTAATCGTCAGCTCTTTCAGGTCTCTGTGAGGTTGTAGCATGTCGAGTACATTTTTTTCTGCCTCCTCATTTCTTGTTTCATCAAATCCGAGCCTCCACTCTAATGACAACACTTCCAAGTTCCTCATGTCACTTAGGATGGCCTCTCTTGTGTTCTGGAAAGCAGTCACGTTGTGTAATCTTGAAATGCAAAGCCTCCCACGAAGAAACTTTAAATTCTTGAGGTCTTGCAAATCAGATCCTGTACTTTTGCCCACAATAAAATTAGACAGTGTCCGAAGACTTGTCAGTTCTCTCATTCCCAGCGGCATCTTTCTTATCAAATATGCCCCTGCAATATCAAGATGTCGTAGATTGATCAAATTTTCCATGTTGGGTGGCAACTTCTTTAACTGAAAGCAATTTTTCAATAATAGAACTTCCAAGTTGAATAGGGAACACGTTGACTCGGGCAAATTCCTCAAGGTAGTGTTGGAAAGATTAAGATACCTTAAATGTCTCAACCCTCCAATAGAATCCGGTAGCTCACTCATACGATATCCTGCTAAAGACAAAACTCTCAACTTCTTGCACTTGGGTAACAAATCAGAAAGAACCATACTAGTTATGAAGCAACGAAAGCCAGCATGAATTGGTGGCAAGGGGAGAAACGTCCTGATCAAGTCATCATTAACTTTGTGAAAGGCTTCAAATTTGCTTTTGCCATCATATTTACCGCAAGTGTATGAAAAATGACGAGTCCTTTCAAATCTTCTTGATTGCATATCAATCCCAATCCCAAGCTCATCCTCCAATCTACAAACTGTATCTCCAGAAACCCATTGAGCTAGATCATTGACAAGGTCATGCAGTGTTATATGACCGCTACCCGGTTGTTGAAACATTGATCTTGACAACAAATCACGAATATACTCACGCCCTATATCTTCCAACTGTTTACTTTTTGACGGCTGAATAAGGCCTTCTGCCATCCACAAAAGAACAAGCTCCTTCTCCTCAAATTCATAACCTTTCGGGAAAAGTGCACAATAAGCAAAACATCTCTTCAGATGTGAGGGAAGATGGCGATAGCTTAGTTTTAATACCGGAAGAATGTCAAAATCTTCATCCGATAAATCCCGTATGCTACCATTCAAAATATCTTCCCACTCTTCATAGCTCTGCTTAGAGTGCAGAAAACCGCCAAGATTACTTGCAACAAGGGGCAATCCTCTGCTCTTTTCGATAACTTTCTGACGGATGAACTGCAAATCTGGAAATGCACCAACATCTCCGCTGCCTTGATCAAATGCATGCTTGGCGAACACAGACCAGCAATCACTATCCGATAAAAGCTGTAATTCGTAATAATTAGTCGGTCCAGCTACAATTGATGCGACCTCCCTGCTACGTGTTGTCACAATTATCTTGCTTCCTGGCGCTGCAGCCATGAAAGGAGACTTGAACACTTCCCACGAGCCATAGTTAATTTTCCAAACATCATCTAGCACAAGTAAAAATCTTTTACCAGCTACTACTTGCCTCAGTTGAACCTGCACAGGATTCAAATCCTGAAGATGGCATGGGGAGAACGTGATGGACTCAAGAATGGCCTTTGATACCCTCAAAACATCAAAGCTAGCAAAACTGGAACTGCTGTAAGAAACACAAACCCATACTCTTGCAGTGCTGAAATAATCTTCCACTTTGTCGTCATTGTAAACATGGCGAGCAAGTGTTGTTTTGCCAACCCCTGCCATTCCTACAATGGGTATTACGCTAAACTTGCCATTAGTTGGAACTCCAACACTTAACACCATTTCAAGTAATTTGCTTATATCGTTTTCTCTCCCGTAAACAGCAGGCTCAATCGGGACACTCGTACTCGGCGGTCGCTGCCGCGCCCATCTAGTTGAAATAATCGCTTCATGATCAGGAATATAATAATCAACAGCTTTTAAGCCGAGCTCATGTCTCTGCTCACATAGATCTTCCAAACGACTGCTTATGTCCTCAATCTTAGACGAACTCCGTCGACTCAAAGCTGCAGAGAAATAATCAGAAAAACTGCTGATGACTTTCTGTTTTGACATCATCATTAGCTTGGTCTCTAAAACTTGAGTGGCGTATTCATCAAGAGCGTCCTCCACATCATACGCCAAGTCTCGGAGATCATCCAGCCACAGTTTTACTGCTTCATTCTTCAGTTGCTTCTCCTCTGCGTCGTCGAGCACGGCCTGAATCATCAACAGCTTCTTCTTCCACTGCTTCAGCTCTGAACATATCCCAGCTGTTTCGCTCGGGAAAAGCGACAGCAGCTTATGAGGCGCCAATCTGTCGAACAAAACCTGAAGAAATGCGCCCAGAAACACCTCTCCCACTGGCATTGTGAAGCTCTACCTCCAGAATGATTATTATTATTTTCTTTTTCTTTTTTCTTTTTTAATGAAATGATTATTATCACATCAACAGAACCATGAGATTAACGAAGAGATGGTTTCATTTGATTTTTGTGTGTGGAAACTTTTGCATCCTCTGTTACGTTGACTCCAACCAAAAAGACTATAGAGCCCAGACTATAATAGAGACAAGTGAAAGTCGCCGGTGCTCCTTGAGCATTGTTCGTGTTGATTAGTTGAAGGAAGAAAAAATTAAATGGAAAATGAACAGTACTTCAGAAGCGTTGAAGAATTTTTCAATAAACTAGACATCGTGTCTTGATTGATTAATCCATTAAAGTTATAGTAATTGTGATAAAGTCTCAAATTTAGTACAAAGTAACGTGACATAATTATATACAAAATTTATTAGAAATATCTATAAATTTAATCATACCGTATCCATTTGTATAAAATTTACGATTCTATCATTTTGTAAGGTTTTGACTTTGTCCCCATTATTTATCCATAAACTTCAATGTGCCCCATTAAATTATTTCTAAGTAATGCTAGAGCTGTTCAAATTATTTTTCACAAATATATGTAATATAGTGTTATTGGTTGAATAAAAATAAAAATAAATCACAGAATTATATAATAATTTTATCCAACCAATATTGTTATGTTATCTTACATATTATATATATATATATATATTTAAAATTCATGAATATTTAAACAATATTGATAGCAACGGTTAACAACCACACCAATCGCAATTGAGTAAAAGAAAGCAATTGCTTCAACTGCTATTTGATATCCATGATTTTCAGTAATTTAAATGTTATGGTCAGCCCATTGATCATACTTTGATTTTCTTCGTCTTTAATGCAGTGTTGGATAAAAAGAAAAAAAAAAGAAAAGGAAAATGCTATTCTCCAATAAGTGTATACCCACGTCCTCACAGATTGTGACTGATATTTGACATTTGGAAGGAAAACATTACTACGTGAACCCTTCCCAATTGTCTTGGGAAGTAATGTCATGGAAGGGTACCATTAAATGATAAATTGATCTCTCTTTTCTCAGCACATACAAGGAAAAAATTAATCTCGACAGGGTATTTTCTTTATTTTTTTATTCACTAGCTTGAATTCATCCAGCAAATGCTGAGAGATCGACTCAAGATCGCAGTAATGAGTAATGACAAAACCAGAAATTTTATGCTACCTATAATCAATCATTCACTTCCTTTATTAAGAAGATTTTGATTTTCTGCAGCAAGGAAGCTACTACCAGGCATTAATGCAATCTCAAGGGCAAAATACCCCCACCGATGAGGGGCTGACACGTCACCTTGAGATAAAACACTTTTTTTTTCTTTTTAAGAAAATCTATTGAAAAATATCTTTATTTCACAATTTTCTATTAAAAAAATAAAAAAGTGTCAATTAATTTTGAACCACATTTTCTATCATTAGGCCGACTTATCAACATTTTTTTGTAATGTGCCTAATTTTTTTTTTGTTTCTTTTAATAAAATTACAATGAAGCAATTAATTTACATCAAATCTTATAAAGTATTATTTAAATTTTTACTCTCATTAACGTTTAAAAAATATTTTTTTAACTTATATTTCATAAGAGAGAAATTAGCTCCACTCAATTAAATCTTAATTGAGAGGCGAAAGTTTATATAAAATTTGAATTCTTATGTCTTCAATAAAGACTTGAACTAATGTTATTACAAAGTGAGAGTAGCAACCAACGAACATTTTTTTTTTTAAATAGTAATTACACATCATATTACTGTATTATATAAATATTTATAAACGGTTATCACATTAGACATTATAACTACTATTACAATAGACATTATACTAATATTTATAATCAGATATACATAACTGAGACTTATATTATTACATTAAATTTATAAAATACATATTCAGATAAATAATCCTCAACAACTGCTATTACAACAGATATTTATAACTATTATTATATTTAATTAAAAAAATTTTGAGTTTACGAGGACGCGATCTCCTACCTTCGAAATCCTTCTTAAACCACACAAATAGCGAAACCCAATAAGCAGCATTGCATGAATGCAATAATCACAAAAACGAAAGAAAGACACGTTCATTTGTCACTAACCATACAAAGAAAATACACCTTTTCTTTTAAATGACGTGTAAACTAACACCCCATTCATTTCCTTGTCTTTGCTTTATTCCTCCCCTGCCCACACATAAGGCTCAAGCGACCCAAAAGCTATTGAAACAGTAAAAACCTTTACAGCAAAATAGACCACCACTGAATTGTTTATGAAGAAAGAACCCATCAAAATAATGCAGCAGCAGCCCGGTGAATTTATTCCTCCACTTGCTTCAGAACTCGACAAAACTCGTCATTCCATTTCCAGCGGTACCCAGATCAAGACTCAGCCGCCAAAAAACCAATCTTTAGAGCTCCACCAATGTCAAAGCATTGAAACGAATAAGCAGACGCAGAGCTTGTTGTGTTCAGAAACTTACTGTGAGTCTGTCACTCATCAGGAACAGGAAGCTGCGTTATTAGAAACTGTGCCTTCAGCTGATGAAGTTGAAGTTACAAAGGTGTTGTGTGAAAAACCTGCGGACCTGCCCTTGCCGGTGCAAGAGGAGAAGTCAGAGGAGGATAACGGACGTGAGAGGCTGAAGAGGCACAGGATAGACGTTGCGGGTCGGGTCTGGATACCGGATATATGGGGCCAAGAAGAGATGCTCAAGGATTGGATTGATTGTTCAGCTTTTGATGCTTTGTTAGTTCCCAGCGGCATCATGTCTGCTCGAGCTGCTTTGGCTCAAGAAGGAAGACGAGCTCATTCTGGTGGATTAAGAGTAGAAAACAGGTGTTAATATTTTTATTTTTATTTTTATTTTTACTCGTTATAGGATCTTTTAATCACCATTATGAGTTTCCAGTTTATTTAATAATCGTTAACTGATACCGGAAAAAGGAATATATTGAATGATTTAACTGAGGGGATATCGGTGATATCTGTTCAGTTTAATTAATTTTGATTCGAGCAATTAATTTACAGGGATTTAATCCGAGTTTAGACTTCATGGAGCATGAGCATTCATGTATTACTTGCAGTTGCAGAGGCTGTTGGCCTGTTACCTACCAAAGAGATTGAATTTTTTTTCTGAGCCATTTCATTTGGACTTTTCATCCGACAAAATATATGGCACACAAGGCTCAAAATTTCTGTGGCCAAGTGGCTAATATTGGTACAATTGGTATTATTGTGATTCTATCTTAAATGACAAGGAACTGAATTGGTACCCACATTACTTTATATCATACATAGCCGCCATACAGCCTGACTGCTCCTACCAACTAGCTGTGGGAGTGGCTCGAGCGGGGCACGTTACGCTCTGGCACTCAAATTTTTTAGTATACTTTGTGACATAGATGTTTTTAATTTTAGTATAGTAGCATCGTTTTCTTGTACCACAAATTGTGGATCATCGAATGAAAATTACTTGATGCACTTCAAATTTAGTATCAGTAAAGTTTTGTACAGAATGTACGCGAAAAAAGCAATGCTATTGATCCTGGCCGTCGGTTTCAATAGCAAATTGCAGAAGGCAAAACCCCAATAACATCTTCACTTGTTGATTAACTGCATGTGTGAATTATAGAGGCACAGAGGTAGACGATCAGAAGCCATTGCTTAGGAAGCAACAAGGTTGTATGCTATCTGAGTTTCTATTTCCGTTTCTGTTTCTGTTTCTGTTCCCAAAGGGATAAATAATCTGCTTGTCTAAACAAAACTGACCAAAGAAAACCCAATTTCCCCGATAAAATATATTACTACTGTAATTCAACGAATGCAACCAAAATGGAAGGCCATTTCTACAACTTTTATATAATCACAAGTTTAAAAAACTCTACGATAATTAAAACAGTGTTAAAATGTTGTATCAGATTTTGCCAGCTTCCAATCTAGAATCCACTACGCCATCTGTTACAACGTATTTGCCAGCTCCCATATCTTTATCATGCCATCATCACTTGCAGAGGCCAGCAGCCGGCGTTCCTGAAATTATCAACAGTATTTACAAATGTATCACAAATATTGCAAGTGCGACTTAATTACACCTACAGAAGTAAACAAAACAATTACATTCATTACAGAAAAACCATCCAGCAACAATTTACTGCTACATATACTTGTATTTATGGTAACCAACAACATAATTGGTAGTTTTCAAAATAAATGTATAAATGACAGGAAAGTAATTGTTTATAAAATTCACTTGGTACCACACCCAGACTTTTGCCTAATGAGATAATTACCCCTTAACAGAGCTCCCTCTCTCGACATTTAAGATGTAATCAATTTCAAGCTTTAACCACTTAAAGTGAATAGTTTAAATGTTGGCCCCCAGATGCACTAAAACTACTAAATAAAACTTCTATAAGAAAAAAGGAGATAAATAATAGGAAACTCCTGCTGCACATAGTTAAAGATAGTAGCTTAATTCAACAGTAGTGGGTTAGGAGTAAACCCTTTTTTTTTTTTTTCTTTCGGTGGTTTTGTTGTTTTTTTTGTTTTGGGGGGGGGGGGGGGGGGGGCGCAAACAGGAGAAAGAACAGTTTATGACCACATGTTCCTTCTTTGGAAGTCAAAGCTACAGGTTCACAGGCATCCTTACAACATAGCAGAAAGCTTGGTGGGTACACTAATAATTAGGCCATTATAGCACAAAGATAAATTCAGATAAAATCATTATCTGATAGTCAGAAGCCCACAATCTTCCTATCCACCCTCAAGATTCCCTCGAGTGAAAAAGAAAGTGATTCATTTGAGGATGCAGTATTTTTCCTACACAAATAGATTTGTATGTATGTTCATGTGTACAGGTGCATCTGCATCCTACAAAAACTCTGTAATTTCGTGAAAGAAATCATACCCCAGGGCTCCATTGCACTGAATTGACATCCATGTCATGGGCCTTTTCCTTCTTCAACAGCATTTTATATGAAGGTCCATCAATCTGCAATTAAACCACACAAAAAAGCCAGCTCAACTGATTGTTACTATCCAAAAATAAGCAATGGTGATAAACGAAGAAATGAAGAATCATGAATTCACAATTCAAAGGATATAAATTGTCTTGAAACACACTTGCTTTATTTTCCCAAATAACTCTCCCATGCTGGGCATTCAATAATTAAGTCTTAGTTCAGGTTTCAATGGTCAAAATGATCACCAGGTTGATCTCTCAAAAGATTCAGTTTAAATGAACCAAAAAATTATCTATGCACATATCATATTGCAACTTTATAAAACTCATATATGATCAACAGGGCAAAGTAAACCTCAGGCTGAAACAGACAAGACTTCAAACAAGATAAAATGACAAAGGCAAGGATCCATGTTGCCCATCCATATCAAACCAGTTAGAAGTTGGAACATGCTCATATTAGGTGGCTCCCAAATTACTGACAAAAGAAGCCTGCTGATCGCAATTGACCAACATATATATCACCTAATTAGTACCTGTTTTGTATGGCTTATCTAGTGGTTATAAGTGCTTATTTAATTCCATAAGTTCTTTTCAAAATTTTTGTTACTGTTTGGTTGTTTTTTGAGTAGAGCTTTTGAAGATTAAACAACCTATTTAACCTTTATTAGCAAAAGGGAGTAAAGGTTGAAAAGCTTTTTTAGAATATTAAAATGTCTAAATGTACTTTACTTATTTGACAATCTTATTTCATTCCTTTCATAAATAACTTTTAAAAAAGTTCCCTATTAAAATAAATTTGTAAATTTTAATAAAAACTATCATTGGAAACCAAACTACTAATTTTTTGTTTTTTTGGTAAAAGCTCAACCAACAAAAGCACTACTTATACCAAATGGAATCTTATGGCAATAATGTCCCACTTTTAAATATTTCCTCCTTCCTGCTAGAGACCAAGAAATCAGGAACTGTAGGATAAATCCTGATGATGTACCAAATTAGTAAAGAATAATTTTGCAATGCATTAGGGACAACTCATGGCACAAGACAATTTTGAGGTTTAACGTCAACAATGGAATACTTCTTGATGGATGAGGAGACAGGTGCATTAGTCCATGAAGAAACCAATTCCCTTTGATTTTTTAAGACTAGGTCTTCAAAAGCAATGTCAAGCTAACACATAGAGGAACGTATGAAGCATTCCATGAGCTGAACCAAAAAGCGACGATATGAATCAGCATTACACATCAACCCAGTTTTAACATTCCACATGAAATTTTGATTTTATGAAAGAGATAGATAGGCACAAACATCTTAAGTTCTACTTAAAAACTTTCTTCCGCCAAAGCATTGAAAAAGAATATTTATTTTATGAAAGGCAACAGGCATGGAAATATCTATCAGCGTTATTACTAACATCAAGTATAATAATAATAGGGCAGTTTCCTGAGCATTGAGAATAAACAAATATAATGAATAAGAGAGTATGAAATGATTAAATACCAAATCATCTTTGCTCTCCACAAAGAATTGTACAGAATCATCAGCTGCTCCACTGGCAATAATACCTTCCCTGCCATATTTGCATACCACATACAGATTAAATAATCTTCAGATCAATAGCTAAAAGAAAAAACAATAACCGAGTTTACTAAATGGGAAGAAAGCAAATAAAGAAGCATGCAATATACTTGTCATGGAGTTTTATCCAGTCTTCTTCATCATTAAATAATTAACTAAGTTGTAGAGGAAAAAGAGAATTTCATTTGAATATTTATGACGCAACAGATTTTAGAGCCCATCTAGAATTAAAAATTAAGAAAATATAGAGCACAAAGAATGAATAAATCGCTACCTTGACCAGTGAACTGAAAAAATTGTTCGATCATGATAACCTGAGATGGTACAAAGATGTCTCCTGGAAAATCCATAACAAGGACTCCATTATCAGTACACGTATAAAGAAGTTAAACCAGAGTTAGCCTACAGTTTACCACTCTATCTAAGACAGCTAACAGTAATACGGAACCACCAGATTACTTTCAAGTCCATAAAGACGCATGCTATAGATGATATGGAACAAAATCATTCATACTATTCGGTGTCATAAAGGACACCTCCATTTCCAGTTAAAAAGTGTGCTAAGTACCCATGGCAAGAATGCTCAATGAATTATTATCAATGTCTTAAAAATGAAAAAAAGATATAAATACCATTAAGGATCAAGGACACATTCTATACTTTCAATGCAACCATAGCTGAGTGGTCACAATGGAAAGGTTCCAGCAGAAAAAGCATTAAGCAGTAAGCATATTATCATAAACATAATGTACATCCAAAAGTAAGACAGTGCGTTGATTCTTTGCAATATGATGAATTACAAAAAACCAAAACAAAAACAGGAAAGAGTTAGAGAGCATGTACGACAACAATGTCAAGAACAAGTAGCAGAAGATCCATAAAAGTACAATTTGTAAACCTCCACATTTCAGCCTTGTGAAAGCAAGAGATTCGGAAGTTGAAATGTATGTCTAAAAGTATGAATGTACCAAATGAAAAGGCCAATTCATAGTAGAAAAATCTTAATCCCCTGATTTAACAGACATGTCTCGTATTTATTCAAGTTATCAGCAAAATTCTGGTAGGATGAAAGAAGCGACTTCCTTTTTAGAAGTGGTGCATAAGATTTTAGGATATTTGTATCTCCATATGCAGGTGAAAATTTGTCAGAAGGTAGCTTCAAAACATCAGATTTTCCTAAGCCATTCTCATAAAAGGGAAATCATAAGACAATTGAAAAACAAAGGATGAAAAGTAGCGTTACTAGCATATATGGTGCCTACTTCTTGGTCTTAAAAATATTTACAACGAAACCAGTCATACATGATATGAAAATATACCAACTTCATCAGACTGTATCCTATATATAATTCAAACAAGAAGCTCCAAAATACACAAGGCAGCATGTTTCTCACCAAGAGGCATAGCCATCACCAGATTGCATCCTTGTAATGTCCGCCCCCCATATCTTTATTGTAAGATCATCACTGCAAAGTTGATCAAGATTTTAGTTATTTTGCTAATCTGTAAGTTTGCAAGAAACTTCCTTCTCAAGGCTAACCACATGCCGCTGGAAATTACACTAATCTGTGAGAATCACAATCAGACTACATCTTCACATACCTGCAGCTAACCAGTTTGTCTCCCTTGGCATTAAATGATAGGGCCCAAATGGTAGAAGAGTGACCACTGATAAGAAAACCAGGCTTCTTGAGTTAGAGTTATTCAACTCATCATACTGCACCAAGAATCATTCATACTGCTAAAACTTTGAAAGCTAGAGCAGAATAACTCTTTAGAGTCATCACTTAATCATATGTGTATAAAAGGGTGACATAGAAGAAAACATAAAGAGTAATGAGAAAGTAAAAGAAGCAGGAAAAGCAGATACATCGAAAGAAAGGTTGGGGTATAATACTTGTTAGATTCACTTATGGTTTGAACACAATGCCAATTATCACTATCAGTATCCTCTGCCCACCAGACCTGCAAGCTTGTATTACTGTTCAATCAGATCATTGAATTTGCAAGACAGAAGACAATTAAACATTTCTATAACTGAAAAGATAGAGGAAGCATTTCAGCCATGCAGTACCTTAATAGTGTTATCATAGCTACAAGAAAATAAGACATCCATGGTTGGATGCCATTGAACCATTTTCACATCTTGCGCGTGTCCTTGCAACACTGAAACACACTCAAATTCATTTCCTGGCATTACTTCCCAAATCCAAACAGATTTGTCTCGACCACATGTTGCAAGCAAAGTACCAGATGCATTCCAAGACACACTTTTTACTTCATTTTCATGACCCTAAACACCAAATGGAAAATTCAAAAAGAAGAATCTCAGAAGAATATTAAACATCATGTATGTAATAAATTAATTAAAATATAAAAAGAAAATTGAAGGACTTTGGCAGTTGTAATTGATTATTGAAGTATTGATACATTCATAATTTTCTATTGCACGCAAAAGTCAATGCCCATTGCCAAGCCAGTGAACCTTGGACGGAGGCATGGGTAGTGCCATCCAAAAAAAAAGGTAAGCAAACAAAGGTTAAGTCTGTAACTATTGTTCTCTTGCTTAATTTGAAAGTACCATAGCTTGAGTGATCAGTAAATACCCCTTGTACTTGGCAGCTAATGTTTACCACCACCCACCCACTTTATACTTAATAGCTAGTGATTCCATATCCCAGCAGGTAGAGATTAAAATTAACCTCAATTCCAAAAATAACTTAGATAGTTCGAGAAGGGGGGGGGGGGGGGGGTGGAGGGAACTAAACAAAGAAGCACATGGCAAGCATAGAAACAGTAATACCTCTAAAGTGGCGACACATTCATAATCACCCCCAACATCTTCCCAAATACAAGTGGTGGCATCGAAACTCGCAGTGGCCAACAATTTCCCTGAGGGCGACCAGGCACAGGATCGAACAGTTCTCGTGTGCATTTCCTCCAAAACTGCCTGCGGAATCCCATTATTTCAACACGAACTTAACATACGAAGACTAATTCCAAGATCTAACATATCGCAATCCCTTTTTGATCAACACAATATTAATAACATAAAGACACTATTAGATTCAGAAACAAAAGATGTTGTCCAATAATCACATAAAAACAAACAAAATATTTTCACTCAGCACTGACACTAACACCAGTATTCAGCTTAATTCAGATTAATCATTTATTTAGTTCACATAGATAAATCAGATTCTAAACTAAGCCTAAACAGAGTCTAAAAAATAAATAAGTAGCAAGTTTCAACAATTCCATTAGGCTCTTGATAACTGATAGTAAAACAAGCTTTATGAGAGACAAAAACAAACATGTAAGACAGCGTTTTTAGAAAATCCAAAAGGATGAAGAAGATAGTCAAATAAATAAAAATCCAATAGTTTATTGTATAATTTCTACTATAATCATTGCGTAAATAATATAATTCAGCTAAAGTTATGACAAGCATTTATATAGTCAAAATGGAAGCAATTAATTTCTAAATTTAATTTGTAACACTAACACAGAGTTTTGAGAGAATTTATTGAGCTAAAGAGTAAAATAAGAAACCTTGCAATTCCAAGAGCGAGAGGAGGCGCTCTGCTCCCAGATTCGTACGGTCTTATCACCACTACAGGAAGCAAAGACCGGCGCAACACCGTCGACGCCGGCGGTCGGCTTCCAAGCGAGGCTCCAGACTCTGTCGGTATGGCCTTCGAGTGTTTGAATCTCTCTCAGCTCATAATTTCCGTCATCCAGAAACTCCATTGAACGAACTGTAAATAACGTTAATGATCGATTTAACTGTTCCTTTTGGATGATCAAAAGTAGCTAACTAGCTCGCTGTTTAGGTTGATTGGTAACAACAAACAGTGAGCAGCCAACGCTGCCGAGGGACTAGAATAAAGTTTAAAACCAGAAGCTTGGGAATGGCACGCGCTCGGACCTTTCGAATCGGGTGCGGTAATTACGGGTGCTTGTGGTTTGTTTCGTCAGGCTGCCTCTTCATGACTGTGTAATGTCTTAAATATCCTTGCCTATGAATCATTATTTCAAATCACCCTTTCATTTTTCTTTTTGACAAATAAATCACTACTATTATTAAGAGATTTGACCTTTTTCCTTATCTGTCTTTTTCTTTCTTTTTTTTCCAAATTATGAATTGAAAAATCTTTGAAAGAGCTTTGCATAAATTAGTCATAAAAATGCTAATGTGTGCACCCAAAGGAGCGATTTATGTAACTAAAATTGCGGCGAAATGTGATAATAGTACGTACATTCGCTAATGTGTGCACCCACTGGTACTTATACTCGAGACTTTTTATGTACGAGTAAATTATATTCTCAAGTAGGGTTGGCAGAAAAGCTCGGGCCGGCCCAGGCCCGCATCGGCCCGGGCTAGGCCCGCGGGCTTTAAGCCCGGCCCGTGGCTTGAAATTATGGGTAAGGGCTCAAAGTTAATAAAGCCTATAACATATGGGCTCAGTCAAGGGCCTAAATGAAAAGTCCGGGCTTAAGCCCGGGCTTTATAATAAATAATAAATAATATATATATAATATTATGGATAATGGCTTTATATATATATATTAAAAAATGTATAATATATTATAAAATTGAAAAAATAATTAAACAAAATAATAAAAAAATCGAGCAAAGGGAAAGGGCAAAGGTTTTGTCACAAAATGTCAAAATTCCTAAATCGGTAAATCTCTATTAGTTTTTTTTTTTATATTAGTGGTTGATTTGTACGTTGTGTACGGTATTTATATTGTTAGTATTTTTATATTTTGTGTTGCTAATCATGTATTAGAGAATTATATTTAAGTTTTTAGCCTATTGTAGTATTATGTATTGGTTAATTATGTTTTGAAAATTTATAATTTTATTTTTTAAAAAAAATTTTTAAAATTTCGTAAAAGCCCGGGCTTGGCCTGCGGCCCGGCCCAGACCCGTCAAGGCCCGGCCTGCCCAAAGCCTGCTCAACTTAGATGGGCTTTGAGAGGGCCTGGACTTATTTAACATTATATGGGCCTGGTCCTGGGCTTGGTAAAGCCCGGCCCAGCCCCTTAAATTGCCAACCCTATTCTCAAGACTTTATACAGTGCTGTTCCACTGAACATCAGGCAGAACAACCATTAATCTACAATGCGCTACAAGAAGTTCAAAGTCAAGCCGAGTCAACAAAAACCATTTGAGCCCCGCCCATAAACCACAAGCCCAATAGCCCAGCCCGTCAACAACAAATCCCAAAACTGATCATCGCTTACTACAGCCTCATTTGACCTATTCTCTGCGATCGAGATCCCTCTGCGAACCCTAAATCAATCACTGTATTGCAGATCAATCAGAGCGAATCGAATTCCTGAACGAACAGCCATGGAGTATACAACCAAACGAAGCCAAGGAGGCCTCCTCGAAGGTCTTTACAGAGTCATCATGCGCCGCAACTCCATCTACGTAACCTTCATCATCGCCGGCGCTTTCGCTGGTGAACGGGTATAAATTCAATAATCTTCATTTAATTAGAAGTTTTTACATTTCGTTTTAACGTTTTACTTTTTAATTAGTCAGTAGCATAAGAAGAAGCGAAGTAAGTTTGGATTTTTGTGTCGTGTTACAATGTGTATTCCTATGAAGCTTCATAAAATTGATGTATAGTTATTTTCCATATTTTATTATGAAATTCATAATAGAATTATTTGATTGTTTTGTAATTATCATTGGGGCAGTAGTGTTCCGTTTGGCCTGTAATAATTGATTCACTGGGTGCAGGCTGTGGATTATGGGGTTCGCAAAATCTGGGAGCACAACAATGTTGGGGTAATATGTCTGCAGCTTTCATATTTATTCATTTATGCACATAAGTTACTTGTTTTGATTTTCCAGATGGAATATACAACTTATGTTTGCTTAAGATGTTGGTCTTTGCAAATCTGTTTTCTATTACTTTAAAATTGCGTACTTGCTTGTCTATTTGAATTTAGAATCTCAAACTGTCATTAGTTATTGATGTGGGATTACAATGGACTGTAGATTACTACTAACTTCAGCTCTTTTTTCATCACCAATTTTTAGCATTCTAGTTAAGGAACTCTTTTGTTGAAGCTGGAAATGATATTGTGTGTTAAGGACATTGGGACATGCATTTCCTAGTGAGTCGTTTGTTTCGGAGGGTCTTCACTCTTTTGTTCATTGTCAGTTTATTTAGTAAGAGTGACCTTACATATGCATCTATTTACATTGCATAGATTTAGCTAAAGAGAATATAGATTCTTGCCCTTAAATTTTGTACTAGGTTCAAATGTGACCGCCTTTTTTTTTTTAAGTGAATTCTTATTATTATCTTTGGTTTATAAGATGCTTGTTACTCCTGTGCGTATATCTATGTTGATGGCTATTTTCCATTTCAATTGATATGTAAAATATGTTGGTGGAAATTTTTCATGGTAAGCACAAATGATTAAAATTTGTCATTGAGGTAATCAAGCCTCATAATGGGCATGACATGAGCTGAATGTTTAGTCTGTTAGAAGTTTTAATAATCCTGTATGGAAAGATTGAGCCATGTCAATTGCATGTGGGTGATTGTCCATAAAGATCACTTTGATTTTTTTTTTTTTAATCACCTGGAGGTTGCTGGATTTTGTGACCTTAAAACAGCAGTTTGTAGTGCCTTCACTGACTCAACTTTTGATGTTCTGGTACTGTAGAAACGATATGAAGACATTCCAGTTTTGGGGCAAAGGCAATCAGAAGAGTAGTACCTCTCCTGTTCATTCTGAAGTTTTATATAAAAAATTTGAAAGGGGCGTCCAATGTAATGGATAGCTGTTTTATGTTGCAATAAATTTTTTGTATGCTTGAGTGCATCAGACGTGTTTTTCAAGCTTGGTTTCAATCAAATAGGTTTTGGAGTTATTGAATTGATGTGAATTGCGTATTGCTTCAACTATTTGTCCGAGAACGTGTTCTTGCACTTGTTCAGTTTATAGAACATTAATTTGAATTGTATCCCATTTTGTTTTTCTACCCTTTTTTAACTTGCTATTCAACAATTAATCTATGCGCTTTTAAGATAGTTGAAAATAGAATAGCCAATGGCTGGAAAGAGTAGACTGATACTGTGCATCCTACAACCTAAGTAAGGAAAAGGCTGCCTGTGACGATTTGAAAAGGATCTATGGAGATAGAAAGTGAACATCAAGAACATTACAAGGAGTTTTCTCAGTAGTTCTCTAAGGTTAATTGGGAAAAACCCAAAAAAAAAAAAGTATGATTCATTCTCAGTAGTCCTAGTATCTCGAGCAAAAGCTCTGGATGAACCATTCCCAGCAAGAATAATTTTTTTTTAACTGTGATTGGATCAATAACAAACACTACTGGAATAGAATCCAAGTTATAAAAGCTGCAGACTTTCCTGTCCTCGCTCTCACTCAGTATGATAGAGTCGATACCAACAGTACCGGCACATAAGAGAACTAAACTCCTTTATAGATTGCAAGTTCACTAGGAGCCATTTGTCTTCACCTTTTCAAATGAGCCATTGCAAGAACATCTTGTGAGCTGCAGAGCCTGGGTTGGTTACTAAATTCTTGTCAGGCTTGAATTAGCAATTTTTGCAGGTGGAGCATATGATGAAGGCGGGGGGCAGTTGCATCAGCTTCATAATTAACCACAAAGAACAGCAGAATGGCGTCATTAATCTTCCAACTTGTAGCCTCCAAGAATTTGCATAGCAGTCTGAGCAGTTGAGTGAACGACTCTCTGCTCCTCAATTGCTGATTCCATGCTTCGGAGAAGAGAAAGAGAAACAAGTAGACGACCCCTATTGTTTCAGCGGAAGAAACTCAAGAAAGGAACTACTACACGTTTTAATTGGGTCGGGGGAAATACAAAAGACAAGAGTGAGATTGAGAAGTGAGTCGGTTATGGGTAAATAACGATTTTTGTTTTAACACCCTTCAGTATCCTGATGAAAGCACTTTTCCTCTTAAATTACATTTAAAAATAAATTAAGTCTAATTGTACAATCTTTTCTTCTCTATTCATATAATTACTTCTAAGATTTGAATTGCCAATAATTAATAAGTCTTCATATGTTAAAATAATTTAATTTGCAAGGAGGAAGGAAAATAGAATATTATAAGTTTGTGCAACTCAATTAAATTGACTGTTGATTTAAAAAAAAAAATTGCATTGTTGATGACTGTAGAATTTACAGAAAAATAAAACTATAGAATTTGAATAGGAAAATATAGATAGTTTAATTAAACTTTAATTACAATTACATTAGTAGATCAGTCTTATCAAAATATTAAAGGGTGCTAAAAGCAACACATGTTGTTGTCAATTATTTCAAGACACTTTTTTATTTTCGAGAATGAAAACCCGTTTCTGAAAACAGAACCGAACAGACACTACACGAGGGGTGTAAAACAGCACGTGCGAAAGCTTATAGCACGTGACTAGGGTTTTGTTGAAGCTTCCCGTTTTATCCCTTGGTGGTTAAGTTTGCCCGCTCTCCCTCCCTCGGCTGCCTTCTTCGTAACTCCCCGTTGCAGGTTCACTCTTTCTTCCGCTCGCTCGTGAGCCGTGACCTTTGAAAAACTATTTCATTCTCATTGCATTTAATATCCTTTTTATTGTATTTTATATTTTACAGCAACGGCAGATTCTAATTAAGTAGCAGCGACCATAAGGTGCTCATTCCTTTTTGCACTGCATTTTTATTTTTATATTTACCATTTTATTTGTGACTATGCGTGACAAATGTAATTTGAATTAGCAGTAGTAAACTATCGAGTGAGGTGCTGAGAGAGGCGGTCTCCACTATCTGTGGGGACGCAAAAGAAAAAAACCGCAACTTTGTTGAAACCATTGAGCTTCAAATTGGGTTGAAGAATTATGATCCTCAAAAGGACAAGCGCTTCAGTGGGTCTGTTAAACTTCCCCACATTCCTCGTCCTATGATGAAAGTGTGCATGCTTGGTGATGCCCAGCATGTTGAACAGGTAAATTTCTTGGTGATTTATTTAGTCTATCCATGTTAATTGTGAATAACGTCATCAAAGAGCTCAATGCCAATGGATTCTATTGGCTTGAACTGACATTTTCTATCGTTGCTTTGACTATGGTAAATTTGCTCTATGATATTTGGATTTAGCCACTATGCCAGGATATTCTTACTGTTATAGGAATTTTTGCAACCTGAAACGTTAAATTTGTAACTTATGTTTGTAACCTTGGATGTTGCAAGTTTTACGTTTCACATTGCAAAAGTCTTATACTTATAGCGATGCCCCTGTATAAATTCCAAACGCATCATAGTTTGCGTTCTTGCCAATATGTGATTCTATTTATTTATGGAGCCTATTATATCCTAATAGGAAATGTTTTATGGGATTGTCAAATGCACGTATTCGCTAATTGTTAGCCCCTGACATTTATATATGTGGACTTCTATTCTTTATGGCAAGTGTAGCTTGGGGTAATTATGTGCTCTCTGCTTGGTGTAAAAAATAGTTCATATATTTAGGGTATTTCAATCATGCAAAGCTTGTAATTAGCTCATACTGTCAGAGAAGTTAGTGAAATATGCTCGATTTTCTATTTATGATTATTGTTTTCTTTTCCAAAAACTGCAGTGTTATGTACCCTTAAGTAGCAAAGTGTTGCATTTTGCCCTGCTGATATAGTTAAAGAAAAGTTTCGGTATGTAGTTTGCAGCTAGATTGTTATCAGTGTTATGTACCCTTAAGTAGGAAAGTGTTGCATTTTGCCCTGCTGATATAGTTAAAGAAAAGTTTCGGTATGTAGTTTGCAGCTAGATTGTTATGTGCTTGCACTATTCACTTTCTTGGGACCGGATCAGCGACCGATCATTACGCGGCATTTCTGTTTTGTGTAATGCTTGTCTTCTTTTGCCATAGGCTGAGAAAATCGGTATGGACTACATGGATGTGGAAGCACTCAAGAAGCTTAACAAGAACAAAAAACTTGTTAAGAAGCTGGCCAAGAAATATCATGCCTTCTTAGCATCTGAAGCTGTCATCAAGCAGATTCCTCGTCTTTTGGGGCCTGGCTCAACAAGGCAGGCAAGTAGTTATATTTGTGATAACTTTGATTGTTGATTATCCTAAATGAAATTTAACTTCGACACTTAGTCTTCTGTGGATCAAGAGCTAGAAATCAAATAAGGTTTTGGTGGGTAGGGATCTAGTTAATTCCTACAAGTAGCTCCAGAAAACTTTTTCCTTGCAAAATTGATCCATAAGCTAGTAATCATTTGTTTTACATTATCTGCATAAATCAAGCTGTGAATTTCTACTTTATTGAGTTGTGGAAATGAGTTTCTGTTTCATTTATTATTTTTGTTCAATGAGAGGAGTGTCTTTGGTTGTTCTTGAACTGTTTTGCCCAGATATATTTGCTATTTATATTTGTGAGGTCTAGGTTCTGAACTTAAAATTTTGGCATTGTTTTGGTGAATGTATTATTCTGATTAGTAATGAAATGTTGGATGGTCTAAACATCCGTCTGGATGTTATATTTGTTTCTGGCTTCATATTTACATCTGTGACTTTGTGGATGCAGGGAAGTTCCCAACACTGGTGACTCATCAAGAGTCCCTGGAAGCAAAAGTTAATGAAACAAAAGCCGTGGTGAAGTTTCAACTTAAGAAAGTTCTCTGTATGGGTGTTGCTGTGGGTAATTGCAGTATGGAGGAGAAGCAGGTTTTCCAGAATGTGCAGCTCAGTGTTAATTTCCATGTTTCATTACTGAAGAAAAATTGGCAAAATGTAATTTCATTAATCCCCGTGTCAATTTAAATCATTTGACTTGCGAAAATGATGTATTGCATCTACAATGCTTGAGCTTTGACAATTATCACATATGAAATCATAGGTTTCTTATTTTTGTGTGTTTGGTTTACGTGACAACAGGTAAGATGTTTGCACCTGAAGAGTACCATGGGGAGACCACAACGCATCTGCTAAAGATCATTGGCTTCCCAGGAACATGAAAACAATTTTGAACTAGATGTAGGACATTCTTTTCAATTGGCTTTCGATTTTGATCTCGCAGTCGATTCTTTTGTGGCTGAACCAGGACCACATTTCAGAATTTTTTTTTTTTTCAAATTTGTCCATTTCATACACTTCCTTCTTTTATAATGCCCTTTTATATGATTTTGTCGCAGACAAATTATTGCTTGAAATTCCAGAATGAACTCTTGTGGAAAAAATTTTGTGCCAATTTGTGGGATCATAAGATCTGATAAAATTGAGATGTTATCTCTATAAGGCACTTTGTTGATGCTTATTATTTTTCAACAGTACATGTATATATAAAGTGCACATTTACAATGAAGATGTACTTCAAAATTCCACTATGTTAGCCACTAGAAAATCATTACACTGATTTTGGACTGGTATCTCATCGAAACCAATCTTGCAGTTCCTGCTATTATTTGCCAGCATGGCAGCAGCAGATCATGGTTGCCTACAAACAGCTAAGGAGAAATAGTACAATATAAATTCAATTCTTGATCCGCAAATGTGATGTAGTGTGAAGATGGCACGTGTCTGAACATGACATTCCTTGTTGATAGATAAGCGGCACATGCTTCAGACACCAAATGATATAGTAGAGATACATATGTCGCAGAAAAAGGGGGAAAAATTACAGAGATGGATCTGATTCAAATGAATTGTAATGGAAAAAATTGAAGTAGAAAAGTTGATTCAAAGATCCATTATAGCAAAACTTAGATAGTCTCTCAGCCAAATTAAAAGTATGGTATCATGGTTCATGGAATGGGAAAAACTACTGTTTCACCATAAAGGAACTTTTACAACTGCATCCGCCCACTGCACTAGGATTTGTACTCACCTGGACAAAAGCACAAGACATTTTAAAGATAAGACTTTGACCCCTCGAAAAACTGGCAAGAAGTAAAACATAAATTTGATCACAGAAAGCAGTCTTACGACATAGCTGGTAGGTAACATCATAAGTTTATACAAGTGCATAATACAAGAAAGGTAGGGCTTACTTGTGACTCCGTTTTGTATGGAGGTGCTGTAGACATGTGTCTGTATACGACATAAGTTTATTTCCTCTTTAACAATTAAAATTATATTCATCTCACCAGTTAATCATCAAAATGCATAATATCATCATTCTTATGTTTTCCTGCAAGTGTTTTTGCCTTGTTTTTCTAAGGCAGTGCTGGTGTTCAAAGCATGTTTGATACAAGTTGAAGGTTTGGAAGAAATATCGTAGATGATAAAAAAAATCAAGTATAGTGTTCGTATGTATCACTGATATTCACTTTCAAAATAATACCAAATAGTACTTTGCAAAGTAAACTGTACGGTATGGTCTTGTTCATATGCAATTTGATGGGTTAAAGGGAGGGAAAAATCAAGTGGTACACCACCAAGGCCTCTTGTCAAGGATTTGCATAGAAAATGTTAGTAGGTATCCCACAAGCAATGGAGATACTTCTGGGAAACGCAATCCTCAGATGGAATTCTTACCTATTGTACAAGATAGCTTACCAACTAAAAGAATTTCAATCAAGGTTCTTAGGTACTAAAGAGAACTGCTAAAAATAACAAATGTAAACACAGACAACAGGAGAAAATGCCTTACCACGAATGCAGAGCGGATCAGCTCCTCAACGTAATCAACAGTTGCCCCCTTTACAAAATCATATGAAATATTATCAACCACCAATTTAACTCCATCCTTCTCAAAAATCCTGCAGGTCATTACCAAATATGAGTAAGAAGCATAACTAACTAGAAGCTGATCAACAATAATTTTGAAGTGGAATCTTTTAATTAAATTGGTGGGAAAGACCTGTCATCAGGGTTGATTTTATAGTCCAAATCAAAAGCATATTGGAAACCAGAACATCCACCAGTTTCCACACCCAACCGAAGCATAGCTTTATTGTCTGATGTTTCACTGGCTTGGAGTTCTTTCATTCTCTGCAAGGGATAACTAAAGTTAACAAATATTATATGACACAAATAACAGCAAACATATGCATCATGAAGATCAGATGCACAAATAATCAGAAAACAAAAACAGGATTTTTGTACATCACAATCTATGATGGGCACCCACACAAATAATCGAAGTAAACATAGAGTACAAATGTACATAATTAAAGCTCTAGAATTGATTAATTGTGTGAAATAAGCCAATATCAGCACCCAATTGTTTGTAAAAAAGAACATAATCAGGTTCATAACATGAAATGCGAATTGATTAATTGTGTGAAATAAGCCAATATAACTATTTTAAGAACGAAAAAAAATGAAAATATCAGCACCCAATTGTTTGTAAAAACGAACATAATCAGGGTCATAACATGAAATGCCCAGATACCTAAGACAAATTAAAATTTTAATAATAATTCATCCACAACAAATATTCATGAAATGACAATAAATAAAGGAAAAAAAAGCGTACTTTGATGAAATTATCAGTCATGTGAATGGAATCTAAAGAAGGGGAAGGAGACTCAGAAGATGAAGGAGAAGAAGAAGCTTCGTTAAGAGCGGCAGCAGCAGAAGAAGGAGATGAGCTGAGAAGCCTATGGTTTTGTCGTAGTCGAGCAGCAAAGTATGGGACAAGGCGTTGAATCAGCGATCTCGACATGTCGTTCGTTTGTTGCTGTGTTTCTCTTCAGAGAATCATCCAACGGTCGGTTTTTAATAGTTCCGTTCTATTTCGGTTTCTCTCTGGCTGCTTCTTCGACATGGGGATGAAATTTCAACAGCAAGTTTGGAAAGGCTTGTGCCTGCCAAGCAACCTTGCACATCCACATCAACTTATTTTTGTCAATTTTTCATCTCACCCCTTATTGTTCTTCTAATTTTAAATTATTCCACAGAATAATAAACTATTTCAATTATTCATATATTTATTTACATGTTTATTTTCTAGAAAACTGAAAATAAGTTATTTGTATATTTGTGTAAAATTAAGAAAAAAACTAGTAATTTAAAAATTATACTTAAGTATGAATACACACACTTTGGGCTTTATACAGAAAAATGATTTCTTACTTGTCATTAGGCTCATTCAAAATTTAGTCCAATAATATAAAATTTTTACATATTATATGTGATATATTTTATTTAAAGTATTTATTTGCATCAAATTATTAATATATGTAGAAAGAAAGACCATTTACAAAATTAAAATTAGAAAATAAAAAGACCTTTAACCATGCCAAAATAAAATCAAAGGTAGCCCATTTGTGCAAATGCCCTTTTTTTTTTCCTAAAGCATGTACTTTGCAAAAAAAATTGGAAAAAAAGAACCACTAACTATGCATCTCCATTTTTCTTTTTTGAAAAATCAACCATCGTAAAACTTTACTTTAGACATGAGAACCCATTCATTTTTCAATAACATTACACATAATATTTTCAATTTTAATTCACAAGTAGGTGTTAGATGACTCGTCATTTTTCATTTCATATGAAGATGACAAGACGTTCTATTGAAATAAACATAAATGACATGACATTCACGGCATTTGTATAGACGTGAAGCACAAATGGTATGTGCTGGCACACAAACTATTTATGATCCATCGTTTGAATTTTGAGTAAAACAACCCGCATTTACTTTATCACGTAAACGGCAGGACGTCTTCATCTATTAAAATGAAGTCCACATGATACTAATGAAAACAACAGATCGTTTGTCTTTTAACAATTAAATAGAATAATAAAGTATTTTAATTATTCATATACTTACATGTTTGTTTTTTCTCCAACACTGGAAATAAGTTATTCGTATACTTGGGGAAAATTAAGGAAAAAACAAACTTTAGTTTGAAAATCATGCCTAAGTATGAATATATACTATGTTGAATATACATGTACTTTAGGATTTTTATAGGAAAATCATCTCTTACCCTCTCATTAGATCTATTCTAAATTTGTTCTAATAATCTAAATATTTGTACGTGTTATATGTGATATATTTTATTTGAAATAATTATTTTTCTCATAATATTGATATATGTTGATGGAGAAACTATGCTCTTTTTTTTCTTTTTCAAAAAATTAACTATCGTAAAATTTCGCTTTAGACATGGCAAGCTGTCTATTCCTCAATGACATTACACCCAATATTTTAAATTTTAAAGATGACCCGTCATTTTTCATTTTATCTAAGAATGACATGACATTATTTGGTTTTACAAGTAAACGATGTGGCATGCACATCATTTACATGAACGACAAGCATATACAATATGCGTTAGCGTATACTAACTGTGACATGTCATTTCTATTTTGAGAAAAACAATTCGTCGTTTACTTTATTTATGCTTGGACGACAAGACATCTTCTTATTTTACTGGACAACAACACATTATCTATTAAGTTGAATTTTACATGATTTTCATAAAAGGAAGAGATTGTTTGTTTTTTAACAATTAAATATAATAATAAGTTATTTAAATTATTCATATATTTTTTACATATTTGTTTTCTTCCAACACTAAAAATAAGTTATTCGTATATTTGGGTAAAACTAAGGAAAAAATAACTTTAATTTGAAAATCATGCTTAAGTACGAGTATATACTATGTTGAATATACATATACTTTGGTATTTATATAGGAATATGATATCTTGCCCTTTCGTTAGGCTCAGTCTAAATTTGGTCCAATAATCTAAAAAATGTATGTGTTATATGTGATACATTTTATTTGAAATATTTATTTTTCTCATAATATTTATATATATGGATAAAGAGACCATTTATAAAACTAAAATTAAAAAAACTGAACGACCATTAGCTAAAGCAAAATAAAATCAAAGATAGTCCATTTATCTTGAAGGGTTGTTTTGTTTGTTTTTTCTTTTTAAAGCTTGTACTTTACAAAAAAAAAAAAACACTACTAACTTTGCTTCCCTATTTAATTTACAGATAAGTTCTAGACAGCACATCTCATAATATTAATAAAAATAATAATAACAATAATTAATAATAACTAAAATAATAAAGTTAATAAAATTTTATAATAATAATAATAAATGTTAATAATGATAATATTAATAATAATTAATAATAGTAATAATAACAACAATAATGATAATATTGTTAATAATGATAAATTAATTATTTTTATTAATTATTAATACTATGGGCATTTTGATAAATTGATTCTCATTCCAATTTCTCATTCCCATTTATTTTACCAAGTAAACACATCAATGGCATTCCACCACATTCTCATTCCCATTTATTTTTACCAATTAAACATTGAAATCTCATTCTCATTCCAGCCCATTCAATTCTCAGTCCATTCTCATTCCACCTAATTCCCATTTCATGAAGTAAACGCACTATAAGAGCTAAAGTGATGGAGATGTATTGTAGAGCTTGTGTAGCGCACCAATAAGAATAAAGTTAAAAAAAGAAAAGAAAAGAAAGGAGAGCCAAGTCAATAAATATTTAATAACAGTTAATTTTTTTTTTCATTTTTTTTCTCAATTTTCATTTTGTAATTTTTAATTTAAGTTTTATTAATTACTTAAAAGGTGTCATTGATCTTAGCTTGATACGTAATTACAAGTGATCCTAAATATTCTATTGCTGTGGGTTCCTGCGTAATTTTATCAAACATGGTGACTTTATTGATAATTAACTGAACAGAAGCGAGTAAGTGCTTGTGAGTGTTGCCAAATTGCCGATGGCCTCAATATCTGGCTTAATAGGAACGCTTCGTCTGCTTCTCCAATCGTCATTTCATCGAACAGTCGATCGTGGATCCAAGGGTACGGTGAGTCATTTCACTGCATCTGCATTTCCGTTGATTTTGATTATTTGCCTGTTCAAAATGCTTCAGTTCTGATCTGATCTGATCGTTTCAATTGTCCTGATATCAATTTCCATGCTCATGCTTTTCTGTTGTTTAACTGATCTTGCTTTTGTCATGCTGCTACCCTTTTTCTAATTTTTTTTTTTTTCAACCAACTTGCTTTTTCCTTTTGCATAAACCCTTATAATTTGTAAGTTCTATCAAGCTTATTAGGCAATGAAATTACAGATGACGGAGACATAACTCAGTTGCTGTAGCATTTCGTAGAAAGAACTTACTTTATTAGGGTTATACAGAAGCTTAACCTTTGATTGTAGTACCTTTCTTGATTTTTAGATTACATGATAAGCTTTATTTGTTGTGGGTTTTGGTAGTAGTAGATTATGATTAGGGTGCGTTGATTTGAATTTTGACACTAAGATTTCCTAGCGTGCTAGTTCAATTCTATATGTCACGGTTAGAGGAAGTTAAGAAAGATTAAAGTATTACATCATATTTATTTATTTTCATCATTTGTATGCCTTTTTCTCTGTGTTTCAAAAAAAAAAAAGCCTTTTCCTTTGAACAGATCAAATGCTCTATTCTTGTTGATTTGAATGGATGTTTTCATCTGCTAGGAAATTAAGCAGACAATTAAGTTCTCACTGAAAAGGATGCAGAGTGCTGATGTATCCGGTGGAGAAAACAGGTTTCAAGTCCGAAAATTAGAGATTACTGACAAAAGCAAGGGTTTCATAGAGCTTCTGCAACAACTCAGTGTTTGTGATTCTGTATCTGACAAGCAATTCGAAGAACGATTTCTAGAGCTGAGCTCCTATGGTGATGACCATATTGTTTGTGTGATTGAAGATGATCGTTCTGGGAAAATTATTGCAACTGGGAGTATATTCATCGAAAAGAAGTTTCTGAGGAACTGTGGAAAGGTTGGGCACATAGAAGATGTTGTGGTTGATGCAAGTGCTCGAGGAATGCAATTAGGTAAAAAGATTATCAAATTCCTTACCGACCATGCTCATGCTGTGGGATGTTATAAGGCAATTCTTGATTGCAGTCTCGACAACAAAGCGTTCTATGAAAAATGTGGTTTGAAGCAGAAAGGGATTCACATGACAATGTACTTCGTTTGAGAAACATTTGTCATTGATGCTATCATTTTCACTTACAACACCAACTGTGCAAATTTCTTACTTAAGTGATAGATTGTTCTGCAGAATTTTTCTAATTGGAATGCTGAGTTTCCAACTCTGAACTCGCCTCCAATAGCACAAATTTCTTATGATCTCATTAGCTCATTAGCTCATTAGCTCATTGGCATTTCTTCTCAAATTATGGCCTCTCTTCCAGTTTTAGTATCCATGCAAAGTTTTTTTTTTTCTTATTTTTGGTTGATTTTTAGTTGACAAATGATGGTCTTAATCTCTAAACCACATTGCCTGTGGAGTTTCTGGCAGAATCGGCGAAGGTAACTGTTTGTCTCCTTAGGACTCAAGTTGCTGCATGGCTTTTTTTTTTGATTTTCTTCCCTTAGCTTGAAAGTCCAGGAAAGATTCACATCAGCTGGTACCTTACAATCTGTCAGTGAATTGACCTGTAAATTTGTTTATGTTGTGGGCTCACGGAAACAATATAGATTCTGAAATAGATTAATTTTTAGCATTTATCTTGTAACATGATCTATGACTAGTTAAAATTGTAATGTTTACTTTTGAAATTTCAGAAACTCTATGCTCATAATGATACTTTTGTTTAGGAGCCCTCAAACAAGGAGAAAGACAATCTTGTTTTATCATTGTTATAGATGGGAAATGTTCCCATTGACCACTTTCTAATTTTTAATATAAAAAAAGACCTCACTTCAATTTTTCTTACAATAGCAACCACTTACAAAGTTCTGAGACTAAATTATCCCTAAATTTTCAAAACAAAACACACAAATATTTCGCCCAATATTCACCTAAAAACATCGCCCGAAATATGCTCACACGAAGTTCATTCACTTCCGGTGTTTCTTGAGTTTCGTCGAGTTTCTTCACTTCCAACGGCAATTTCCTTCACTTCCAGTGGCGTGTGTGAGTTATTTTGCTTCCAACAAGATTCTTTACATACGGTTTCTGTGGCTTAGGTACTTTCTTGATCTTTTTCATGAATTTAAAATATTTTTTTTGTTAAAATTGCATGCTTGATTCATCATTGATCATAGTTAATCACTAGGATGTGTATTGGATATGAAAATATAAGAGTTTTTTTAAGATTAAGATATTTAATAAATGGCACACCTAGTGTTTGTTTAAATGCTTCTAAGAAATTATTAATTTAAACTTAAAATTATTTTGAGGTTAAAGAAAAGATTGGTGTGTCGGCCAATCAAGAACGTGGATGGTTGCCCGTGTTGCCTAAAATTTGGCCATGTCAAGCTTGGGCAAGGCGGGCGGCTTCTCCCCATCATCCAACCAAATGGTCATGCATGGCGTAAGAGGCTAAGCAACGCGGGCGACATGCTTGCGTCGCCCAGTCATGTAAATAGGTGACAGCATGATTTGGTTGGGCGATACATGATGTCGCCCATGTACCTGCGTCACCCGCTTTTTGGGCGACATCAATTGAATCTAGGCGACAAAATTGTGTCGCCCATGTATCGGGCGACGTAGGTACATGGGCGACAGCAACTGAACATGTTGTCGCCCAAGTTTTCTGATTGTTTCAATTTTTTTCTTTAAAATATTTATGATAATGCTGTCGTAATTTATTGTTTAAATATGTCCGACAAGCAGATGCATCCCTGGTCACTGAAGATATCAATCGATGATAATTTTCCAAGTTGTGTTTCAAATTTAACGAGATTTATTTTTGTCACTACGCATATACAAAATAAGTTAATTGATAGTCAATTTGGGCTATTCAAAAAGTAAATTTTTGGTCATTTTCTGGTCATGGGGGATCCTAGATTTAGCGGCAATCTTGTACACTATTTGTTGCTTAGACTAGTCGTAAAACAAGTTGATGATGAGTACCAAAAGTGGTTTAGGATTGGCAATGAGATGTTACGTTTCTCTCTTCAAGAATGGTGCTTGGTGACAGGATTGAAATGTGGCAATGTGGAAAGTTTGCACAAAAAACACTTTAGTTGGCGAATACGTGATCAATATTTTGGTGGCAGCACAATACTTTAAGCTTAATGAATTAGAATACAAGTTTGATGATTTTTATTTCGCTAACATAGATGACACAGACGCGTTGATGATTGCCTTATTCTATTTTCGACTCAAATGTTATATGTTTCTGCATGCATATTATCTGCATTTGTATTGATAATATTGTCATCAATTGGATCATTATGGGAGCGGAATGGGGAGTAGTGTTCAAAGGCTGAAGTTTGAATTGATGGCATCAAAGGAAGCTCTATCGGAACTTTAGGAGTTGTCGTCACATAAATAGGAGTGCACCCATAATTAATTGGATCAAAGTTCATACGCATAATCACTCTCACCATTTCATCGTCCACTATGTCTATAGGCAGTGAATCAATGGGTTGCGTCGCATGAGTTAATTTCACATTTGTCTTTACTGTGAGGGAATACTCATCTGGACTTTTCTTGAGAATTCCATATAACCTTGTAATAAAATGTTCAAATGTTGCATCCTTTTGGAAACAAAATGCAGTAACTTTTCCATGCTCATACTCCATACTACCATCTTCCAAAGTCTCCCACGCTCCATCAAAATACATCTTAAGAACTATCGACTCCATTAACCTGATGTAAAATAATAATACTACTTTATATTAAAAACACTGCAAACAATAACATTACTATATTAAATAAATAACTAATTATCAACAAATTCGGATGATCTGGGTGACAACATTATTGCCCAGATGACAGAATTGTATATTAATACGTCGCCCAAGTGACGAATACCAAAATCCAGGCGACATGTACATGTCGCCTGAGCGACAAGTCATTCTAAGCTTGAGTGACAGTTTTGTCGCTAGGGCGATAAGTACTTGTCGCCTGGATTCTGGGTTTCGTCTTTAACATCGTTCAAAACTCATTTTCGTCGGATTTTGCCAAAATTTTACTAATTTAAAAATTTATGACCTCATATTAATCATTTAATGTACTCACATTGTAATAAAATGAGCAGCTGATCTGTTGTATAAACCCAATCACAAAATAAGAGATAAAGATTGAAGAAATACTAACCTTAACTTCTTATTATTCTTTAGTTTGTTGCTTGATTTTGTCTTCAATACTTGAATAAATATATTAATTTGATGATTGTGAGATAAATAAAAGGGAGGTTGAGTGATAGTTGAATAATGTGGGATATGTGAAATGAGGAGTGTTTTGGTGGTGGGTGTAGATGTTCGGCTGTTGTTTGGGAGTTTGATAATATTGGGCAAAATATTTGTGTATTTTATTTTGAGAATTTAAGGGTAATTTAGTCTCAGAACTTTGTAAGTGGTTGCTATTTTAAGAAAAATTAAAATAAGGTATTTTTTTATATTAAAAGTTGAAAAGTGGTGAAATGAGAAAATTTCCCATTATAGATTCTTTGATCTGTAAGTCAATAAGATTGATTAGCTTTTTAGGTTGTCTAAGCATTCAAATTATTACGCCAAATCTTAAAGGTCATTCCATCAGTAGAAGGGCAAAACCAAAATAATAATAATAATAATAATAATAATAATAATAATAATAATAATAATAATAATAATAATAATAATAATAATGATAATTATTAATTAACAACAAATTAATGAAGTAATAATTATGGTAATTTTGTATGGAGAAAGCTTTTAATAGTATTACACTTTCCCATATCTCAACCAAATTGATCCATTGAATGATATGATGAATTAATAAATATTTTAAGTTGATTTAATCATGCCAAATCTAACAATAAATCCATTGTTATTACTGTATTAATCTTAAAAGAAAAAAAATCCAAAATAGCAGGGGAGAGAAAAGCTATAAAAAAAATATAAAAAAATAAAAGGAAATAAAATAAAAAGGTTCTCAAGGTGGTACGTGGCAGACGCCAATCGGTTGACTTCAAACCGTATCAATGCCATCACAAATGAAAAGACCAAAAGCGCCTCAACGAACTTCATTGTTCTTCGTCCTTCGTTCTGCACCAATTTCAAGTTCTGTAAAACCCTAAGAAAATTTTAAGACAAATAGAAAAGAGAAATTTTCATCCTACTGCAGTATTATAGCAAAAGTAAGCAAAAAAAAAAAAAAAGTTTTTGAAGCTCAAAATCAACATTTCTTTTTTCAAATATGTAAATATTTGAAGCGGACACCAATATCAAATTGCACATATTGCGATTTTCAGTCATAACGAAATGAGTTTGCACAAATGGGAATCCGACCCGCTCTTTTCAGCAGCCGAAGTTGTTCAAGACTCCACCGACAGGTCAGTTTTTTTTTGTTTTCAAAAAGCCTTTTGAAAGTACTTTTTGTTGCTTTTTGGGAGCAAAAACTCTCGAATTTAGCTTTTAAAGTGCTTTTCAAATCCTTTTGATGAATTGATTTCTGGGTTTCGTAGAATATGTATGTCTGTTTATATTTGGAGATAATGGAGAATGGTTGTTAAGAACTGGCTTAGTTGCTTTTTTTTTTCTTTGGCGCAATTTTTATTCCTACTTTTTGGGAAACATTATTTTTCTTTGATTTTTAAAAATTCCCTAATGATGGATTTCATATCTGTTTGTTAGCTTTCATGCAAAAGTAATGGGTTTAGGAAATAAACCTTTTATGTGTTTGGGTTAATCTTTATATTTTTGTAATGGTTATAGCTAGTGAAGCATGAGTAACTTTTCTATCTAAATCCATATTCGATTTTGTGCTTTATTTCTCAAACTATATTTACTGAGGTTATAGTTATAGTACTTTGCTTGTTGTGTCATTGTATAATGCAAGCTAGAATTTTTTTTTTCCTTTTTTTGGGAAAAAAATGAAAATACATTCAAGCTTTGAGCTGAAAAGTAAAAGAAGTTGCATTTGGATTTGTCTTATTCAAAGTTAATGCAAAATTGTAGTTTGTTTAGCTTTCTTATTTTGGGAAGCCATTAAAGTTTGTTCAACTTTCTTCTTTTGAAGAGTGATTAGTAACTTCACGGGGGGTAATTTAATGGTTCTGGGAATATTAATCTGGTTGATAATTTTCTGATATGTTGTTCATTTTGAATTTTATAAGAAGTGTATGTTCTTGAACTACAATTATATTTAGGATGGAGTCCGTATACCGCCTTCTTTTGCACGAGCAAGGCCTTGTTCATGCTGAACATCCAGACTCAAGGTTGCTAACATCAGTAAATTATCATAGGCGTGATCTTGCGACAATACTTGAAACCACAAAATGGCAGGTATTAGTTATTGTCAAACTTTCAGTTTGTTGCTTTTGTTATCTTATCTAGGCTGTTTTCTATATTCAGTTGGAAGATTTTGAAAAAGCGGTTAGTTTGTCGGCTGTTATGAACAAATCTCAAACTACAGAGGATGTGATTGTTCGACATACTCAGTTTATTGGAGCCATTAGAGAGCAAATAAATCAAGTGGAGAAAAGCTTGGAGGACTCCCTCGTGGGGAAATCCATTAGAAACTCTGAGTGGGTCAACTTAAATAAGCAAGACAGAGATGGGTTGGCATATTTTCTTTTCTGGTAGAAACCCC
>NW_006262139.1:20422555-20504392 GCF_000493195.1 Citrus x clementina | reverse complement strand
CAGGAAATTATAGTGGACTGAACATCTTCAGGTACTTGAATAATCTGCGGTCTGCATATGAGACTAGAATTGCTAGGAACTATACAAAACGGTTGAAAGATGGAGAAGAAGAAAGGAATTCCCCATCACACATTGATGTTTCTCATGCTGGACAGGTAATCCTTTCTGAACCTTGCTGATACTGAGATTCCATTACAAACCAGTCTCTAAAATAGTAAGTTTATTGTATCATGTATATTCAGCATCCTTATTGGCATATGTTTGCAAGTTTATTTACTTTCTCTTGTCAAATATAAAATGGTTGTCCTGAAACTCAAACTGAATAATGTTCCTTTTTCGTCAATTTGCTAGATGATATTGTTTGATGCTTCCTTGTCAACCCTGCCAAAAGAGAAATATTTAACTTATTAAAGTTCAGGCTTCATTAAATGGGTTTATCTTGTTATTGCTATGGATGCATAATGTTCTTTCTTTTTTTCCTCCTCTCTTTTACAGGGTCAGCATATGAGAATAGGTGTGCAAGGATTCTTCTTTGGTTTTTTGGCAAACGCTATGAGCTTCTGTCTGAGACTTCGGGGTGGTAGGGCATTATGCCAAAGATTTCATGTTCCAGTCAATCAACAATTTGTAAAACTGATGTTGGCAGCAATATTTGCACTTGCAGTTTTGGGTGAGCACTTCTTTTTATGAGTTTCTGCTTATTGAACAAGCCTTAAAATAATAAGAATGGTTGTCACCCCCACCCCAAATAAATCTCTCTCTCTCCTTTTTTTTTTTTTAAGTTAGAATCCATGTCAGAAATAAAATTGATATTTGCTCTGCTGTTCATGCAGGTATCCTGGTCCGCCGAATTGCTTGAAAATGGTCATCGACATTTAATTTTGCAATCTACTGGAACATCATAGTGAAGTTTTACGAGTGGTCAGGTCAGGAAGGTTTAAAAGATGTTCGATGGGTCAGCTAAGCAATCTGCTAGAAAATGCTTGTTGCCATCTACTGAAAATTGTATAATTTGAGTCTTCCGCAAGTTTGTTCGCTTCATTCTGTTGCAGCTTCATATCCTGGGATTATTGTTGATGGTTTTGTGTTAATGTTGCAGTACAAGTTCAGATACTGCTTTGAAAGCAATGGAGCTAACACTGACACATTATTGAAGTGTCAACGGCTCACTATATGCCTCCATGATTCTTTTCCCCAAGAAATTTCGTGGAAGATTTAATCTATAAAAATTATTTGTACATAATCTACTTGTACGGTTGTTTTTGTCTACGTTTGATCTTAGGGAAAAAGGTGCAACCTAAATCCAATATTGGTTAATGAATCAAATCCAATGCAAGCATTGCTATAGGGGATTGGATTGAATATGCGGTCATGCTCGTACAGTGATCAGAAGCAACCAAGGTTCAAGTCTTAAGCAGTATTAGCTGGAAGGAAGTGGTTTTTGTATTTGTACACACTAAGGGGTGTTGATCGAAGTTCTTTGCAGGTAAAAAATAAAAAAGGCTTGCCACAGCCAGTTATTTTAGATTACTCGGCAGTTTTTTACTGAGAGATGTAAGAAGTAAGAATTACGAACGTATCACTGTCTTGTGCTTATGCAATACTTGTATGCTATTCAGCTTAGGCTTGTATGATGAGTTTTTTTTTTTTTTTTCATTTTCGAGGTAGCTTTATGCAGATCATTTTTTCAAAGATTTGAAAATTAGAAAGAAGCCTCCAATGGAAGGGAGGTTTACATCAATTTTACACAGCCTTATGAATTATGTAATAATTTTTAAGGGAGAAATGATGATCTTGAAAATAGGGAGAAATGATGATCTTGAAAATCTCATAAGTAACCAATGATGATCTGTGCAGCGAGGGGCAGGGAGATTGGGATCAATCCCGCCGAAAAGCAAATCCATGTACATTCAATGATCGGCGATATTCAAGAAGTTGCCTGGGCACATTTGGATTATATGATACTTGGAACTATTTCAAAGGTTAAAAGAATTTTGAAATAGCATCTAACCAGAATTATATTACAAGTCGCCATTGCTTATCTCTGCCGCGTCCCCATAATGCACGGCCACAAGCTCTTTTCTTATTGTCAGTTCAACACCGAAAGCCAGTCATTCAGTCAAGTAGTCTCTGATAAGGAGTGAAAGCAATGATGTCTGGTATTCTCAGAAAAATGACAAGGCTTGAATGAAGTCCCTGAAACTAGCGGCAAAAATAAATTAATCTACGAGATTAAGCACCATTGTGCACCCAAATCTTTGATAAAGACTCATCAGCCACATAATTTTTGCAATTTTTAGATCTTTTTTTTTTTTTTTCCCCAAGTAATTTATTTTCATAGATTCTAAAATATTTGAGGTAACCCCTTATAAAGCATTGTTGTGAGAAAGTGGCAGAGGTGGATATAGAAAATTAACAGCAACTATATTTTAGGTTTTAGGTTTTATACTTTAGGTTCCTGGGTTTTCATGTTTTATTCAATACATCCCTGCCATTAATTTTCTCCATTAAATTATTAGTGACAAAGAGGCAAAAGAAGAGATATAAAGGGACTCAGATTTTAACTACAATTAGTTCCCTGCCATTGATTCAGCTCTCTGTTAAATCTCTCAGGGGGAATAGCTGTCAAACTTACCAACTATAGCCTCTTCTCAATCTGACTACTCAATCTCTCGGAATCTCTTCTCCCATTCTCGTGCCTCATAGTCTTGCTCAATCAAATCCCTGTCAGTACTATAGACAATGCGATCTTGTCCAATGAAAGTTTTCTGGGCCATATCTCGGGCACTCAGGAGCTGAGCAAGATTACATAAAAGGAAACAAGTCATTTCTAATAGAGGGGGCCAGATCACGCCGAAGAAATTCTATTAAATATTAATTAGTTTTGGCTTCAGCAAATACCCAGAAACAACCTTAAAGAGAACTAAGGATAAAATAAGCACAAAAATGGCTACCTTGCGCCTCAAGGAAATATCTGGTGATTTGAGTGCTCGAGCATACTTTTCCCTTGTTCGGTTTCTCTTTTCTATATCAGCATTCCTCTGGAGGTTGAGGAACCACCGGACCGCAGGAATTGCAAAGAAAGATCCAGCATAGATCTGCAAAGTTATTGTTACAACTGTAACTGAAATCAAGTTTGTGGGGAAGAGACAGGAAAAAGCCTCATTACGCTAAAGTCAAAACTTGTATCACACCTGAAGTAGAGGAAATATGTAAGCAACAAATTTTAGAAAGCCATTTGGTGTAACAGCCATTTCCCTTCATATAAAATAAAAAAAAGGGCCCATTAGTCAGAAGCAAAAGGGAGAAGAAATCATAGAGTGATATTATTGTGTCAAGGACCATACTGTAACATGGCTCCAAGAATAATAACTCCAAACAAATTCAGCCCACCCAGACCAATGGCCATGCCTCTCTCCGACATGTTAGTTTTGCTACATAGCAAAAAGAACCCAGGTTATAGAACTCAATTAGGAACAACTTCAACAAACAAATGGCCAAAACACAAAATGAAGAACCTGAATTCCCATTTCTTCTCCCTGAAAATCTTCTCAACTCCTCCGATTGCATCGGCCCATCTTCTCCCCACATATTCCTTCCTTCCAATTCTTTGAGAAGCAGCAGTGCGCTGAAAGGATGGGAAGCGATACAAAATATTTCCCTACACAAAAATCTCTCATTTTCAAATGTCTTACTTCACAAAGTTAAAAAGATGGGTAATTGAAGATGAGAATTATTTATCAGGAATTTTCTCACTACCACAAAGATGCAAGGGGGAAAAACTTTGTACAAACCTCTTCATCTATCTCGGGCTGACCATCAAACCGTAGAAGAACGGGTAAGACGTACGATTCGTCACTCTAAAATCAACAAGAAACAAGGTCAAATTACAGAATGCTATGTAAAAACAAAATGATCTCAACTAGCAAGTTTGAAGTTAATTGACTACTAATAAAAATTACTTGTTCTCTTGTACATAAAATGTATACATTACAGACAGCAGAGAAACAATAACTTCTGGTTGCAATTCAAGGAATTCAAGACTAAACTTGAGAGAAAAACAAAAAACGAGTACTACCAGTGGTCAAACAAAAAACAACACCCTTAAACAAATTCTATTTCTCACTCAAAATCAATTCTTAAAAGTCAAACATAGAAAGACTATTGAACAAACGGATGGGGAAAAGCAGATCTCCTTGTCTCAGCCCCTTCGCTCTGGAGAAATAGCCCTTAAGCCCCAAGAACATATGACCATTCCAAATTCAAGAACTAACAAACTGGTCCAAAGGAAAACAAATACAAGCCACCTACATTATAATTGCAGGCTAAACTAGATAAAAACATGATCATACCATAGTCCGGTCTATATCAAGATACGGAGCAAGTTCTTCAGCTGTGACAACACCACCATTAGATGCTATGTACTCCCCAATCTGCACATAAAATTTAAGAAATTTGAGTAAGGTATTAGATATTCTTTCTAACACAACATCTTTGAAAAGCATCAAGTGATCAGAATATTAGATCCAACGACCGTTAAAAGAAAAAAAAAAATCGCCAAGGCAACTCAATTTCAGTTTTTATTTTTTATCTCTAGTTATTTATTTACTTTTTATTAGCAATTGCTAATCCCGATCAAGAAATGTCCTCAGAAGACAAGGTAAATTTCAACTGCTTCTTATCCATATATCACTCAAGTCTTCTATCTATGTTAAGACCAGTAAATAGATAAATAGAACCAGGTCAACATCTTAAAAGAACTACCACCTTCAGTTCCTAATCAGAAGAGCATGCGTGCAAGTGCACAAACCAAAAGCCATTCCTAAACCTGTTCAAGATCGTAAACTTCATTGGGTAATTTATATTCATATACAGAATTTTAGTAATTTCTTTGACAAAATCGAGGAAACTAGGTTACTGTAATGTTTTTGCCTAATATAAAATTTATTGAAAACTATTTGACGAACAGAATAAATAAAGATGCAGCTAACAATAGCAGTCCTTTTGGATCTTTGACAAATGGCTCAAAAGGATGAGGAGTTTCTACAAATAGGTAAACTGGGAAGGAATAGAAAGGTGGCAGAAGGCCTGCAGAAATCAAGAGAAGTTTGACAGATTTTAACCAATGATTTATAACAAACAATGCAAGCAACGGACCACTGAATTCAATGCTGAAGTATTACCAACTTCCACCTTTTTTCTTCAATTCCTTGATTTGGATCACCTTCTCCGAACACAAATGAGAAAACCTAAAATATCAATGAAATATCAAAAGTCAAAAATTTCTTTCCTACTTTAGGAAGGACTGAGTGAAATATCAAACATAATCTAAAACCTTTACTTACAGATTCGATAAAATTCATTTTCTTATCATCATCATCTGTCTGTACTCGTCGCCTTCTATAATAATATGGATCCCAGTACCTTACATGATTTAAGAAGGGAACACAGTTACATGAAGTTTATTAGAATAAAGTTTGCGGCTAGATGAAAATTGGAAAGTTATCCCAGATCAATTTTATACTTCTTAATTAGTGGCTTTCATATAATTAATTTTGAACTGTTAAAATATTGGAAATATTACTGAGGTCTGAGACTAGAAAATATTTACCAAAACAGATCAGATGGAGAGATAAAAATATTGAATCCTGAATCAAACGACCTGCGTCGTCTCCCACGATCATCATCATCACTGCTTTTAGGAATCAGATGGTGAATACCTTTCTTCTATAAAGGATCCAACAATAATAATAAACATTTGCTATGATTTTAGTGTCAATTTCAAAATATACCTCTTACTTGAAAGGATGGCAATAATTGCAGTAAAAACAATGACAATTGAAGCTATGAGAGCTGTTCCAAAAAGAACCCTAATTGAATACTCAGCAGCAGCCTGCAATGCAAAGGATGTATCACCTTATGGTCCCTTTACAAATTAGGTAGCATAAACTCTTTTTCCAAGAACAAAATTTTGACACAGAATAGTATTGCAGTTGATACCTTTGCCTTGTCGATCACAGGTTCTACTTTTAACCTAAATGATTTGGCAGCAAGCTTCGCACGATAATTGTTCGGAAAAACATACAGGACATCACCTTCATCCGAGACCTGTTAAAACCATCTTGAAAACAATTGCATTCATGAATCAAGAACATCAAAGCACTTAAAGCCAAATCTAACAAGCAACTAAACAAGTTCTGTTTCAAAAGCTATCACAGCAAAAGACTTCCTCACACATGAAACAAAATAATTCAGTAATTAATAAATCATTTCAATTCAACATACAAGAAATTAAAATATGGCTATCATTTCAACCAAGATGCTTCTGTATTCTTTTTCATTTCTGAACTATTTTACACTCAAATCTTTTACACACATTCCCTAATTCAAGTTAAGTAACAGTTATAATATCTCTAATCTTTTTTCATTTGAAGCAACTATCTAGTGAATTTACACTAAAGGTTTATATTGTGTCTAGCACTACTTTTAGCACCACTACAAAGCAATTTCAAATTACCAAAAGTGCTTATTTTCTAGTGTTTAGTTCAGTTATATAAAAGTTCTTCTTAAGAGAGAAAAAGGGGAAAAAAAAAGGAAAACCACTTGAAGCCCTTTTCTAAGAAGCAATAGATAGATGCTTCATCAAAAAGCACTTCTGCAAAAAGCAGTTTTGCTCAAAATAGTAATGTAAAAACTGACATTACAAATTAATACCTCCAAAAATCCATCAGTATCAGCAGCAAGAGCCTGGAGAGCCTTCTGAGCTTCATTCAACTTAAGTCCAGCTTTACCCGCCACGTCACCAATAGTGACTCTCCGATTACACGCATCAACGGCGTCCATCGCTCGGTTCCTCACATCGGCCGGCAATTTATCGCTCTCCACAATCCTTCCAGGTCCGACTCCAACAGCGACGTCCGTACTCGCTTTGGCAACCGGAACCAAAACCCTAGAACCGGGAATTTTCCCGGAGATTCTCGGGAAAGGGAGTGGTTGGATTCTCGGGAAAGAATCGGGAGGTTTTAGGTTAATTAATGGTCGCAAGGGAGTGAAGAAGAGGCGAGATTTTGGAGTTGTAGTGAAGCATGTGGAAATTGAAGTCATTTTGAGCTTCGTTGTGAAATATGAATTTTGAAGTTTTTATAGCATAATAACTTAATAAGTATCTATCTGTTTGGTGAATGGTTAATAACTGACTGGCTTTTGGTTTTTGAAGATTTTTCATGGTGCAAAAGATTTCAAAGCTTATTTGGCCAAAAGTACTAGTGTGGATAGGATGACGATAGCGAATTCACCATTTTGCCCTCGTAGCAACACGGGCCTGCCACGAGGATCTCCTCTGCTCTCAAGTCTCTCCCCAAATAAAATCCAAAACAATCATTCCCAATTGTTTCGACAATAGAATAATTCCTCATCAAGGAAAAAAAAAAAAAAAAGACAAGAAAGAAAAGAATAATGCTACGTTTGCTTAATTCAGATAATTAGTTTATATCCCAAATTTATGGCAGCGATCCAGAAGGTTGGATACAAATAATACAATATACATCAATTTTTGAGATACAACAATTAAAAATAAAAACACATTCCAAGATAAATCATCTGAAACCACTGAGCTGCTCATCTCAATATTTCTGTCATAGTCTCCTCCACTAGAAACCTACAAGGAGTGAAAAGTGGGGTGCAATATCACCCACTTGATTTAATGATCAAACCATAGATGATCGATGCTTAGAGTGTGCACAGCCTGAGACGAGAGAGTGACAGCACGAATTCTTTATCTCCCAACCAAGCATGACATCTTAATCGATAAGCTGGTAGCCACCTCAAAGCTATGATGGGCCTTGTCTGGAAGATGCGAGTGTGAACTTACTAGGTGATATTACTAGCAACCTCAAAACATTGTGACATTACAATTCTGCCTTGGCACTTCATTCATTGCTAATGCTATATAGGACTGCCAATATACAAAAACAAAATGTCAAAAGCAGAATTATAAGTAGAAGATTTACATGTCCATAATAATGTATGATAAGACGGGTATCCTCCATTTTGCTATTGACTGTGTGATCAATTGACATACCTTCTATGACCTGCTGCACCCAAATGTGTTCTTCTTTTCTTTCAAAAGACTTCCCAGAACATCAAATCGATCACGGGACAATAACATCATCAAATACAAACTTGTTTTCTCTTTGTCAACAGATTCATATTAGTCCAGACTAACTGCTGTGCCAAAATCCAAAACTAAAAATGTGGATATCTAATCCATAGAACAACATTAACGCGTTTGTCTAACAGATTTCCTGGCATTGGAAAGCCCATCCATATAACTATTATATGTAGCAAGATCAGGTATAAATCCCTCATCTAACATCTCATTCACTAGATTCTCTCCCTCTTTCCTTCTGTTTTCCCTGGTATACCCTGATACCAGAATATGATACGTCATCCCATCTGGGTCCAAACCCTTGGTTGAAGCCAACAATCTCAATCTATCAGCATCCACCGTTCTTCCCACATCACAAAGATCTTCGAGAAGACAATTAAAAGTTACACTATCTGGTAGAATACCCTCTTTCAGCATCTTTTCCATCAAACCTGAGGCCTCCACTCCTTTCCTCAGCCTCCTCAAACCTTCAATTAATGTAGTACAAGCAATCACACTAGGCAAATTTCCTTTCTTCCACAACTCATCCACCACCTCTAAAGCTCTACCTGCATTTCCTTCCCCACAAAGCTTTTCCACTAGACCAAAATAATCAAAATCCTTGGGCCAAACCCCTCTCCTTGAAAAATCAATCACCAATTCACACGCCTTCAAAACCCTCCCTTCATTACACAACCCATCAACCAAAATCTCACAAGTCACACTCGAAAACTCACACCCAAGTTCAATCATTTCATAAGCCATGTTCACCCCTTCATCAAACTTCCTCTCCCCAAAAAACCCTCTAATCAAAGTATTGAAACTAACCACATTGGGATTACACCCCTTTTCTCTCATCTCTCTAAACAACCCCAAAGCCAAATCAAATTTTTTATTCCTACAAAAACCACTAATCAAAATATTAAATGTAACAACATCAGGCTTAACTCTATCCCTCACCATCCTATCGTAAAACCCCAAAGCTTTATCAAACTCCCTGCATTTCACGAACCCATTAATCAAAACATTATAAATACTCACACTCGGCCTCCCATCAATCAACTTCCTCATAGCTTCAAAAGCCAACAACCCATCATTCATTCTGTTAGCTTTGACAAAAGCATTAACTGCAAAATGAAATATACGCTCCATTTCAGGGCAAGAGAAAATACCATCGTTCGAACACGGGCAGGGGTTAGCTGAGATGAAATTGAGAACGGACTGAAGCTCAGAGAAACGGTAAGAGGAGGCGAGGGAGCGGACGATGAAGAGGAACGTCGTGTGATCATGGCGGAAGGAGTCGATAGTGGAGGCCCAAGCGAAGATGTGGAAGTCGTAGTGGGTGAATTGGGGGTGGTGGTGGAGTTTGGATTTGAGGAAGTGGAGGAGTGATGAGGGTGTGATTTGGTTGTTGGTGGGAGTTAGTAAGTGGGTTTTCAGGAAGCGGAGGAGGTGAGTGTGGTGAGCAGTGGGGGTTAGAGTGACGGAGGGGAGTGTGACTGGTGGAGTTTCCGGTCGGCTCGGGAGTGGAATCGATGGTGCCGGCGGCGGCGGCGGCGGCGATTTGTTGTGTATTAAAATCGGTGGCAGTTTCTTCTTCAAGCCTGCCATTCCGAAGGAGAGTATCAGTTTCAGCGGCAAACCGACTGCGCCACCAGCAGGTTTGATAGTTAAACTCGAATTTGGATTTTTTTTGTACCGAACTCAGCCCAGCCCAAATTAAACAGCATTTTATCTTTTTTGTCCCCATTGTTCTTAAAATATCATTGGTGTGTACTAATAAGGAATAACTAATAACGTTGGCTTCTCAATTTTTAGAGATATCAAAATTAAAGGTGCAACCAACATGTCATTAATTTCTAATATTACAACTGATAAGTTATAAGACTTTTGTGTTAGGATAAAAGTCCAATTGACATATTGTATAATTATTACACCGACATAAATATTTATATTTGATATTAACTAAAAAAATTTAGTTAGTATAAATAAAAATTATACATTTCACATTAGTAAAGAAATATTCAAATGACATGTCAGATAACTTTTATATCAACACAAAAATTTAATCAAATTTATTTATGTGAATTTTTAAGATATCACTATTAAAAGACATAATTTGTACTAATCTATGTTGAAATAATCACACTTGAAAATTTGGTTTATAAAAGAAGGATTCCTAAAAACTTGCACTTAATTAATTTCCGATCTTTCACGTGAGACTTAGACAAAGTCGATGATGACCCATCGTTACATTGAATCACGTTGGGACTTGAAAAATTAAAAAGGATTAAAAATGACCTTAACGTAATTTTTTGTGCTAAAACGCAGGGATCCAAATGTTATAATCACAAATTATGATAGCGATATGGGAACCTAAATGATGAAAAGCTAAAATTAAACATAATACACTAGTAGTCCTGCCCGCTCCTCTGGCCGCCGATTCTTTCGATTTCTCCTGAAACAATTTGATGGCATCCGTACAAGGGTTAATATCGCCGGCGAGAACTCGTAGCCTCCAGCCAGCTTCAGTCTCGGACCTGTTTTGGCTTCACAAGAATAACAACTCTTCGTTTTACGCGCCTTCATCATCACTCTCCAGTACGTGCACTTTCTTCTCAATCTCCCTACGATTTATACGTTTTCGAACTCACTTGTTTAACCATTCATTTTCTTTACAGGACCTTCGCGTCTATCTGTCCGTTGTGCAGTTCGTTTCCGCCCTTGCATTGATATACACAAGGTATTTTACGAGCAATCCTGTTTCTGTTAATCATTTATCCTTTTATGTTAACGACTTGCTTCATTGTTGGATTCTTTTCTTTTGTCATTAAATGGTTTTAGAAGTTCGATTTTTAATTAAGCATTTCGGTTATAGCAAACTCTTTTGAAATATTTGCTCGGTAACTTATTTGGTTTTCATTTCATTTAAGCTTAAGCCTTCATATTTTTCTTTGATATTTAACATATTAAAAGAATGGATTAGAATTTGAAAGGATGATTCTGAGGATTTGTCCCACATGATTTAATTATGTAGGTGGTGGAGTAGAAGCAAAATTTGTTTCATCTTTTATTTTTACTGGTGTGTGGGTGAGGCTGAACTTATTAATTGCTTGATTTTTATGAATTAAAGTAATTTTCTTATCAGGGAAAAGTGAAACAAATTGTTGGGTCCACTCTTCAGGACTCAAAGGATGATGGGACGAAGCTTGTAACGAATTTTGAATCAGATAAGTCGGCAGCAGAGTTTGCAAATTTATACAAAGAAGATGGACTTACAGGTGGTCATGCTATAATGCTTGGAGCAGACCCTTTAAGCAAAGCTGCAGCCATTGAAGCATTGCATGCCTATCCTGGTAAACCCTGTGTTTCCTTCACTTTTAATAGGGATTGTATTCTCATGAGAGTTCAGTATTATTTTGTTGTGTTTTCTTTGATTCTTACATGTTAGGGATTGTATTCTCATGAGAGTTTAGTATTATTTTGTTGTGTTTTCTTTGATCCTTACATGTTAAGAAATATTAATTAATTTTATCAATGATTTTGGTGGATGTTAGTGCTTTATAATTACAGAAGTTGTAATCATTGGGCTTATTATCATAACCATTTAAAAGAAACTGGATCATGTGCTACTTAGTGATCAAGAGCATATAGCTGGACAGGCTTGCATCTACAAAGTGAAGTGAAGTAAAAATTGCCTGGTTTTAATTTCCTAGGACAATTTGGATTCGTTTAAGTTTGAGATTATTTTAGTTAGTATTTCTTGTTCTTATTTTTATTACGCCTAGTTGGGGTTATAAGTTTAGAGATGTCACTTATACCGAACAGAATATTTATCCTCGAGCAGGAATGTAAATTGAAATCTTGGTTGCTGCAAAATTTAAATATATACATGTATGTAATGTTTTGGACTATCTTCAACCTATGGAGCATGGACAGAACTGCATGTTGGTTTCTTGAAAGAAAAGATTTTCTACTTTGGCTCACAGTGAGATTCAACCTGTGGAGATTTTTTGTGAGCAAGTTGCTTCACTTTAGATATATATATGTTTGATGATATGTTTAAAACTTACAGATTTTTCCTCTGCTGAAATTACTGCGAGGACTGGATAACTGTAGGAGGTTTGCAAGTTGGAGGTGGGATCAATTCTGATAATTCTTTGAGTTACATTGAAGAAGGAGCCACCCATGTCATTGTCACTTCTGTATGTTGACTTTTCCTGCAATTATCCTGCATCTATTAGTCCCAATCATGTTTCTCAATCAATACAACTTTTGTCAAATTGATATGCATGTTTCTGCTCCCATGTCTCTGTTGCTTAACACTGACTCCCCCATCCTCATCCAAATGAAAGAAGAATGTGTGCTATTGAAGTTTGCACTCTTCATTCTTAAATTTTATAGGGGAATTGCCACTTCGAAACCATTTTATGATCTTTTGCTTGGTGTTTGATACAATGAGGATATCACATTGGCTGTGCCATAAAAATTGGGAAGAATTTATTTTGCTTCATATTCTAAAGAATAGGGAAGAAATAATTTTTTACTTTTTATATTCTCCTGCAACAATTTTACTTGATCTTTATTATCGATTTTAGGTTATTCTTTGTGGAGGGGTTTTCAGTTTTATTATCATAGAATTCCTCAATATTTATATTCTTCTTGGATGGCGCAGTATGTATTTAACAATGGTCAAATGGACCTTGAACGGTTAAAAGATCTTGTTCGTGTTATTGGAAAGCAAAGACTTGTCTTGGATCTTAGCTGCAGAAAGAAGGTATGGTAATATATGATTTTCCATTTTTGCATAGATTGAATGCTACAAGTTTGTGCATTAACATCTAACATATTCTCTTTTGAAAAAAGTAATATCTGACATATTCCATGACTGGAGTACCGGAAATCTGAATTTTTAGTTTTGTTAGTCACTTAAGTAAACTAGTCCTTGTGCTTCCATGCAAATCAGGGTATTGAAAAGAATGCAAGTTTTGAAGCTAAATATTATCAAGCCAATTCTGTTGAAGGAGCTTTACCCCATATGTGCTTATTTTGATGTGCAGGATGGTAAATATGCAATTGTCACTGATAGATGGCAGAAGTTTAGTGACGTATATCTTGATGAGAGAGTTTTAGATTTTCTTGCCAGTTATGCCGATGAGTTTCTGGTTCATGGTGTCGATGTTGAAGGGAAAAAGTAAGTCTTAATGACCATAAAAGATTTAATTGGAATTGCATCATCCCGACTGATTTAAGATCGATCAGCCCTTTAATCTTATAGTTTAAGGAATTTGCTATTTGGAATTAAAATAGTACAAGGAAAAGGATTATGACTTCATTTGATAATTATTCATTTACATCAGACCCAACACTTCTGGAATAATTAATTTGGAATTTCTAACTGTTTGTTTATTGCAGGCTGGGAATTGACGAAGAGCTTGTGGCATTGCTTGGCAAGTACTCACCGGTGGGTAACATATGATTGCTTTTTGTAATTATATTCGTATTCTTTTAATTGTAATGCAGAATGTCTTGCAATTTCCTCATCTCTTTCCATATATTTTCTTATGAAAAATGCTATAGATTGGTTCTTATAATCAATGCCCTGCATGATCCTATTTATCCTCCATAATCACCAATACAACGATCTCAAGCCCTAGGTGATGGTGACTGCAGAACTACAGGGTGTTTTAAGGCAGTCCGAAAGTACTTACTATGTAATTATTGATTCAAAATTAGAGTGGTGACTGATGCCCTAATGGTGGCAAACTAGGAGCTAAACTCATTTGACTCTAGGCTTCATTTCACTGTGATCCTGTGAATCTATGATGCAATCTAATTCATTTAGATTGTTCATGCATTGTTGTTTTTGAGTGTCAGATTCCTGTGACTTATGCTGGTGGTGTCACAACAATGGCTGATCTAGAGAAGATCAAGGTGGCAGGAATAGGACGTGTGGACGTTACAGTTGGCAGTGCTCTGGACATTTTTGGTGGCAACTTGGCATACAAAGACGTTGTTGCTTGGCATGCCCAGCAGGAGGCCTTGACAGTTCAGTGATTTCAGTTTGCTTCTTGTACTATCTGGCTTTCTAATGTGTTACAAAGATGTTAATTTAGCATGAATGGACTATAAATTTAATTTATTTTGAAATACCCTTGTTGAACATTTTGTTGCCTCGGTGTACTTGGAAGGATATTTTTCCCAAAACAAACAATTTTCTAATAAATGGAAAAATAATTTTACGAAAACTTACAAAAGATTTGAAGTTCGAATTTTTAATTTTAGTACTAAGAAGGTGTTTGGTTTTCATTTATGCAGTATTTAATATATATTTAAAATAATGTAAGAATCGAAGTAAATTTGAAGGGATCGTCCAGGAGGAGAAAACGGACGGGAAAGATTCATTAGAGGACTAAAGTGTGAAATCACAGAAGGTTGGTCAGACTCGAGTAAAAATAACCCTTTAGAGGGTGGTTATTAAATATTGCGGATTAAATGATTAATACGGGAATAATACTTCCCGGGAAAACTGTAACCACCGCTTGGATAAGCAATAATCACAAAGCCTCTCCAACAGAAATTCAAAAAGAAAATGCTTCTCTGCAAGCCTTCACTGTCGCTGATCACTCCCTGCACCCTCCCCAAAACCCTAACCCTAAAACCTACCAAGAAACCATCCTTAACAATCACCAATTCTATCACCACCAATAATGAAAGAAAACCCACATCAGCTTTTGAAGCTAGAGTCTCTCTCGTCTTCGCTCTCGCATCCCAAACTTCATCCCTCTCTCAGCGACGTAATGTTATCATAATTCTATTTTTAATAAATCATTTGTTTCTGTGACTCTTTGTTTCTAATTTTGCCTAATTTTATTTTTTTGCAGTTTTAATGGACTTGGCAACTGAAACTGCCAAATACGTGTTCCCAAAAAGGTTCGAGAGCCAGAATTTGGAGGAAGCCCTGATGGCAGGTAGATATTTTTTTTTTAGGGGGGGGGGGGGGGTGGTTGGATTTGATTGAAATTTTATAGTCTAATTATGTGTAGTTGAAGTTTTTTGTTTATGGTATACTTATGAATTTAGCGGTTTATTTATTGGGTTGTGTAGTTCCGGATCTTGAGACAGTGAAATTCAAGGTTTTGAGTAGGAGAGGTCAGTATGAGATAAGAGAAGTTGAGGTATATAAATATAGTTGTTTATAATCTCTATGTTTATCTGGTAATTTCATTTGTGCATTGTGTTTTAATTGGGGCTGGTTTGTGTAGTCCTACTTCATTGCAGAAACAACGATGCCTGGGAGAACTGGATTTGATTTGAATGGTGCGTCTCGATCTTTCAATGTGTTGGCTGAGTACCTGTTCGGTAAGGTAGATAGGATTGTTTTCATCATTGATTCCGTGCATTTGATGTGTAAGTGTCTCTCTTGGTTTGCTTATTGCGAATCTTGCCTATTGCACTATTTTCAGAATACAAAAAGGGAGACAATGGAAATGACCACTCCTGTTATTACACGTAAGACTCAATCTGATGGGGAGAAAATGGAAATGACAACACCTGTGATATCCAAGAAGGTTAATCAAATATCCATGTGAATATTTATTATTTCCAGTATCATGAAATTTTTTATTTTTGAATTATATTTATATATATGTATATATCCATGTGAATATACGGCATATAATTGTGTCTTTTCTTTCTGATTTCTGTTACAGGATGTTGTTGATGAGAAATAATTTAATCAAATATGCTTAGGTTTGGGATGTATATAATAGTTTTCTAATTTTATTTTTTAACTTCACGATGATAGCACGAGTGACTTAGTGTCACGCTGCTAAGTTTTTTTTTAAAAAAAAAATATGTTCTTTAGGTTTCATGAACATTACTGCAGGGAAGTCTCAGTTTTCATATGTTAGATTTCCGGATATACAATTGACTTAATGCCTGCACGCGCAATCAGCCATTGAGTCAACCCTTTTTGCGCCCTTTGCTTGATAACCAAGCCCTTGCATTGATATTAGATAAGCAGAATGTTTGACACTTAAATGATTAGATTTATTCATCCATCTTTTCTCCAGAAGTGTTCTTATAGACACACACATATGATTGTCTAAGCGTATAAAATATTTACAGCTGGAAGATCAAGATGAGTGGCAGATGTCTTTTGTCATGCCCTCGAAGTATGGAGCCAACTTGCCTTTGCCTAAAGATCCTTCTGTGAGGATCAAAGAGGTTCCAAAGAAAGTTGTTGCTGTAGTTGCCTTCTCAGGTTTGTATGTTTTATGTTTGCTTAAAGGTGTACATGATCTAATTGTTAACAAGAAAATCAGAAAAATAAAATAAAGCAGCTTATTTGGTTGTTATTATTTTGATGAAACTGGATATATGCGTCGTCTCATAATCATTTTTTCCTTCAACTTGTGTAGTAGTGCCTGTTAACCATTTACTATTGGCATGTAATTTAAAATATCTGCGGCAAGAAAGTATAGCCATCATTTAATATTTTCGCCATTATGTGGAAATAGCATCGACAGAGAAATGTTGCACTAGAGTAAATTAGAGAAAGCTTTTTGGAGAGAGCATTCAAAATTTAAAGGAGCACAATCTGAAGAGTGGATAATTACAATTGTTGAGGTCTCTACTGTGGAACACTACGTGGTTATTAATCTCTTTCTTCTTTACTTGGAATCAGGTTTTGTTACTGATGAAGAAGTAAAACAACGGGAATTGAAATTACGGGATGCTCTGAAAGGTGACAGACAGTTTCGAGTCAAAGAAGGTGCTTCGGTTGAAGTTGCACAGGTATCCCAAGTTGCATAAGTCTGTGATTAATTTAGATTCTAGATACTCCATTTATAGACTGTCTTTTTATTTGTCTTTGGACGTTTTTAAATGTGAATGCAGTATAATCCACCATTTACACTTCCATTCACACGTCGTAATGAGATTGCTCTGGAAGTAGAAAGAAAGGAAGAATAGCACTTTACAAGTGGTTGTGGAAGCTTGAGGCATACTGTATAGTAAATTTACACTCTGCTAAGAAAGATAAAACATCTTGTGTATATCTGCAATCCAAGTTTCATAATGCATATGTTTATACAAACAAAATCTGTGAAGTGACTTGTAAATCCTTAAAGCACTCATTTTGCAACTGAATATGCATCATAGCTTGTATTCAGTGGTGATAATTTCCTAAGTTCTTATTTGATGGATTATCTGTTGTAATGTTTTATTGGGATCTGATGTAACTGAATTCTTACCACGTGTCAGAACATTCTTATCTCCCACAATACCAAGAAAACGCCATATATTGCTAGTAGAAAATTGAAAGAGGAAAGGTAAAAAACTGGTCAATACTTTCAGAACTTGAAGTTATATCTATTACTCTATTGGAGTGTCTAATTTTTTAGCTGTCGCTCTGCTTAGTTCATCCTAAGTTTTTCATTTGTTCATATATGCTTGAAGAGGAAGATAGATCACCTTGTAAAAGTAATGTTATACAAGCATGCTAAGGAAAAAAGTTGCTTTTTGAAGCTGAATGTTTTTCTAGTATTTGTTTCAAATGCTTAGCTGATTTCTACTAATATTTAACTGTACCTTAAAATAAAAACAACTAGAACAAGTTACAGGTTTTCCCCTGTGATGCAAGCATAGTTAAACAGAGGTAGCCATTTGATGCAAGCATGGTTTATATTACTAATAATAAACCTATAAAAGAACAGAGTTGGATAATTGAAGAGTGACAAAACAGCTTTTGCTTAGAGTGCGAGTGAAAATCACGTTCCGCAATGTACCCAAAAGCCAATGAACGGCAAGAATGTCCACTGCTTCCAGTTGTCAAAGAACTCAATTGAGTTAACAGATTGGATGTTAAAATAATATGAAAAGTGATAAGAGATCATTACTTTCATTAAGCATGACATCGCACCTGATGTAATGAAGGAAGCTGCATCGAATAGAATGTGAAAACCTCTATAGTTGGGAGAAGACGATCTCAAATCCAGTCAACCACTAAGGCTGATAGTGGGCAAGTTACTCATGGTCGATCTCGTAGATGTGATCATCCCACTGAGGTCGTAGGGCTCTTTTTAGCCTCCTAATTATTCCTCGCCTTATTTTGCCAATGTTATTCACATGTAACATGTTAACATATACTGTCAATCTCACTTGCTAGTTTGATTAGGTTTTTTGGAATATTTGTTTGCTCTTTTTCTCTAATCTTGGCAATTGGCATTTTATATTTATCCCCTGAATTATGAACATCCCAGTCTGTGCTGTGGGCAGATGATGGGAGACAAATAGAAAAAGTTTCCTGTCAGCCAACCATGGGATGCCATGCGATTAGTGACATACTTCAGTGGGGCACCCCACTAACCATGGTAACTAATACATAAGCGGTTGATCTCTCTGGTTGTTATATTATATGAGAGCTTTAATTCTTTGTCATGGAATGTCACATTGCTTTCAGCTATTGGTATAATTTGAAGATTGTGCTAAGCATTTAGACTATTCAGTAACTATTGTGCATCAACTTGATTAAGGGCCAGTTTGGTAATGCTGCAGCTTTTAAAATAATTGCTGTTAGCTGTGCTGTAGAAATAATCAGCTGTGAAGAGAATCAGTTAAGTGTTTGGTAAATTTTATTTTCAAAAGTACTGTGAATTTTGAAAGCAGTTATGGGTGTTTGGTAAATTTTATTGTTAAACTGCTGTAAGAAAATAAATGACCAAAATGTACATAATGTAAGATGAAATTTACTTATACATATAAAAATGCTGTAAGAAAATAAATTTACTTGCACTAGAGAAGTTTTGATAGAACACAAAATATGAAGAAATAGGGTAAACGAAAGGTGTGCGTTAATTATAATAAAAATTTATTAAAATATTGATTTTATTTCTAATTTAACTAAGGATAATTTCGGGTTTAAGTAATAATTGTAAGGATATTTATGAAATTATATTAAAGGATAAAATTGATTCTCAAAATCAGAATCTAAAAGTTACTCTTTCCCTGCTTTTCAAAATCAGCTGTAGGAGGAGCTGATTCGGGCAAAAGTGATTTTGATTTTCTTTTACCAAACACCAAAATTAGCTTTTAGATTTTTAAAATCACTTTTAACCCTCCCAAAAGCAATCCCAAACGGGGCCTAAGTGGCCTTTCACAAGCTTGAACAGTTTATCTAGTGCGTCTAAAGGGTACAACCAATGAGTACAGTTGACCTAATGTGTCTAAAGGGTACAACCAATGAGTACAGTTGACCTATTCGTGTATTTAGAATGATGCAAATAAGGTAACATTACTGGGTGCTCTGTCGAATCCAGAATATATTTTTCTTGTTTTGATCTTTTGCTCCAACATTTTAGTTAGATTTGAAGTGATCCATCTTCCTTTTTACCATTTTTATGTGCTTTTCTCTCTCTCTCTCTCTCTCTCATTTTACATCTTATTTCTACTCTCTCTCTCTCTTCTTTTCTTTCTTTTTTTTTTTCCTTTTCAAGTTTTTTTTAAAGGTAAGAGGGGTGAGCAAACTCAAATACAATTTTTTACCCTCTTACCATCCCCAAGAATCAAACTCAAGTTTTAGTAGAGGCTACAGCTGCACTGCAACCAACCCGACCACGCCCTTGAGGTTTATTATGCTAGAATTTGATTTAATGAAATTAAGATGTTTTTTGGTATTAAAATCACAACTGCTCTAGAAAAAAAAAGGTGTAACTATAAAATAAAAGTTAAGATATTATAGAATTTTATATCATATAAATATTAAATCAAATCAACATAACTTTCAAATTATAATATTAGGTGTTTAATAACTAAGTATTCTAATACCGTATCTTTTAAGTTAAAACATTTTGACTATATTGCTAACCAGAGCTTAAGTTATTGAACACATGATTATGTCAAATTCCTACTTATGATAAATAATTTTTCTTGAGTTACTTTTTTTGATAATTCATAGAGTTGAGATCCAAGTTGTTGTCCTAATATTAAAAAATTAAATAAAAAAAAAAGTTGAGAGTTTGTTGTAGCATTGGAACAGGAGCACACCAGAGAAAAGAAACAAGCTTAATATATTCATCCATTTCACATATTCATATATGCGCGTTTTTACTGGATGAAGTTGACTTGTCCCAGCACTTCAAATATTTAGTGCCTAGCATAATTATGAACACCAACCAGAACTGCCAAATGGGGGCAGCACTAGCGGAACCGCCATCAAGTAAACAATGATGTAAAAGATGAATTGTTATTACTCATGTTTATCTGTCTTCTTAATTATGATTAATAATAGGATTTACTGAAAGTTAAGCTGTAATGGATGCTTACATTGCTTTCTTCCATTTTTCTCTTTTTCTTCTGACTGAGCAGGTGGGTCTAAAGAGATGTCCGTTAAATCTCCTCAGATGAGCGACGAAATGCTAGTCGTCGCACCACACATTATTGTGGATTTGTGGTCACCTGATCATTGGCCGGGTTGTGGGACGCCAGCCAATAATCAGGTGACATGTGGCTCGTGTGCGGTGGCGGGCCATCAGTCTACTCTGCTCACGCTGCATCATATTTATGTTTGATTTTGGGTTCTTTCGTATTAGTTTATAAAATTACTTTTTTAACATGAAAATTTCCACAAATTGAGGTTTGAATTACAAAGACTCGAGAAATTGCCTACTACTTTCCATATCATATTTTTCAGAAACATATTCAAACATCTATGTTATTGTTGTTTTAATCTAATATTAGATTTTGGGGAATAAGTTTAATTAGTGATTTTGGGTACTGCTCCTCGAACGAACTGATTGCTTTCATTGATTTATATAGGGAAAAAAAAAAGAAAAAAAAAATCTCTTTAATTGGCAACGGCATCACATGGCTAAAAGTTAACATGTTTCCGAGGTCTCAGCGACATTGCATGGGAGGTTTACTAGGAATACCAGATTTTAACAGGGAAACAAGCAAGAATAAGCCAAGACATAGCTGCTTTCTTTGTTGCTAATTTTTATAAGATGGTAAACCCTTGTGATGAAAATACAAGCTAATTGAGCTGAGCTTTTTGCTATATGTATCATATATATAGTTAATTTCACTGTCTATCTTTCTATGTTAAACTAACGAAAGATTATAGAAACTAAAGGAGTTTACATAGTGTATGTTTTGCTAGTCTATTTCAGGTATGCTTTCCAGCTCAGGCTTCCACGCTTTAGTGTTATCACCACTTTGGAAATCATCAGCACTTTGTTTACTCTGAATCCGAGAAACCATATCTTTAACTGAAACTCCTTGTTTCTGCAGTAACTCCTCCAGCTCTTGCTTACTGATAACCAACTTAATCCTCACAACACCGCCTCTTTCCTTCGCCCCGGCTCCCGCCTCTTCATCCGAAAACCTGACCTTCTTTTTCTGAACTTTCTGGGATGGCAATGGAACAGGTACAAGAAAATACAAGTTCCCACCAACCAGTTTAAAGTCTGGCCTGAGATGCCTGATTTCGGGAAGCGAGTCAGAAATTGCATGGCCAGAAAATTCTGCTAACACATCCTGAACTCTGATGGGTTGATTATATTCAAGTATCTTACCATCTGTTTTCATCACCTTAATCACTTTTTCTTCAAGGACTAAGCAATTCCCCATGGCTTCTTTTTGGTGCCTTTTCATTATCATAAGAGCATATAGTATCGATGTATTGTATTTATAGGAATATAGTTATGAAGTTGCCCTCATGATTTGCAATTATTCACAGAAATATCCCTATCTTGTCCGTAATTGGACCCCAATTCTTTAGACTTTTCGCGCTGGTGTGAACTAAGGATTCCATCACTGATGGTAACGCATTCACCTTCCAACTCAGGAATTGACTCACCAAGTGAAGTTTTTTGAGTAAACGCAAAATGGGTAGATAAAATAGAATCGGTATAGTGGATTAATCGCATGCGAATGAAACTGGATACATCAAAAACAGAGTTGGTTGCATTTGGAATACAAGTGGAACGTGACCAGACCCCATTGCTACAGTAAGATCGGCTAGCCACTAGCTGCCCTGGCATTTGATGAATGCATCCAATGGACAATATGGACTAGGGGACCGCGACTTTGTGGTTGACTCAAAGCTATTTTTGTGTGTGCGCAACATTGACTATTTGCTGTCTTGCTTTGTCTTTAGCAGTAACCTTCAACAACATGCGTGAAAAGACTCCCCTTTACCGTTCGTGGTCGGCTAACTATGAATTAAATATATTAATTTATATACTAGGAAATTTTTAAGTAAGTTTCCTACACATTAACCAGATAACAACTCTTTATATGTATATATTTCCTCTGCATTTTGCCTCCATTTTTTTCCGCCTTGGTTAAACGCCAAATTAATTATTAGCGCATTTTCCAAGTTAAATAAATTTATATATGAGCTTAGTATGTATTTGATCATCCCTAATACGATTATACTTTAATTAGCTAACTTATCACGATCAAATGCCCTTTGTGGTTATCTAACTGATACAAAACTGATTAAGCTAGTCGGATCTCCACTCTTCATGTCAGCATCTCACAGCTAGCGCCTAGCAGTGAGTGCGGGCTAGCTAGCTAGCCTTCTCCAAGTAGCAGCTTGCTTGCAGTCCAAGCTTCAACCGAAATTAACGGCAGATTTGTAACTTCGGGCAAATATCATGAGGTCTGAGGTATACCACGTCAGTCATTCACACAACCATGCATCCCATAAAATTAAAGTGCTCAAATGTATACATTTATCTACTGTAATCCCGGGTTAAATTTAATCACTGTGCAACCCAGATTTCTAGGCTAGCCGATGAAATTTACTCACAATCAAAAGAGACGATGTTCCCATAAAACACGAGCCCAAAACCTGAGGGGAGAAAAATGTAGACCATTCATTATTCAGCTGATTACCCCTTGTATAGGCGAAAACTAAATTTACTTATTTAATCTACAATGAAGACAATTGACCAGAGAAAAAGTGCATGAATAATGGAGATTGGAGAATATTATAAAGAAACGAGTGGTGTTGTGTTAATTTACAACTGCTGTTTTCAACACGCATGCGTGCTAAATATTATATGGCTGTGATTCTTCTTTTAAGTTAGTGGAGGTAGAAAAATCAAGAGCCTAGCTCGATCTCTTTTGGAAATTTAGCGGAAACAAACTAATCAACAAAATTTATAGAAAAAAGAGAGAGAAGCTGGATAGTAACTTTCCAAAAAGAGCACTTAGCTATCGTATCTAGCCTGCCTGCCTACCTCGCCACCATGGTAGACTGATGATAGCGAAATAACTTTTCCGTTTTGACTAATTAAGAGTAATTCTTTTAATTAGGACTAATTAATACTGTTGTATACAAACGTACATATATAATTGATCTAGTGAGCAACAACTACACACATGGAGAAACTTTGTAACGCTTCATTAAATTGATTAATTAATCAAGCTGAAGTTATGAATTAATTAGATTACATTATGTGAGATGGATGATGCAAGCGATGTTGGCCTTGGTATATTATTGTAGACATATATCAACAAGTTTATATATTTTTTATTAAAAAAATTATTTTGATGTATACGGCACACACGTGAGTTGGGTTGAATTCAGAATTTTAAGCACGTTGGCCTTAAAAGCACGGCACGATTGTAGATGGGACAAAGCACGGCACGCGAAAAAGTTCGTTTCATTTTTTAATGAAAGTGAACTTAAAATTTTTATGATTTTATAAATAACTTGAAATTGAATCTTTTAATATATTTTATTAGCTCAAATTTTTTAATTTATTTAATTCTTAGTTTCTAAAAAATTATATTTGATTTATATTTATAATTTATTAAATAAATAATTGATATCATGATTTTAATAAATAAAATTATAAATATCATGATTTTATAAATATGTATTATATTATTATAAATTATGATATATGACTCTACATAATTCCAAGTTAACAATTAAATTAACGCTTAAAAAAATTATTATTGTTGTTGTCATTAAGTACTAAAAAAGAATTCTCATACCATAGAGTCAAACTTAATAACTAATATTACATTATCCTATTATTATTAATTTATTATTATTGAATCTGGACTTGAGTTTTGAATTTTTTATTTTTATTAAATTTGAATAAAGGCACATGGATACAAAAAACTATAAAGGCTTGAAAAAAATAAGAAAACAACTTGGCATGCACTCTTGAATAAATAAAAAAGTAAAAAAAACTTAGTGGCATTACTTTCTAGGCACGGCACCGCACGTGTGAGCACGGCACGAGTGGGCACAACACATGTGCCGGGCCGGGTCTAAGCAAAAAAAATTAGACACAGCACGACACAGCACGAAACGCATAACGGGCATGGTACGGCACGAGTACGAGCACGCGTGAACTTCCTATGATGGGTTTGGGCCGGCACAGCACGGCCCGTTGGCCATCTCTAATACATCCATACATACAACTTATGCTAAATAAATATCTAGGTTTTAAATATATAATGGATAGTGGCAGTGTCACATTAATCGGTTTTGTATAACAACTATGATGGTGATTATATTTATATTTCTAATTTCATAATCATTTCTGGGCAGTTGATAATTATTTTAATTAATGAAAGATCATAATTAATCCAAGCTGCTTACTTGAAATCAGTGCATGAATCATGAATGAAGATTTCTTTGGCGGAAAAGAAACCATAAAGAGATATAAAAAAATCTTTCTTTAGCCAAGTGCTTTGAGCATTTATTATCATAAATAGTTCTTTATTAATTTTCTTTTTGGAATTTTTCCCCCCTTTAAAATAGATTACAGTGGTGCAATTATGTCAGCATGATGAAAATGGCCCGTATTGTATTTTTTTTTTTAAATTATATATTCTATTGGGATTTCGACATATAAGTGGCCTAACTTTAGCGATGTAATTTTTGCTTTTTCTCTATTTCACTTTCTCCTTAAAGCCTAACTTCAGCAAAATTCTTTAGGTCCTGAATGAGATTTTATTTCATTTTCTTTTTATGATGCATGTCATTGTCAATGCAAAAGTTCCACAATCCATGATCCATGGCGCTCTTTAATTTGCTGTTTCAATCTTCATCGATGAGCTTTAGCTCTAGACATCAAATGTGGCGTGCTACATGCACTTTCCTGAAAGCTTTCTAACATTGTTATCGTTGTTGAAGGGAAGAATTGCGATAAATATATATTCAGCCCCCATGATGTCATTCTTCAGTAGTTTATTTGTAGGACTTAGTTATGGTACCACAGTTGCACTCAGTTATTGGATCTCTCACCATAACTGAATCTAATGACTAAAACAACTGTGGTATGATATCACAGTTGTATAAAGATTATGAATAATTAATATTATTTTATTTATGAAAAAATAATTAATTTTTTTTTTTTTTGGTTTGCAGTTATTGTAGCATGCGCCATGCAGCTATTTGTAAGTTAAACATACAAACCTTCAATCTTATTAATTTTAGATCGGTGTTAAGCACGCATAAATTTAGATCAAATTGTAATAAAGAAAAATAATCAATTATCATAATTTGGTATTCATTTATCATATTTATACGCATGATATGATTATGACTCTTGTCATACAATGAAATTCATTGTTTTCATATGTGCATGCGATTATAATCTTGATTTTTACTATATGTGCACTTATATATCTCTATTGAGAAAGATTTTTACGTGATTATTACACTCACACTTAATGAAAATGGAATATAAAAACTTGTATATATCTACACTAATATAACAATTGATACGGTGCGACGAAGTCGATGATCAGATCAGTTGCAGTATAAACTTTGAATTATTCATTCATCCTTATTCCTTTTTTTTTTTCCTTTACATTTATTTTGCCGTTGATCATTTCTCTTATTCTTCTTCTTTATGCTAGCTAGTAGTTTAGTTATCTTGGTCGATGGCTCTTTGGATCTAGCTACTCCATTTGTCGAAGTACATACACTGAATTCCAATTTGATTTTGCAGTAAATGATAGGCCTTGAACCACTTAATTGAACTGGGAAAGCAACTGAAACTTTCAACACAGACAAATATTCGTTTTCCATTTTCCAACTCCTAGATTTTCTTCTCTGTTTTTACACGCACTTTCCAAAAGAAACTTTAATTTTCCCTCCTCAAGACATTCTCGCTCCCTTTTTTTTTTTTTTTGTCGTTTTGTCGCTTCTAGACTTGGCAGAAAGGAATGCTTGGCCGGCTGACATGGCACTCGAGACCGCGACACTTGTCTCTCTATGGTTGGGCGGCACCGCCTTTTAGAATTTCTCTGTGGTTCAATTATGTCTCGGCTGCAGCTTTAAGATGAATTCGTCAACCTCTAATAATTATATTTAGCTTGTAATTAACAACCATCGACTTTTTAACTTCTCGTATTATGTGGTCATTGTATTCGTTGTAACTTTAAACACCACAAGTAATTAAACCCCTACCTATTAGCTTGAGGTTGAATTTTGGATAGTCTTCATAATTTTACTTTTGATTAAGGTAGCATTCATTTTTTTACATCATATATAATAATAAGAATAATGTTAGATATTTTAAAATTTTATTTTAAATTTAATCCTAAATAATGTATCTTGTGATGTGTCTTTTACAAGTAGCATGGCACATGGTTTAGGATAAAATTTTAAAATTAAATTTTGAGATGTATTGCACTGCTCATATAATAATAAACCTCATAAATATGTTTGAAAATAGTTATCACTCTTATAAATATGCTTGAAAATAGTTAACACTCTTATTAATTTTTAATAGGCCCAAAAAATAAAAATAAAAACCTCAATTGATTGAATGATTGATTAACAATGATTTAGACAATAATATTCTTACATTGATTTGTTTTTCTTTTCATCTTTGTTTTGATTCTTTTCGATTGCTATTAATTAAGATCGATCCTCTAAATATATATATATATATATCATGCCAAATTATTATATGTGCCCTTTTCGTTTTCTTATGCCGATATTTAGTGTTTATTGATTAATAATTTTGGTTGGGAATCTAATTTTATTGTTTCTAGTGTAGTATTACGTTTCAATATCATATTAATGCAACCTAAATTTTGCAAGAGTAACGAGCAACAAAAGGATAGATACTGAAGTTCTGTCATAGTTTCACTATCTCTATGTTTTTAATGTTAAACTAAAGAAGATATTATCAAAAGAGATAAACAAGTATACATAATATTTGCATGATTTGCTAGTCAACTTCAGGTATACTTTCCAACTCAGGCTTCCACCCTTCGTTGTTATTACCGCCATCCTGGAAACCAACGGCCTGAGAATTGGTGCTTTGTTTACCCTGAAGCCAAGAAGCCACATCTTGAACTGAAACTACTCCTCCTTTCTGCAGCATCTGCAAATCCTGCAGCTCTTGCTTACTGATCACCACCTTAATCCTCACAACACTGCTTGTTTCTTTGGCTCCGTCTCTGGCTTCTTCCTCCGAAAACCTCACCTTCTTTTTCTCGACTTTGGGGGATGGCAATGGAACAGGAACAAGAAAGTATAAGTTCCCACCAAGGAGTTTAAAGTCTGGCATGAGATGCCTGATTTCAGGAAACGAATCAGAAATTGCATGGCCTGCAAATTCTGCCAGCACGTCCTGAACTTTCATGGGGGCTTTATACTCAAGGATTTTCCCATCTGTTTTCATCACCTTAATCACTTTTTCTTCAAGCATTAAGCAATTCCCCATGTCTTCTGCTTTTGGTGCTCTATTACACTTTTCTGAGAGTTGGATTTCTATTTAATTCTAATTAAGAGTAAGAGAAGCATAGGATTAGGATGTGTTGCATTTATAGAATTTTAGTTATGAAGTTGCCCTCATAATTTACAATTATTTACAGAAATCCCTTATTTGAAACGGGACCCCAATTCTTTAGACTTTTGCTTTTAATTCACGACTTCATCATTGATGGTAACTTAACCATTTAGAAATTTTGCAAATCAAAGATTGACTCACTAAGTGAATTTGAGTTAAATGGGGTAATTAGTAAAATCCCTATAATACTTTAATTTCGTGGTAAATTGACGAATAATACATCAATTAAACTAGGGTCACCTAGTTAAGTCTTTTGTGTGCGGGCTAAAGAAGATCTATTAATGCAGCAAATTTTGGTATTCTTGTCTCTTAATCACTGCAAAGGAGTCACAATCAACGAGTTTCAAGCTGGTGGATCATCGAAACAAGTGGAATGTGACCAGATTACATTGGCGCGCGATTGTTACTTGTAAGTGATTGATCAATAGGTCCAGTCGAGTAGGGACCGTAACTTGTAAGTGATTGACCACGTTGGTTGACTCTAGTTATTTCTACGTGTACAACGTTTACTATTTGCTCTTTAGCTTTTACCAATGTTTTTCTATATGGTATTAGAACTAAATTTATGTACAAACCAGGTAAAAAGATCAATCTACTCATGACCACAAGTATTTGAGGATAATGTTCCGCATTTGTTGAGACAGAATCTAGATTAAGAATATAAATTTGAGGCAACTTTCAATTCTTGAGTTAAAACTTTTGAGTATAAATTAGATTCATAAATTTCTATCAATAATTAAACATCAAATTATTAACATATTTTCAAGTAAGTAAGAAGAAAATGTTTGTATGAGCTAACATGTGTATTAAAGTATTAAAGTTCTTTGTAGTGTCAGGTAATTGGTGACATACAACAAATTCCGAAATACAAATTTATTCGTATCAGAATTTGTGAGGAATTTTGATTTAAATTTGAGTGAAGTAAAAACAAAGGTTAAATAATCAAGTATTTCAGGAATTTGTCCCAGAATTTGAATTCTAAGTGTTTTGGCTGTTGATTTGTAAATACTACATCACTTTATTAATTTTTTTAAAATTAGAAGACAATAAGAACGTTGATGGTGAATTTTATAATGGTATTTTGAACACATAAAAGTAATTTCCGCACCCATTGTTTTAATAAAGTTTATCTTACTACAACAGGCTTGAAGGAAATTACTATTGAAGACAAAATAAAACAATGAATAATAAGATAATAATTCTTTATTTTCTTAATTCAATAAAATAATATTTCATCTCTGCAAATTGCACCCACTAAATTTTGCACTCATCTAACATGAACTCTAATTCGTCTATGTTCAAGTTCTTGACAAAACTTAATTTTTCACGAGAAACGAGTTCGCCACAATCAGATACTTACACACACGCACACGCCACGCAAAAGTTAATGTACATGAAAAGAATCTCAACAAGTGTGAATTTAAAAATTAGAAATTGATGCTTTTGAAATTATATTTCCTTCTTATCCATGAACCTAAATTAAATAGAGGAGATTAGTGATGGTGGGTGCATAAAAAATAAGTTACAATGATGGGAAAAAAAAAGGACAAAATGAAAAGAGGATATATAATTTAATTTAGATTATTTTTGAGATTATAGGAGGTGTATACAGTAAAAGTTAAAATTTTAAATTTTAATCCTGGGTTTATTAAGAAAGTGAGTTTAAAGAGAAAAATCATGAGCTTAAATAGTCCCACCCTTTCATAATTTCGTATCGAGAATGAATTTCTTTAATTACCATATACAAACACAAATTAAACAAAATTCTTGTTTAAGATGACTATCTTTCTCAATACGATAGGATTCTAACTTTAAATTTCAAAAAATGATACTTATCATATAAGATTGCCTGACTTTCGACAAAAGTCATGTAGATATATTGAGCATTTTCAATCCCTAATTGAGAAATTTGCACTTTAGATAAATTGTAAATTCATGGAAAGTGATTCAGTCCCATCAAATCCCCATCCAAAAAACCCGTTGTGGTTATCTAACTGATGAAAATTAATTAAGCCAGTTAGGTCTCTGTGTATAAATGACATCATCCCACAGCCAGCAATGAGTGTGGACTCGCCATCTTCAATTTGCAGCTTGCTTGCAGTTCAAGAGTTTCAAGTGAAATGGCAGAATTGTGCATGTAATATTCTTGGGCAAAATTGAGGCCATTTTCAAAGAAAGTTCAGAATAAGTGCACTTCACATGTTACGACCAAAAACCACCCAATATTCCTGTATACATTTATTGAAAAAGAGTAGATAATACACTAGTTAAATATCATAATTAACGTGATACTAACATAAATATATTATTTAAATAAAAATGTTAAGATTTAATAATTAATTATGTATTGTTTGAACTTATCAGACGATGTCACACCATTTGCTACATCAAAATAAATATAAATGGTAATTTACAATTGTTGAGATCAAGATGAATGTTTTTTCAACACGCATGCTTGCTAATATTAATTATATGGTTGTGGTTATTCCAAGAAGGAAGTGGATGTTGAAAAATATTGGCAGCAACGATCTCTTTTAGAAATTCAACGGAAGATACTAACAGAAGGGCTAGCTGTTAATTAACCTACAAAAATTACAAGATTTTTATACATATCATCTTAAAACTAAACATTTAGGTTTTGTGATACAGTGGCAATGAGTCACTCTGGGGTTTCTAGAATTATTTCATCATTTCCCTTTAGTTGAAAATTATTTTAATAGAAGACTTATTACAAGCGAGTCGGTTACTTTGGCATGAATCATGAATCAAACAATTTATTGGCTTAATTCTTATATTTTATTTTTGGGTTATTTACTCTATAACGGATTACGGTAGTGTTCCTTATCTATGTCGCCATGATGGAAATTCTTCTTTTTGTCACTTCAGTAAAATTTATCTTTAAAAAAAAAAAAAAGGAAAATCCTTACTGTTCTATTGGGTGAAGCGGTTCATCTAATATGATTTCAAGTAATTTTTTTAGTTTATTTTTTCTTTTAATTAATTAGACTTTTCTAACAATGGAATGATCAAGTTAAGTCCACATAACAAGCCTACGCCTAATTAGTATGGATCTTACGCCTAAAGAGAACGTTAGAGCTTAATGCTATTATTTAACATCTTTAATTATCAATTAAGCTTTTAGGGATGGGTGTTGTTAGGCTATATGTGTGAGTGTGTGTGTGAGTGTGATCTTACACCTAGAGAGAATGTTATGGTGTGTTTGAGAGTGAGGTTGGACAGTACTAAAGTGTTTGATAAACACTAGTTGCTGTAATTTAAAAGTTATATTGATATGATTTTTCATTTGTATAATGAAAAATTTATTATATTTTTAATAATTTTATCAAAATTCTTATTTAAAATTTACATTTACTATATATTATTAACTTTTGTTTCATAATTATAGTTTTTTTTTCTACAACAACTGTATCTTTTAAGTTACAGTACCTCAATCCCAAACGCACCTTAAGTCTTCTTACTTTGGATTGAATGTTACTATATGTGTTGGATTATCTCCATTGATTGTAGAATATATCTAATCCTTTGAATGTGGTACGGATAATTAACACTAGGTTGGGTAGTTGTAAAGAGATATATTGTATAATGGGTCATATGCATTCTACTTCCTTTATCGAAGTGATTATTCAATTTGATTTTGCAGTAATGATCGGCCTTGAAAAGTTGAACCACTCAACAACATTTTGAAAGCAGCTCAAGTTTTAGATTTTCATTTTGCTTCTCTTTCGCACACAAACCCAAAAAGAAAGTTTTGATAATTTCCTCCAACATTCCCTTTTGTTTTTTTGCTGTTGTTTTGTAGCTTGATATGTGGAATTGGCCGGTTCAGGCTGACATGGCACACAAGATAACGACACTTGCCTCTCAATGGCTGGGCGGCACCGCCATGAAGAACAATCCCCCGTTGGTTAAGGGAGCCCCTATGTTACAATTAATGTAACATACACACTCAATAACAACCACACAAATGATGGGCCCACACAATTTGTGTGGTTATTGTTGAGTGTGTATGTTACATTAATTGTAACATAGCATTTGCCCGTTGGTTAATTATAACTTGATTGGAATATTAATTAATGGTTGTAAATCATCAAGCACTTATGATATAACTATTTCTCTCAATTAATGCTGACGATAAGTCTCTTCATACTTCTTTATTAGCAAACACCAACTTAAAATATAGGGTGGGGGAAATGGGTAAGAGTAAATTTTCTCCTATATTAATATGGATTGAACAAATATCCCTTTAATATTATGTGAGGATAAAATTTTGAGATATACTACTACACTTATTAAAGATAGTCTCGTTAAAGATAATCTCAATATATTTTTTATTATTATAAATATTAGCATGATTATGATTCTTATCGTAATATATCAATGTATCAAAATAAATAAATAAATAAAACATGCCTTTAAAATTAGATTGTAGGATTATGTTTATAGCAAGTGTCTTCATAGCTTATTAGCACTCACCAACAGAAAAAAAATTAAGATCATAACTTTACAATCAAATCTATTCCACACATGAGATGAGGCTTGTTTGAATATGTAGCTGCTTAACGGTTTATGTAACTTCTTATTTACATCATAATTTCAATTTTGAAAGCCTTGTGAACTGACAGTAACCAAGTAAACGAAGAGATGCTTTATCTTGGGTGAGCTATGCAACTAAAACTAGCAAATTTTACAAAAGATTTGCTGAAATTAATTTTTCTAATATAATTCGCTTTATTCAAAATATTATAACAGATCTGGGCCGTGTTGGGTTCTAATTTTAATGGACTCGCATGCAAGGTCCAGTCCAGTCCAATCCACAAACACAACATTCCAAAATGAACCCCGCTGAACCCTTTCTTCACAAATATTATCAGATAACAATAGTAATAATTTCTCCGAATATATCTAAAAAAATATCTTCTATTAAAATAATTTTTTCTAATTTAAAAAAGAATTTCTGAGAGGACTCTTATTACTAGATCATTTTAAACTTCTTTTCTTTTTTTGTTGGGAAAACAAAAATCAAATAACTGTATTACCTGTCTCTCCGGCGTCCACCTAAACTAAATTTACTAACCACCACTTCTAGTTCTACACAAGGAGCCACTCAAACGAAGATACACTTAACTCTCAGTTTAAAAACTCTCCCAGCGAGAAAGCCAATGGCCGGAGTGCTGAACTTCTCGCAACCTTCACTTTTCCGGCCACTTTCCGGCAGCCGTCAAATACCCAGAACCTCATTTTCCATTAGAGCAACCTCAGAATCTTCAAAAACCCCACAAACTCCATCTTCTTCGTCAACCACAAGCACCCAGGAAAAACCAGAACCAACGCCATTTGCTGCCCCGCCAAATTTCAAGCCACCTGAGCCGAAGCGATTCGCCGTTAGACCTGACAAGGCTTTGGACATATTGGGCGCCGCCCTTGCTCTGTTCTTTCGATTTGGAACTGGTGTTTTTGTTTCAGGGTAATTGTATTTTTTTCCTTTTTTTTTCAATTATTGTAACTAATCTGTGTTAAGATTTGATAGCCATTACTTATTTGTTTAATGATTTAATTTTGTTCGTTTAATGGTTGAATTAAACCCTTTTTTGTAGTTGTTAGCGTGTCAAGTGCTTGTTCTTGGATAGGTTAAATAGATTATACTGAATTCAAGCAAGAGTATGTTGAATTGAAATGAAAAGAAGAAGATATTAATTGGAGCACGTGATATCTTGAATTCATTACATATTTACATCGCTAATATGCTAGCCTAGTAGCTAACCTTGGACTAAAAGGAAATTAAAAGATAAAAATGAAATAAAATACTATGCAAGATTTACAACAATTAAACAGTTGCTAATTCTGTGGAGTTGCTTTCAAGACTGGAACCATATAGCCCCTCTGGAGGTATCTGGATTTAATTAAGTCTAATCATTGTTGTTAGGATATACGGTTTGGTTGTAAAGAAGGAAAAGACAATGGGCAAGCTAGAATATTGGATTGCATTGGGAGAATTCTTTAGCAGATGTCCCAGTGTAACCGTCAAGCTGCTGTTGCAGACAAATTCAAGTTATTTCTGATCATTATGAATAACAAAACTGGACAAGATAAATACTCAGAGTAGTGGTTTTTATTGACTTTCATATTGCATATGATTTTGCAAGAAATAATTGCATAGAGCTATCTCTTTATACTGGAGCCCTTGTTATTGGTTGATTGATTTTTCTTGAACTTGAAATTTAAGTAGCTAAGGAATAGAGTTAATATCAATATGGAACACGTTAACTTTTATGACCCAAAAGTTTTTAGCTAAGACAGATGGAGCTTAACTGTGCAGATTGCATATCTAGTTTTGCTAAGTATATTGCACTGCGATGGCTTATATTACCAAGTGATTTTCTTTGTCATCCTTATTCCTTATGGTCTATCCACTTCTCTCTGTGGGTGCTTCACTCAGTTTGATGTAGTACTATGTCAGAGGAATACGGGATATCTTACTACAGAAGGAAAGGAATTAAGTAGGTTTTATCATGGTTTAGGCTGGGATCTACAAATATGTAGGTGCAAATCATGAAGTAAATAGGGGTAGGGCTCATCAGTTATCATTTGTGATAGACAATAAATCTATAGGTAATAAGAGAAGTCCTACTGAGTAATCCATCCTTATTCTCCTTGAATATTACAAAACCAAGCACAAGTGGCCCTGCTGAATGCATCACATCATCTATCATTTTTTATTAATTTAGCCCTGGACACTTTCTTTCACCTTAATCATATGGCATTTACTTTGTAATGTGGCAGATATAGTGCGTCTTTTGTCTCCAAGGATGAGATTCCACCTGATCAGTATGCTATGGAAATAGCTGGTAGTGGTCAAATTCCTTACATTACTTCTGTATCAAGACTTCTGAAATTGGCATGCATCCTTAAAGACATCGAATTCAATTCATATCATTTGACAGTTTAGCTGAGCCAGCTGACTTTAACAGGTTTTAAGGTGAAGGAGACCTCAAAATTAGGCCCTCGTCCAGAGAAGCCTATTGAGATATATGAGTATGAAAGGTACTCTATAGTTGGAATTTTTACCTTTGGTGTTTTGCCTTGTGTATTCTTGTTTTTGGCCATCGTATACATTTCCTTATGCCATTCATGGTAAAGAAAAGACTGACTGCTCGTGTTGTTTTCTCCACATATGGATTACCATGGACCACGTGCAAACTTCAGCTGTCCCTTTTGTCGAAAGGTAACATTACTCCAGAGTATCATCCATTTTGCATGTACTAGATAGTGTAATATGCTCGTAATTGAGCAATGAAATTGTGAAGATGTATATAATGAATCAAATGTTGTTGAAATAGTTACACACTACATGTCATAATTCTGTATCACTGGTCTGGACATTTCCAGCACACTGTAACTCTTGGAGGAGGTGCTACCCTCAAATCTGGTTGAATGGTCATGTCTCAAATGATAGAATGTCCGGATAAATTCACCAGTCCATCTATAGCTATTGATACTAAATATTGCAGTTATAATATTCATATGATAATGGTAAATGGTGTACTGCATTTAGATATCATCGGAACTGAAATTGCACTTCTAAAGGATTATGCCATGCATGTTCAATTTGACACCTATGGTTCATATCTGGTTTCCAGGTGCATTATATGTATGTGGTGTCTTCTGCAATGTGGCAAGTTTTTGAAATTATTCAATGGGTTCATTACATCGTATAATATCTATAAACAGGTTAGAGAAATTGTTGCGGTGTTGGATCTTGATGTTCTATATTATCCTTGTCCAAGAAATGGTCCCAATTTTCGTCCAAAGGTTTTGCAGATGGGTGGTAAAAAGCAGTTCCCTTACATGGTCTGATGTTCTTCCTTTTCTTTTCTGAATCATTAGTCTGCACTCTTGGTTATTTCTACTCCAACTTTATATATGAATAGGGACTGGTTTCAATTTTCTGTTCAATCTATGATTATACCTTCGTTTGTGGTTGCAGGTTGACCCAAATACAGGAGTTTCAATGTATGAATCAGACAATATAATAAAGTACTTGGTTGGCAAATATGGTGTGTATGGTTACATTCACCTGTTTTCTGTGTGTCAATTTTATTATTTGTTTTTTGCAATATTTCATCAATTAATAGTTGCATTTTTGTGAGTGCGGAAGATATCAAACTCACATTATAACAAGAAGAATTCCATTTATTCAGAATTTTAGTATGTCTACGGCAATTTTCCATCTTCGTAAAATAATAATAATAATATTCTTTTCTAGAAGACCTGCAAATTATGCTTCCACCCTCCTAGTTAAGATAAGTTTTACGTGATGAGTTCTTTGGTAGTCTTACAAATCATTTTGACTTTCAGTTAATTCTTCTGAAGCTCTTTTTCTTCAATGACAAGGTTGTAAAATTTTAATGGCATGTTGTTTCTTATGCTTTCTTTGTCTTTACTCAACTTTATTTCTTTGTTTAGGTGATGGAAGCGTTCCTTTCATGCTCTCACTTGGTTTACTAACGGTTAGTTATTAGCATTTAACTCTTTTGTTAGTAATGCTTGCCCATTTGTAAAATGAAAATTCAAAATCATATAATGTGTGATTGTGGATTTATTGCAGACTTTGACTGAAGGCTTTGCTATGATTGGTCGTTTAGGAAAGGTAACATGAATTTCGTTCCATAATGTTTGGGATGGAGAAATCTGATATGCATTGTTTGCTATAGCTGTGCCAGGAAATCTGTATCGACTAAATCAAATGTTAAATGTGAATTTCGTTCCACTAACAGTCTAATGTTCTATACAAAAGTATAGGCATGTGTTGCTATCCTAAATTCACATATGAGGTGCATGTTAGGGAATCCCACATTTGTTAGATCTTGAATTTGACATATCTTCATACCATTGGGGGCTTACCGCCTAATAGTTTAAGCTTTCATTTGTTATCTATCTAATTGATCCACTGGTTTATTTATGTAACATTTTGTGATGTGGGAGAAGAAAGCTTTGATACTGATTGATGAAGGATGAAGAAAGAAATAGATAGATAGAGAAGAGTTATAAAAGAGAAAGAAAACTACAGAAAATAATATGAGATGGGAATCAGAAATAGAAGGAAGAATTTGAGAATTAAGATTAGGGAGAAAACAATTAAACCTTAACATTATTTGTAGTGGATGAGAATAAGGCCCTGTTTATGCTGACCAAATCATAACCAAATATGAAACAATAAATCTACATCAAATGAATAACCTAATTAACACAAATACAAAAGTAACAAAATAAAAGCCTTTCTAAAATAAATATTACCAAGAATCCCTTAGATAAGTTGTAGGATACCATTCTGCATCTTTCTGTATATACAGTTTATTCAGCACAGTCTTAATCATCAAGAGGTCACTATATACTAAACTAGAATTGGGTGTAGAGTTTTGCTGAACCCTCTGTGTCATTTTTTTGCAGGGACAATCTTACACTCCTGCTAAATTGCCACCCAAGCCACTTGAAGTATGGGCATACGAGGTTGGTGGAGTATTAGCCAGTCTTTAATGTTTAAAGTACAAGGAGTAATATTTTTTGACATTCCTCATCCAAAATTTGGGACTTCCATGATCTCCTTATTTTATTTAGAAGAATGTGATTCAGTATCCCTTTGGTTTCCTGTGGTTTTATTCTCCTTATCAGGGTTCCCCATTCTGCAAAGTTGTACGTGAAGTGCTTGTAGAATTAGAGTTACCGCACTTGCAGCGGAGGTAAAGTCCTTGTGTGGTCATCTGATCTGTCCTTTCTCCTTTTGGTTGTATTGTAAAACATGATTTATTAATTACGCAATATACGACTGCATGTAGCCACCAAGTGCATGCAATTTATGTCACTGTTGAACTAGTAGTTGGAGATTTTTTAGCTTTACATATGCAACTCCTGTCTTACCCCAAAAAGGAAAAAAAAATTAAAAGCTTCATGACATGTATGATACTTCTTACTGAAATTGAAAAAAAGACAGATATTATTGCATGGCTTATTGTGGAGTTTCAAAACCCTTCTGCGTGGATTATTATGTATATCATGAACAATACGGCATTGAGTTTAGTAATCTATTCCCTCCTTCACGAGTTATTTTTCCACTTTTTTTTTTTAATGTTGTATATTAGATGTGGCTATCCATGTACAAATGTGAGAGTTCACTCCCTATTATCATAGATACTTCCATCTGGTTTGTGGATAGATCATTGATTATTGTACATTCTAGCGTTTTGGTCTCTGTAAATACAAATGCCCATGGATTTATATCATTACTACTTACCAGACTTTTTCTGAATGATGCTTCTTTTGACTTTTCTCAGTTGTGCTCGCGGCAGCCCAAAACGACAGATTCTGATTGAAAAAGCTAAACATTTTCAGGTAATTTATTTAGGTTTAAACCATCTATGGTGAGTTTTTTAAAATCTGAAAAATAAAACTGAAACACCGGCTTGACATGTCTCAAATGACACAGATAATAACGATTGACCACAATTGTTCACAGGTACCTTACTTAGAAGATCCAAATACAGGAGTGCAAATGTTTGAAAGTGCAGACATTGTTGAATATTTAAGAGCAACTTATGCGCAATGATAGGTGAAGCTTTCGAGGGCTTTTTAGGTTTTCTTAATCCTCTTGGGTACAAGTACCTTTGCCTTTTCACCAACAAAATCATATATATATATATATTAATACTCAAAGAGATGTGTAGATGTTTCTGATTTCTTCTTTGTAATAAAATTAGTTCCCAACTGAGTGAGTCTTCTTAATAAGTTAGTTTTGTGACATGATGGTTATTCTTTTATTTATTATGTGCGAGAATAGCTTCTGCACTTTCAGATGATTGTAGTACTTATTGTGAACTCTTACAGCATTTCCCCTTTTGCGGAACAGAATAATGCAATGGAAGGGATCTTGGCGGGGTGTTTTAGTTTAAGAAGTAGCTGTAAAGTGTTAACTAAAGCGGTCTACAAAATACTCCAAGAGTCTATGTTACTTATCTTCAGTTTTGTTAAACTCAATTCAAATAATGGGAACTACTTTGTTGAATTTTATACTTGGATAAAACAAGAAAGCAAAGTTAATGTTGTTATTAGTGCTCAAAAGTTCTTGTATCTACTTACTGATGTTTAGCTTCTGTGTGATGCAAGGATTTAAATTTCAGTATGAAGAATTTCAATTTCCTAACAGAGTATTTATAATTTCCTGGGGAATAGAATCCATGAGGGATCTGCTTCGTGGAGGATAACTCTAGGCTCAATCGCACTGTCTTACTTCAAACATAATAGAAACCTTTAATTTATCATGTGCTTAAACGTAGCCCTATTTATACTAGACTTTTTAGGTAATGGTAAGTATCCAACCTGTCATAAATGGTACAAAAACCAGCACCATCACCTAATTTTTTGAGTTGATTGTAGGCATCTAACCCGTATTATGTGCCATGAAAGTAGGACTAGATTTCTGTGTCCTATATGGACCACCATTCCATGCCAAGCGGGTAAAATGGTACTGACAAGCGGAGGCACTGTTAATGGTGTAGAGGCTTCCCTGTGCACTGAGGTTATCACGGACTCAAATCTGCAGCTTCAGTGAGTGCTCTCCCTTGCTTGCTCCTGCACGATAAAAGGATTAGATCGTATCTCATCCAATAGCGACGTGACATATAGAACAAGCAATCGCCTCTATCTTGTATCAGTAACCGACAAATGCATCCCCAGTTTCCACATCCCCAGATGCATTCTTATAATATCAAATGATGATAAATTTGGAAAACTGTTTGCTTTTGAAGAATGATGCGCGGGAGGAACTGATGAAGTGTGGCCCCTGACTCTCACATTGTGGGGGCTGAGAAGAATATCCACAAGTTGACCTCTTCACTCGTCACCCATTTTGCAGAATCTCTTTATCTCTGATATGAAGTTCAAAACTAAAGAGTTGTCTACTGGCAGCTTCTGCTTTGGACTTTTTGTGTGGCAGCTAGATTCATTTTACTACATTCTCTCAATTTTAATCACCAGCCTCTTTGTGCAATTTAGTGGTGGATGGGATAAGGCATCTGATTCCCCCACTACAAAGCTTGCACATCGTTAATGGCACCAAACTTCTGCTTTATTTTGTATTGAGGTGCCGTTCATACCTTTTAAGTCATAGTTGTTATAAAAAAAATTATCCATAAAATAAAAATTGATAGTATACGAAAATTTAATTTTTAAATAAGAATTTCAACAAAAAACAATAAATATATTTTATTAACTATTTATAATAAAAATATGAAATTAAATCAACTTATTTTTCGAGCCACTATATCTATCTAATATTTAACAAACACTTTAATACTATAATTCTTAACCTACAGCTATCCAGCCTCCACCCTCAATATCAAATCAGTGCACTCGTGTATTTATAATTGTTTGCCGTTGCCTTCCTCTAGTGTCAGGTGGATACCGACTTTTGTGTTCTGTTTGATTATGCACATCCGCACATGGATGGTTGACACAAAGACATGCAAGTGTTTCGATATATTTCTTAAATCCATTATTCTTCCTACGGTTAGACTTTTATTTTAATACTAACGTTGGCTCACATACGTTAAAAGGTCAACGGTCAAATGATGTAATGTTAAATGCTGTTGCTAATGGAACCAAAAGACTACCATCTAGTAGAGATGTAGATATATACTTGGTTCTCTTTCATGTTGAGGGCCCGAGACCTGAGTGGTGCTGAGAACTGAGAGGACGGGAAGCACTAGCATTTTTGCTTTTGCATTTGCTTATTTCCACATATATTTGGCACAAAATATTGTGTGGAGAGGAGACCACTTGCTAAAGATTTGTGTTTGTCGGTCTCTTCTTCTGCAGTGAACTAAACCACCCATGTGTCAGAGCAGAGCAGGGGGAGGTCGAATTTCGTCCTTGGCTGAGGATGATTCGACAATACACCTCTTTAATTTTGGCCCGCAACTTATTCATATTGGATTGTTTTTGGAGGAAAAAAAAAAGGATTACTCGTATCAATAAGTAATGCGATATTTAGTATTTTGAAATTTGTTTCAAATTCAAATAAAATTTACTCTCATTCAAAGAACGGAAGAGATGTCTATAAGAATTTCAATTCAAAACTTATATACGAGGAAAAAACATATTCTCAGGACTTTTGTTAGACATTTTATAGTGGATTAATTTAAGTTGTGATATCTAACAATTCACAATTCGTTAGGAAGAAATTTACTCTCACTCCTTTAAGAGAAAAAAAAATATAAAAAAAAAAACTCATTTTTTCATGGATTGAATCCAATGCCTTCTCACCACGTTAATTAATTAATTTATATTTTTAATATAGAGAGTTATCAGCTGGCTTTCCTCTGCCTTGGCCTTTTTAAGTTGAGAGTAGGAAGTGAATTATTGGAGGCTTGTTGTAAGCTTGCACTAGGTGATCAGCAAAATCAATAATACGCACGAGAGCAAGTTTACTTATATTATAATTAAAACTCTTCCTATGAAATGTAATGTACCTATTTGACAACAAATATTAATTTTGTGTAGATTCGTTTTCGGTCATATGCAGCGACCTCTTAACTTGTATATAAATTTGATCATAAAGTTCTTTTTTTTTTTTTTTTGAGAGACATACGTACATTTTAAAATACAAGTTTTAAATATTTTAAACTGTAATTAAAGATCATTATGTAACCTCAATTTTGTATTCTAAAACATGTAAATGCGACACTGAAATTTTTCTTTATTATGATTGATTTCTTAAGAATGTATACACATAATATAGTAATAACTCGTTGAAACAACAACACGTGTGCATTACTCCGTAGTCCACTGCTTTTTTATTTTAAATTTTTAAAGTTGGGGAACGTCGATCAGAAATTCAGAATTATGAAAATCCTGAGATTATAAAATGACCCACAATTATATATAATCATCCGAATTTACAATTTTGACGGTCTAGAATGATCTTGTTTTTTTTTTTTCATATTTAAATACCAAAACCACACAATATCATGCTTCCATGCAATACTATTAACTCATAGGACAGCAGATCTCCAATTAAGATCTAATATTTTCTTGGTTTTTTTTTTTTTTTTGGGTATAGTGGAAAAATTAATTATTGGACAAAAATGACCCCACTAAATTAGCTGTAGCAAACGCCCAAAAAAAAAAAAAAAACTACGTGTATAAATAGTGCTAGTCACAAGGGATCCGAAGCCAAAGGCAATTTCAAAGCTTCCTAAGAGCCAATAGCTGTATTGTCCAAGTATAGCAGCATTAACCCCCCAAATTATAAGCCCTTTATAACAGAGCTTTTAAGAACATTTCCATAGTCCTTTCTTTTTTTCTTTTTTTTTTTAATTAAAAAAAAAGGACTCAATTAATCATGGTCCCCCGAGTTGCCATCGTCGTTGCCCTTTCACTGCTTTTCAATGCTGCTTCGGCGATGGTCGAGCAGGGTATAATCTTTCTTCTTTCTCTCTTTCGTTATTCGGAAATCTGAGATTCAAATCCCGCTCACATAAAACTCCTGGAAAATTTTATGTTTTTTTTATTAATGTAATGTTACTATGGCAGAAAATTAATCTGAATTATATAAAATGCAGACGTTTATATGATAATATCTTTGATTTTTTAAATTCGGAGCAGGGATTGCTGAAGTGAGGTTTAGCTACGTGGCAGATAACGGCCCTGAGAACTGGGGAAAGTTAAGTCCAAATTTCAATACATGTTCGACAGGAAAACATCAGTCTCCAGTGGACATTATGCAGAACAAAACCGCCCAGAGACAGGAATTGGGACCCTTGTCCAAGGAGTACTATTCTGTAAATGCAACTCTGATGAACTCCGGCTACTCCATTGGGGTTCGTGCCTAGCTATCTGAATTTAAAACAATGTGATGCTGTTGGTTTCCTCGGTTTCTTGTACAGTTGTAATTTGTATGTTCGATCTGATCAAATTTTGTGATTGCAAATGCAGGTACATTACGAGGGAAAAGCTGGAGAATTGAACATAAATGGGAAGAAGTATCTCTATAAACAAATGCATTGGCACACTCCTTCCGAGCACACGATTAACGGAGAGCGGTGTGTACTCTCTCTTGAGTTGATGCCCAATACAACTTGGCCCAATCCCACCAAAACATAAACATTACATAGATAAATTTAGGCTGAATTTGTTATTGAGATTTGATGCTACAAAACTAAAATATTTGGTAAATATTAATTATAGTGGCTTTAAAATTAAGTTGATTTAATCCACCATTTTTACGATGAAAATTTTATAATATTTTTACTATTGTTGTCAAAATTATTATTTAACAAACATGTTTACAATAAAATAATTAACTTTTTTGTTTTACAATTACAACTTTTTCTTTTTTTGCACAACTATAATACTTAAGTTACAACGCCTCAACACCAAACAAAACCTTAGATGTCATGGTATTGGTCTCGATATTTTTCAGTGTTTGTGAAAAGTGATAATTAAATTTGATTTGCAAGTTAATTCGATCATATACTTAATTAATTAAGTAATTAACTAATATCAACAGATTTGCTGCTGAGCTCCATCTTGTCCATCAGACAGAAGAGAAGGACGTCGCAGTAGTGGCAATCCTCTACAAATACGGCGACCCAAATCCTGTCGTCACCAAGGTAACTGATTACAAAACTTGTTCACGGTTGATACATAATAATAATAATAATAATAATAATAATAATGACTTGTTAAATAATCACGCTGTATAATTGCATGCATGCAGTTAATGCCATACTTGCCCCAGCTGACCCGTGAGAGCTGCACGAGCAACCCCAAGACTTCCGATGTTGATGTTGGTATGATGGACCGCGACTACTCCAGGCAACCTCTTCAGGGATACTACAGATATCATGGTTCTTTAACTACTCCTCCATGCACCGAAAACGTCGTCTGGACCGTCCTAGCTCGGGTAATTTTTTTTTTTTTTTTTTTTTTAAGCTCAAACACGACCAGCAACAATTAAATTAAATTTTATTAAATATGTGATGATAGAAAAGAAAAAAGAACAATAATAATTATTATTTTTTTTCTTTTTTTGGGGTTTGTAGGTGAGATCAATTTCAGAGGAGCAAGTAACGGCTCTGAGAGAACCATTGTGCAAGGATTGTAAATTCAACTCGAGGCCAGTGCAGCCCCTCAACGACAGGAAAGTCGAATTATTCAAAGTACATAAGAAAGGACGAGTTGAAGCCTACAGAAATAAATTCGTCCCAGGGTCAATCTGACAAGTTGCTGTCCGGAAAAAATAGAAAGGAGAATGAAAAAAGAAAAGAAAAGAAATTATTTCTGTATTTTTGTTGTGGTGCCTTATATTTTTGTCTCTGGTGTCCTGAAGTGCTGCTCCAGTTGTAGTCGTCAATTACAGCTTCAAGCGATCTTCGACTTTAAATATGATGACAAGGCACCATCCATTATTAAAAAAAGAAAAAGAAAATTACAATTAACTGTGCGTGTTTCTCTATTTCCAGTTTGTTTTGGTCATGTCATGGCCGACTGCTAATAACCTTACCTGCTGTAGGGGTAATCTTGAGTTATAATATTAATTAATAGCCTTAGCACTTATTGTTAAGAGTTCAATCTTCTCCCTAGAAATTTGCTCCATTATTTTGTCATTTATCTAAATTGATCCCGACAATTGGATAACAACCGCACATTCACAATCGCACGCTTCTGCCTAGGAGTCAAATTTGGCGATTGTATTCAAATTGATCCCAATAGTCCCTTTGAAACTATCCGTCAAAAACTTCACTCCTATTGTCTCAAAACTTCAAATTCAGACAAGTTTTGTCTCATCAACGTGGTTAGCAACGACTTTTAACTAGTATCAATCCGATGCATCAATATTACGGTTGGATATGAATAAATAACGCGATATATCTCTCTCATTTAAAATTTTCGAACTTTCCTATCATTTTAAACTTTTGAGTATGCATTTTATGACAAAATTTCATATCATGATGTATCAATTTCATTTTAAACTTTCATTTTGAATTTTTAAGTATGCTTTTCATGAAAAAAAAAAAAACTCATAATGTGATATATTTGTCACATTTAAAACTCTCGAATTTTCTTATCATTTCAAACTTTTCAGTATGCATTTTATGACAAAACCTCATATCATAATTGTATCAATTTCATTTAAGACTCTCATTTCGAATTTTTAAGTGTACTTTTTATGAAAAAAAAACCTTAGAAACATGATATATCAGTCTCATTTAAAACTCTCGAACTTTCTTATTATTTCAAGCTTTTTAAGTATGCATTTTATGACGTTATAGCTTGATTAAAAATATGGTTTTTAGATGCTCCCATATTTTTCGAGAAGGAAATTCTGTAGCGGATTGCTTGACTAACTTGGGTTTATCTTGTTCCATGTATACTTGGTGGGATGAATCACCAATGACTATTAGGAAAAAGTTATTTGACGGTACTTAGGGCTATCATAAGTATCGTTTCATAACTTAATCTCTTGACTCTTGTTCATGAGAATTTTGTATCTCTTCTCCTTTTTTTTATTTTTTAATATATTTTCAGATTTATATAAAAAAAAGTATGCATTTTATGACAAAACCTCATATCATGATGTATCAATTTCATTTAAAACTCTCAAATTTTTCTATCATTTTGAATTTTTAAGTATGCTTTTCACGAATAAAAACCTCATAACATGATGTATCACTCTCATTTGAAACTCTCGAACTTTCAAATAAGATTCTTCATGAAAAATACTTAAAAGGGTTATGAAAGATCAAGAATTTTGCTTTACCTTACTTTGCTGACTGATATTTTAACATGACTAGGCAAGTCATTTTCAGAGAAAATGGAGATTAGCGATAAGCCAATATAGTCAAAATTCTAAACTACTCAAATTATGGCGTCTCGAGAGTCAATAATATTTTTGCCATTGTCCTTAACAAGGACTCCTAACTTGTGAACCAAACCCCACCAAATGAAAGAAAGCCCAATCACTCATGTGATTTTAGCCATTATTCAATGCGTTGGCATGACTTTTATTCTCTAACCCACACAGTTTATGCTCTAAGACTAAATAAAAATATGAAATTAATAGTTATGAATTATGATATTACTTTATAAATAATTCAAGTTAATTTATTAATCAAAATATTTGTATATATATTATTATTTTGGTACATATTTTCTTAATTGCTATTGTTCCACCACACGATAACACAAGTTAAACAAAATTAATAAATTTAAAAGTTTATGATTAAACATTTTAAAACCGCAGAAATTTTATTTTTTTAATTAAATTTTTCTTTATAGTCGGGATATAGCCAATGATAATGAGCGTAAATGTGTGTTGACACCATCAATTTTTACCATAGTATCAATAGTAAATATACATGTTCATTCTCATTCGTAACGATTCTCAAAACTATTTTGAAGGTGAGAGATTAATATCTAAGTAAATTGGTATTAACGATTACAAATATTAAAAAGATTAATGCAAACGCCAAATACTGAAAAGGTTTCTTGAAATTGAATTATCTTCACCAATCACTGAAGCCCTAAGTTACTTGCAACACGTACCAATCCCTAGCTAACCAATTGATTGTTCAAAGCCCATTGCATATTCCTCAAACAACATTTTTTTTTAAATTTTTATTACTAAAGAAGAATACGTAATTTCTAGTTTGAAGTCAAATTCAACATTAATTTGTTCATTTACTCGTACAAATCACATTCTAATCTGTGAATTGAATATGCATTATTTATGTTAACTAACCATTTATTCAAATTGAATTTTTACTTTTCTCCAACAATATTTTCAAATTTCACCTTCGCCAGCTCTACCAAACAATCAAAATTTTCAATCACAGACACCCATATATATTCTTCAAGAATTTATTACTAAATCCACTATTACAAGAAAAAATTTACAATCCATCAGTCCAAAAAAACACTCTAATATTTACAAACCTTTACCCCAAAAAGAAAAAAAAAATCAAAATGTGAAAAATGTTGTTACCTTTTTTTTTTTTTTTCACAGGATGGGGGAAACCGTTATTCATATCATCTATCCCAACGACTATTTAAAAAAATCAAAGCGGGCCCCACCACAGACCCCCAATCACGACCGGCTAGTAAAGTCCATTTTTATCTGGGCCCCTCCCCCACTACTTACTCTTGAGTCTTGCCCTACCCACACGAAATCTCCCCAGTCCAGCGCGCCTCCAGATCACGCCACGTCACCCATCCAGGAATCCGACCTCCTACCAGAAGCGAACCGCGTCATCCCACCCAAACCAACCGGTTCGCCATCCAGACTCCTCCGCGGTTCACTTGAAATGCTCTTCCTCGGCGGAGACTCCACTCGCTTCAACAGCGCGTGCGCCTCACCGCGCGGCAGCCTGTCCCTTATGTCGTGAGTAGTAATAACCCCACTCTTCCTATCCGACGATTCCTTTCGACGCTCACGACTCTTACCCTCCGATCCTTTCCTCAACCGGAAAATGGTCTTTAAACTGGCAAACAAACCGGGTTTTTGTTTCCTCTCCGATTTACTCCTCAAAGACCCCGACTCCGAACCGGAACCTTGTCGCTTCTTCAATCTCCGCCGATCCCTCTTGGATCTGACCCGACCGATACAAGAAACCTTGGGAGAAGAGGGTTCGCACAAGGGACCATCCGATTTGCCAACCGAGCCGGATCGCTTGGGGAACCAGTTGGTGTTGGTTTTACAGTGTCTCTTACACTTGGGGTCAAACTTCTGCTGCGGCTTGGGCAGGCCAATGATCGAAGTCTTGGTCTTCAAAGTCGTCGTCGTCGGAGTGGAAAACCTCTGAGAAGTCGAACTCGGATTCGGGTTCAGGCCAATCGGGTTGGAGTGGGAGTGGCCCTTTTGCGACTCCTTGCGCTCGTAGAATGCGTTGCGGTCAAACCAGTCAAACTCCGCGTCCTTCGACAGCCAAAAGGAATCTGGCGGCAAGTCAGGCGGAATCTCCGGTTCCTGATGATCATCAGCATCGTGATGCTCTTGATTTGGGTTCTTGTCGTTAGTCTCGATGGCGTGGTTGGGGTTTTTGTTGATGGCGTTGGCCAGGGTTTCGCAGGCGATCTTTTTATCGCAAGAGACACCGGCGCAGGCTGAGACTAGGGTTTCAAGATCTACTTGTGGCATAATGAAAAAACAAAAAGAAATGATATTTAGAGAGAGAGAGATGAGAACTTGATGAAGGATAAATGAAGGGGATGCTTTTTATAATAGAGAAGTTTCAGACGTGTGAGCTTTGTTTTTTTTGGAGGGAGAGTTTCAACTTGTTGACTCGTGCGTGTGGTTTCTGTGTGTGTGTGAGTACGTAGCTGTATTTTTGTTTTCGTTTTTGTGTTTCCAGAACTTACTTTTTCTTGTTTTCGACAAGAGAGAGATAAAAGACGAAAGCGGGGAATTATTATAAAACGGTGGTTATGGTAGAATTGATCTCTTGTAAAGAACGTTTAATTATAGAAGTAAGTGTAAATTTAATATTTATTTTTATAATTATACGGATATTATTAATAGTTAAATATAGTTATGATAACTATTAAATTGTACCAGTAAATATAAATTTTAATACAATCATATCTTTATTATAAGATAAGTGTTAAGTTATATGTAATATAATTTACACCACTCAGATAAACAGTAAATAAACCCTATATTATTTATTATTTATGTGAGCAGGTGTAAATTACATTACATATAACTTTGAGAAATCTTATTCTAATTATTATTAACATGCAATGTCAAAGTGAAAAATGTTAGGCAGAACGGCTTTAAGCTTTTGTTTGTTTGCTTCCTGGTAATGGCTCGACGTCGGCGCCCTATTATTGTTATTATTATTATTCTTTTAATTTTTGGTTATGATAAATCATAAATAAATAAATAAATTAAACCATTAGTTTATTGCTATCGGTTTTGACAATTTGACTAGCTTTTTGATTTACACATTTAAGGAATAATTAATTTAGGTGGGGATTGGAATTGCATCGATGTTGATCGTCTGCGATTATGAGCATAAAATGATACCGAATGACGTGTATTTTGATTTCCATATGTTATTATCTTAAAAATTGCTGGCAAAATACCATACACCCCCTGTTGTTTTGCAACATTATTTTACATGCACCCGAGTATTTCTTTTCCTTTTTCTCTTTTGAAAGACTGACTAGTTCACTGTCATATAATATTTCAACTTTTTTTTTTTCTTACGTATAAAAATATATATTTTTGGCTCATCTCATCAATTCATCTTATGAATTAATGTAAGACCACAAGGTCAGCAGGTCATAATTAAATAATCTTCCAACTATACTACAAATATATAAACATGTAAAGCAAAAGTATTGTTGAATTTGTATAATTTTAAAATTTATAAAAAGATGCGTTAAAATTTTTTTTTTTCCTTTTATTCTCTCTAACTATGTTTGTTTTGTATTTCCAAAACATTTCAAATGGGTCCAAATGCAATAACCTATATATGAATATCCGGGCTAAAAATGTAAACTGAATGAATAAATGAATAATTAATTAATAAACCTAAAGGAACCTTCGTGACATCAAGGAGGAGACATCGGACATATTGGAATATTGTTTAGATAGTTTAGAAAGAATAGTTAGTCAAGAAATCAAAAATTTGCCCAAAGTCGAGGGATTATGGTATGGATCTCGTCACTTTCTATTATTAATTCAATTTTCGCCAAAAGTGTGGTTGAGTAGTTTTAAATTTAGTTGGTCACTCGGGTTCGAATCTTGAGATAAGTAAGAAGTTGAAAGATGATTCATACTTTAGTTATCCACTTACTTTTAATAAAAAAGTTTTATTTAGTTGAGTGATTTTAAATCAATTTTATTTAATTGGTTAGCTAAGCTCAAATCTTAAGATATGTGACAAAGTAAAGAAGGAATTTAGACTATTGGTTATCTACTTACTTTTTAAGAAAAAAATTGAATTATTTTTTTTAGTCAACTATCACTTGATTAGCTAGAATGGTGGTAGAATCAAATGAAGTTATTAAAAAAAAAAATTTATTTGTGTGATACATTGTAATTAATTAACATCACATATGTTCCATTTATTTAGTTAATTAGCGTTGATCTAAATAATAGTAAGATTTAACAATTAATTAATGCAAATCACACATACATGATATATCCAAAGCGAATTTTGCTCATACAATTCAATGAAGTCTTCTCGTGTTCAGACTATATAAACAACTTATTTTATACATATTTGTTATATTCAACAAATCTTATGGAAGATTATATGGAATTTTTATAAATAAATTAATCCATACGTATCTTGTTCTTATTCTTTTGGGTTGGTAGGATTCTCTTTTTGATCTGCGGAGTAACGAGATTATGATGAATGGTAAGATACTATAGTACATGTAATTTGATGAGATTATTTTTAGTCTATTCGTCTGTTAATGAATCTAATCTAACCGATAATGCATTTGATTAATAAGTTTGATTGCAGATTACCCTAGTTATTATTTATTATTATTGAATATACAGTAGCTAGAAAATGAAAGTATAAAAAATTGTTCAAGAAAATGGCTCCAGTTTTTTCACAACCAATTTTGGACTAATTGGAGTCAGTATTCAGTGATGACGCGAAAAGGAACAAATCTTTGTTCACATCCTGTTCTACATATTGAAAGCAACGAGAAGTGTAAATTATCATCTGATTAATTGTTCGATGTCTGTGCATTTATATACGAATTTATATATACACAAAAATTACTATGTACAAACTGATATGATATAATTATATTATAATCACGTGACCCATGATATTTTTATTTATTTATTGATTTATTATTTGGAAAGAATAATTTGTACCGAGAATAATCAAATTGGTCAAGATTATTACAAGTTACTTCCGTTCAAAATATAAATAAAAATACTCTTTAGTCTTTATATATTAGGTTAAATGTCTTTTTAATAAGGGTCCTGCTACGTTACGTTTAACGTAACGTACGTCCCACACACAGCAACAGTTTTCGTGGTGGAACCCACAACTGTTGCTGTGTGTGGTGTACGCTACGTTAAACGTTAAACGTAACGTAGCGCCAGCCTTTTAATAATTGTTTTTACAATAAATATCTATTTAATTTTTATATTTTAGAAAATACTCCAAAACGGTACTCCTATTATTAGTATATTATAATTAAAAAATATTTTTCCCCCTCTATTTTTACAATAACACGTTGAAATATTGACTATTAGTGATGCGGGTCCAAGTAAAATTAACTTCCGTTTTTTTCCCCCTACCCCCTCTTTAGCCCACATCCTATAGCAGTCAAAAATTACCCCCGGAAAAAGGGCACCATAACAACCAAATCGTCTAATTCTTCACATATATCATTTGTAATTTAATTAAATTCTATAAACAAAATCTCTGATTCTCCATATTTTGCCCAGCAATTACTATATAATTACATCGATAATTAATTAATTAATTAATTAATCTCATACTATAAGAACCTAATTAGTTGAGCCTTATTTTACTTTTGGGGTTCCATTCCAACAACTCAAGCTGGTTTTGGTTGCCAAATGGAACATGTGCACCAACGGCATTCCTTTCTACTAATGCCAAATTCAATAATTGAAGAACATATACATATTAGCGATGAAATTGATAATTATGATTTTAAATAATCGATTAATAATGTTGATTTTTTAAATTTTTGTGCAGGGAGAGGCCCCATCAGCTTAGCCCCAGATAATAATGGGGTTTTAATGGACAAAGGCTACAAATGAATTAGTCAAAATAATTTAAGTACTTACTTAATACTTTTGGTATAATTAGTTAAAATATTTTTTTTTTGGGGGTATATTTTAGATGCTACCAAATTCTGATTTCGTTAGTATTAGTTTAATAGCCTTTGTTTCAACAACGGTTAAGAAACTATTTAGTTCGTTTGAAATCAAAAGAACCGGTAGAAAATTCCACCCACATGCTCTAGTAGGTTCAAAATGTATAGCAGAAAGATTTACCTACTGATTGTACCTTTATAGAATATAATAACGCTTCATTTGTTGATTTGGGTTTGGCGATCATATAAAGTATAATATTAATGGTTCATTAGAAAAATATATATAAAATGAACTCGTCATGATCTTCCACCATATTTTAAGGAACAAGCCCCGAGATTGGGGGAAAATTAAAAAAAAAAAATGTTTTATTTCTCAAGGCAATGCATAGGCTACAAGCCTACAGCCATTTGACGTGTGCATTATAATTTGAATCACAATTAATACACACATTCGAATAAGTTTGTCACAATATATAATAACACACTCGTAATTTCTTTTTCTTTTTCTTTTTTTAATACCTACATATAATTTGCAATTGATTTATAAGGTCATAACAAGTCAACATGTTAATTTTTCAAACATTTAAATTCAGAGGGAATGAATTAAAAGATAAAATAACACATCATTCAAATGTTAATAACTTAATATTTTCGTAACGATTCACACTTCTAAGATAAGAAAATAGCATGGTCTTCAATCATGACTGCAAATTATAATAATACAGCCCAAAGTTGAACCGATGACTCCTTGATCGTTAAATTCTAGCTTACTTGTACAGTGAGTTTTTTTAAAAAAAAAATGAAATGTCATAACAATGTTCGATGAATGACCATAGTCACACACTCACAGGACACCCCAATTTTTAAATGTAGGAAAAAAATTACCGTATTGGATTTTAACTCTTATAATAAGTACCCAAATATTTTTTTATTTTGCCTCACGTTTTAAAGTTCTAAAATGATTTTTTTTTTTTTTTTGTGTTTGGTGTTGAAGATGTGCTAAGATTGTTTGCCTAAATTACTCATATTCGTTATCCACTAAAGGTTTTTGGCTAAAAAAAATAAACTTTGATTATAGTTAATAAACTAAATTTACTTGTAGGGTGAGATGTTTATGAAAATGAAATGTCGTAACAATGTTCGATGAATAATGCTAGTCACGCACTCTTAGGACACCTCAATTTTAGAATATAGGAAAAAAATTATCATATTGAATTTTAACTCTTACAATGAGTTTATTTTGCCTCACGTTTTAAAGTTCTAAAACAACTATTTTTTTGTGTGTTCAGTGTTGAAGGTCTTCTGCTAAGGTTGTTTGCCTGACATTACTCATATTCGATATCCACTAAAGGTGTTTTGCTAAAAAAAATAACTTTGATTAGAGTTAATATACTAAATTTCATATACATAATCATATCATTGAAGATTTGGAACATCTGTTACTCCATTTGAATAATGAACCACATGATAATTTTTCATATTCTTCTCAGACCAATTGAGTTTTTAAAATACACACGTAAAATGAGTTTACACTCTACAAGTTCTTAATAATTTAATAGTTTAACTAATATAAAAATGTATAAGTTATTCCAATTAACTAATTTTTAAATTTCAACTATACACATGTCGTCGAAATAACATAATCTTCCAAAATGATTATTTATGATTTTTTATTTTTAAAATAATTAAATTTGATGAATATGCAATTGCCACATTTTTTGACCTTGTGTTTCTTAAATTATCACACGCATAAGTTCGTGTAGAGATGTTTTAACAATTTCATCATATCATTGATGATTATGCAATTGCCACATTAAGAAAACTTATATACGAGCTAATCTCTTGTTATCACTTCACACTAATAAGGTACCTTGCCCCCCCAAATTTGTAATGATTTTATCAAATAACATATTATTAAAAAATAATAATAATTCAATTGATACGTTGACTACCAAAAAAAAAAAAAAAAATTTGTTTCAACTTTCACACGTCTAAATTTACCCTTCGTTGGGCCGGGCTTAAAAAAATTTACAGTTGAGGCAATACTGGACAATTGACAGTTTGACACACACAAAAAAAAAGGCATTTTTAATTGATTGAAAATTACTGGATTATCGATAAATATAAAGTACAATTTTTTTTTCTTTCTAACCCTAGCCAAGTTGGATTGAGCCAAGCCGAGCCGATAGTGGGGCTGACTTAGAAGAGTCAGAAACAAACCCAAAAGTCAAAAAATAAAAATAAATAAATAAAATAAAGGCACTGCATAAGCTTTGAAATTTTGTAAGAAGTTTTATCATTAATTTCTGAGAAGAATTGGAGCCGCCGCCGAAATAGGTGGCCAAAAGTGAAGCTTCATCACCTCCTTTCATCTCATAAAAAAAGAAGAAAAAGAAAAATCCTCTCCTTTATCGAGCTTCAAACAACTTTTCTAGAAGATTAAAAGCATTTATAAGTTTGAATGACCTTTTTATTCTCGTCGCCCAATCAATAATTTAATCATGACACGTAGAAGAAGAACGTGCCTAAATTGAAGTCACTTTTGTCTTTTCTTAACAATTGTACGGTTTCGTTTGAAATCACTCGATAATTCTGGACTCTCGGAATTTGATACATTCCTATTGACCTGGCATTCCTAAATTGAAGTACCCATCGAATTTGTTCAAAACCGTGTGCGTCTCTTGCCGTGAAAGAGAAAGCTAATAAGAGATTGTTGCATCCCCTTTTCAATTACATAATCAATGACCTGCCTGGCGGTGTTTCCAATTTATGAAGCCTTGACTCCATTATCAGAACTGAACCATGGGTGCCACTTGGGTTTGTAGCCCAGTGGTGGACCATTGTCCTCAAAGTTAAGTATGATTATGAGGATAATGGTTCGAGTCCCCACGGACTCAACCTCCCTCAATTAAATATAATTGTGTGGAGATTTCTTATAACGTCTTACTCCCTTGTGAAATGCGAGTGGAGTAGAGACATCCCTCCTCCGTGAGGGATATTTGGATGGGCATATACTTCATAGAATAAAAATGTAATAATATAAGTCTCATGTATATATATCTGATTGTAAATATCAGTGTAATGACCTGCTGTCATAGCAGTTGTATATATCTCTGTGTAATACAGTAACCTGATGCTTAATCAGTTTAAAAAAAAAAAAGAACTGAACCATGGGTTCGATTACCTTTTATATATGTGATCACTACAATTCGAGTAATAATCAATCTCAAAATTAGTATCTTCTGCATCGTTCTAGAATCAAACTAAGCAATTATTTCTCACCCAAATTTGTTTTGTTTTTTGTACATATAAGAGTTGCATGAATAAATGCGATGGGGCTGCCGGTCAATGGAATTGATGAAAGCAAGTCTACGCTACTGAGGACACAACATGTTTGGACTTTGCAGTAGCCGGAGTTGAGTGTTATTATTTGCTTTGATCTAATCCCAGAAACAAACAAACAAACAAACTCACATGCCATTGACCTTGAAACTTCTATTTGTCCACAACAATTGACACACACACATATATATATACGTATGAAACATTCTAGAAAAATGAGGAGCAAAACCAATCTTTGATACTTCAGAGATGATGATGAATTGTTGTATTAATTATTATGTGTGGTCTATTTCGACGACTTTAAACCATGCTCGTGTTGATTATATATGTGAAGCAAAGCCTTCGCTAGCTTTCAGCCAGAAAAAAAAAAAAAAGACAGCATTTTAGTAATATTTAGAGTTGGTGATGAGTATAAGTCGGCTCAATACTGGATTCAAATTTTTCTCTATGATATTTTTTTTATAATTAATATCATACATCCAAGTTGTTGATCAGGTGTGCTGCAATCTAGCGATCGTTTGTGGTTCCAACAACTCAGAGCTGGATTTGGTTGCTGATTAAACGGAATCATGTGCCGCCAAATAATGACAAATCAATAATTGAAGATTACATTAATGAATAATAATGATTGAAAGTTAAACTTAATTAATTGAATATCTACCTCTTTAATTTTTTTTTGCATTATTCTAGCTGTGGCGATAAGAACGGTTGAAAACCGCTCGCTAATAATAATAACAATCCAATATTTGATGGATTCATTTTGTTTAAAGTAGTGAACAACAAAGAACATGAACGACCAAGTTTCAACAAAAAGGACTTTAAATTAATTTATACGAATTTCAAGGTCATCATTTTCGTAAATCTTGACAATTTGCATTTTATTGATTTGTTAGTGAAAAATACTAATTAAATTTACAAATTAAGTTATTCTATGAAACTTGTATTTTTTTTTTTTGGTTTTGACCACGAGGTATCCTGGGGAGGGCCCCAACTATGGGAGGCACCTTTAAGCCCGTACCACAACCCAGACTACAGTCCCCGCTCGAACCGAGAGGCACAGGTTCTCCCAACAAATGCGACTTCCCTGCGACTATAAAACTTGTATTTTAAACTGATATGATAGAGAAAATAACACAATCTCAAAGAATGTGTATAAAAATTTATCAAATTAGATTATAAGATAAATAAATACATGTCAAAAAGGAAAAAAGAAAAGTAAGGGTTTCTCTAACACAACCCTTTCAAACCTAAATGTGAACAACATTATAGAAGCAAATAAAAGGTATGTTATATCTTAAATTCCTTAGCATTTTAGAGTAGCGAAATGTACACAATATTAATTGAGAACTTATTTACCTAAAACTGCAGCTTTGATCAACGATTGTTTATTTGCTTATGGGGAGAAGTTTGACTCAAAGTATTCTAGAACTATAAAGCCAAATATAATCCACCAGTCTTACTTTATTGGTTTCTTTTATTTTGTGCTAGTTGTAGCATTATTGACTAGTTTACCGGTGGTAACATTTTTTTTAAACTTCTAGTTGTAATTTTTTTTTAATGACATTTAATCAATGGTTGTATCAAACTTATCATTGACTTCATTTCCCAATTACCAATACATTTATCTTTTAGCAATTCAACAAATAAAGTTTAGACATGAGAAGTTTGAATGATGAAAAGCTCAGTCTCGTATTGAAATTTAATTGTCAAAAATTATATGCAAACTGCCAAGTGTGCAAATGGTGCTTGCAAAAAAATTAATATAAATTTTTATTTTTTAATTTTTAGGGTTAAATTGATAATTTAATTATTTTCTTTTTATTAATGGCCAAATAAAAAAATTATTATAAAATGATAATGTTGTAAAAGTAAGCCAAAAGAAATAAAAAGTAATAGTAGGAGTATCAATACTTTAATGACAAAGATATTTTAAGATATTTGTAAAAATATAAAAATCAAATGAATGCTATTCTTAAAATAAATGGACTAAATGTACTTTTTAACTTTCAAAGATGGCAAATGATATATTATTAATGCCCGTTCACAAATCTTTTACCCTTATATTTTAAGCAACGAGCCTTGAAAATTGGAGATAAATGTCTCTATTTTGGCAATTGACCGACAACAGCCACATGACAAGTGCATTTGTACAATTACAATTATTTCTGTAGATTCATAAATCCATTATATTTTTAATTAAGATTTTTTATAAAAAAAAAAATCTGTTCACCTACATGGAGATATAAATCCTGCAGATTATTAATAATATTACAGTGCGAAAGTTGATGACTCAATTTAATATAATTAATTATTTAATTCTCGTTTTTTCAATTGTTGCATGGCATATTTATTTGTATTTAGAGTTATTTTATATAAAAATATTTTTTTACCTTGAAAAGAATAAAAAAATAAATCCAATAACTACAAAATAAAGACATGAGTGTTTTGAATAATTTTTCAAAATACGCATTGACTAATTACATAAGCGACTTAAGCCACAGATAATCAAAGTAATAAAAACGAAAACAAGAAAGTCAAAACGCGTAATTAATAAGTGAATATAACAAGCAATAATTTTGTCAAGACGCAGGCATCAACTTTTGTAATTTTCTGTGGCCTTGTTTTTTCCACTCGAAAGAGCAAAAAGTAGCCATCTTCCAAAATTAACACTTCATGATCTTCTTAAGCTTTCTAGAATATTTAACTTTTCAAAATAATATTTATTAACTTTCTTTTTAAAAAAAATAATTTTTTTTTTTTCTGGAGAAGCGGTAACAACATGTGGTGTTTATCTAGTTGATCATTCTAGAATGTGATTAACATAAACATTTTTTTTAAAAAACCAAATGCGACAACATAATAGGAGATTAGAAATACTTTTTGGTAATAAATGATGGACCCTGAAGGTTATTCATCATCATCATTATTATTATTATTTAGATTAAAAGTTAACTTCAAAGGTGTGTTTGGAGCTTGTGTTCTTCTCATATTGGCTATTGATCTATCTCGAGCACTGAACCACACATTTGTTGAATCGAAGTCAAGTGTATATACTTGCAAGTTGTAACTAGTTTTATTATCAAGATGTCGAGGTCTGTTAGGACATGCTCTTTATAAATATATAGTTCATTTGAAGTTAGCTTGAAATTTTACTCAAAATTTTTTGTCAGTAAAAATCATAAGTCTACCGAAAAGAAGAAAGAAATTTGGCTTTCACAATATACACAAAAAGATTTGAACTATACATAAACTTCAATAATAAAATGAAGAGATGATAGTCACTGGTTAGTAACAAAAACTCAGAAGTATTTGGCAAAATATTGAGTGGCCAATATATTTAATTGCTCAAGTGTACTGAGTAGGCAGAGAAGCGTTGAACAATTTGACCATCTAGTCTCGGCCAACATAAATGGTGGGTTACCGAGCTTAGAGGGCATGATACTTGCTGGGTCAATCCAGAACAAGTCTGTACACCACTGCATGATTAATTTGGACTTATTACTCCCATCATTATTGCTTTGATTTAATGTACGAAACAAAGCTCACATGACGCATGCCATAACGTTTATTCGCAAACCAACGTATTTTTCTGTCCATATCACATTGCCGTTATGATTACTCTATATTATGAAATGCAATCAACCCAGCAGCCATGGTAATACCATATGATGTTAAAGGAAAAAAAAAGATAAAATAATCAATTGACACTATGACACGACAAGGTATTATATTTAATTCATTGTTCATCCTTCAGTTTATTTAACATTTTTCTTTAACAAAACATTTGAGCCTATACTAAACTAAAATTTGAAAATTTGAAATAGTGATGCTGCATTTATTAGGTGTGAGGTATCTTTAACATTTAGGGCATGATTGGCGCGCGGGTTTCAGAGGGGTATGGATTGTACAAAATTTTCAGCACCATGTTTGGTGCAGATAATGAAGGTGAGGATATGTATAAATAAATCAAGTTTGGGTAGCTTATAAAGAACCCCACCCCCCCGCGGGGTTTACGCGGGTCTTGCCACATTTACTTTTTTTTTTTTTTAATTCAATTTTTTACTTTATTTTAATTATGTATTAAATACAAATATTTAAATAATGGCCGGCAACTTGACCACTGCTGGCCATTGTTATTTTCCGGCATCTTTGGGCATTATTATTAGTATCAATAACATTATTGTCATGAGCTCTACACAACCGTATCAATATCTCCAACAACGGAGCTACCGTTTGCCGTAAATCTACAATTAAAGTTTTGAAATTCAAAATTTTGACTGTAGATCTACGGCGAAGGGGAGCATTGTTTTCAGTGATTTTAGTACCGTTGTGTAGAGCTCGATAAGAGAATTCCAATGATACTAATTATAACCTAAACAAACAATGTTAAAAATTTTCCGGTGGTGATCAGTTGTGCTAATGGTGGCTGCCGGTGATTAATTTATTTTCTATTAATAAATTTCAAAAGTTATAGTTTAATATAGTATAATATTATAAAATATTAAAATACACAATGCATTCCATACTTACACCAAACAAGGGTTAATGTATTATTTAATATATTCTAATACAATACAATCTATTACAAACCAGTATAGTCCACTGCAATCCAATCCACCAAACACAACCTTACAATTTTGATTGAGGTAGCTGGCAGTCCATTAGATTCTTTCTGATTTCGGCCTCCAAAGATGAGAAGTCACCTGACCCACTTACTTTTGATGCAGCCCAATTCTAAGCCCTAGTTTTTGCCCAGAGTACAGCTTTTCACACCCCCTCAATATCCTCACAAAGCCCCCATTTTTGAAACCATAGCTCTATAGCAAGAGGAAATTACATAAAAGGAAAATTATGAATTTAATTAAACTTAAGTGCTTTACAAATCATGAACCCTAACCTATCTTTAAATCCTAATATGTGATATAATTTAATTCTTATATATATATATATAAAATCAAAGCAATTTTGAATCAATGAAGAAAAAAGCGACCTAAAATGAGAATTATTACTATTATTTTTAAAAAAATATATTTATAACTTAGTTAATTTATTCTAGATGATAGTAAATTTAATTAAAACTCTATTGCGATTTTCCAAATAGGCCCATCAAAAATGGATTGTAAAACCGAATGTTGGCTGCTGCCTGGTCTGGGTGCTGCCTACAAACTTAAGAAGGTAGTTTTTCTTTGTGTAAATAATTTTAACTTCGTCTCGAAAGCATCAAAAATCAATTGCTGTCTCCCTACTTCCTAGAAAAACAACTGCTCAAGGCACAAGCTATCTCGGGTTTCCAAATTATTTTGCTTACGCAACAACCCAAAACATAACATATCTGCCACTTGTATGCAGTTATTTTAAAAAAATTATAATATAATTAATAATTATATTTAATTGAACTATGTATGTCATATATGTATTAATTAAGTGTAGTATCTCTGATGTAGTCTATAATTTATCCTATCGATTCCTTATTTAAAGCTGACATTGATTTACATGATTTGTCTATGTATGTTTTAGTTAAAATTTACTAAAAATGAGAGCACCAAACATACCTTAAAATGTAAAACGTAAAGAAAAAAAAAAAAATCTTGTTCATAGTCCTTGGATTAAATTATATGAACAAATAAAATCTTAATTTTCTAAAATAATCCATTCGAGTAACCGTAAGATTTGAAAGAATATTCTCATTTAAAAGAAATAAATAAATAAAATTACTGAAAAAGATTTTTAAAAATCTGTGGGAAATGAAGAACAAAATATTAGTATTATAACATTTTTTGCTAGCTTATTTGTGGATGCAACTAGCAAATATTTTGATACGTTGTAAGAGATTTTGAGTTCAAAATTCACTCTCTCTTAGAGTTAAGAAAATATTTGTATAAAATAAATTTGCATAAAAATTTATAACTGTAATAAAATTCACTCTTTTTTATTTATATCATAAATTTAAAATATACAACAATAACATCTAGTAATATAAAAGCAGTACATAATTGAGGGAAAATCGATAAAAGAAAATGCATCCATGCAAGTGTGGGGGTTAAACAATAAATTACGAAAAATATGAGGCAAAATAAAAAAAGAACAAGTTATAGCAAAGGGGGCTTAATATAAAATTCCCACGACGTGTCCACAAATCTCATTCGAAAATTTGACCGTTGGGCCCGTTGCAGACAGGATAACGGTTATGTTTCAAAAGTAAATAACTCCCTCTCTCTTTCTCCCTCGCTCATAAAAATAACAAAACAGAGCAAAGCCGCAGAGCAAACCGTCGATGATGGGTTGCGTTTCTTCTAAACACGTCAAAAGGGAACTTCGCCGAGACATGCTCCTCAACAATGGCGACGGCGGCGAGGAATACGTCGTTAACCACGTCGTTTCTCTCACTTCAAGCACTTACGGCGTCCTCAAACTAGACAACGAACAGAAGCTGAAGCAAGACGAAGAAAAAGAACAAGAAATTCCCGCTAAAGATATTGTTGCGGAGACCACGAAGAAGAAGAAAGTGGTGAAGGGGTCGCCGCCCCGTGAGCCGCCGGAGGTTATAAATGCTTGGGAGCTAATGGAGGGTCTTGAAGAGGAAGTACAAGTACCCATTTCGAATCTCACCAAGAAGAGCCCCAAAGCACGCGTTTTGCTTCGCGGGTTTGCGGACATGGACGCCAGGAGTCCTTTGAAGTTCTTGAATCAGTTTGGTTCCCCGAGGAAAGCGAAGAAATTCGGAGGCAAAGAGAATAAGGTACGTGTAAACGGTCCTGTGAAATCGGATTTTAGCCCGAAATCTGTATTGAAAGTGAAAAATTTCCAAGACAGTTCGTGTAAGAAAGCGTTGAATTTGAACATTGTTCCCGTGAAAAATGAGAGTTTGGATTGCGATTCTGAGGTTTCTCTGCGGAGGAGAAGTTTTAGTCCCTTGTTTGATCCGGACCTTATTGCCAATTATGAGAGGGAATTATCCGAAGGAGAAGAGCAAATCAAGAGGATCATTTCGCCTACATTTAGTAATCGAAATTGTAAAAGTTCATCTGAGTCGCTACTTAAGGTTTATGACAAGAAGTGCCCTCCGGGAGGCGAAAATGCTGTGGTGATTTACACCACTACATTGAGAGGAATCAGAAAAACATTTGAGGATTGCAACAAGGTGAGGTCCATCATTGAATCGCATCAAGTACAGACGTCTGAGCGCGATATATCAATGGATTCGGGGTTTAAAGAAGAGCTAAGAGCGTTAATGGAGAGCAAACAAGTGAAGGTTCCACTCGTATTTGTGAAGGGAAGATTGATTGGTGGTGTTGACGAGGTAATGAAGTTGGAAGAAGAGGGCAAATTGGAGATTCTTTTTGACGGGATGCCAAAGGCGGCCATTGGTGGATGTGAAGGCTGTGCTGGTGTGAGATTTATGATGTGCATGGAGTGTAACGGAAGCTGCAAAGTTTTGGATGGGGAGCAGAAGAAGATGATAAGATGCGTCGAGTGCAATGAAAATGGGTTAATACAATGCCCCGTTTGTTGTTAATTTGGTAACATTTGCTTACCACTTGGATGGGATTCATTTAGAGTCTTATATTTCTGTTCTTGTTAGGTGGAACAAGGGCATTAGTGAAGATTTGTTTGTTCATTTTTTGTGGGGTTCTAAATTGGCTTTTAGGGCTTCTAATTGTGTTTGTTCTTGTTCAGGTTGGATCCCTTGTATTTCTGAAATTGTTGTTTAACTCTATTTCTAATTTATATTTCACTCCGAAATTTGTAGATACGTTGTCTGTTCATGTACTCCAAAATGTTGATTAATGGAGCTTGATTTGAGTGGATTTTGTTGGTGTCAATTATACAAGTTTTTCATTTTTATCAAACATTTGATTAAAAAGAACGAATATATTTTTATTCATCGAATGTAAAGATTTATCAAAAGAAATAATTTCCATAAATTAAAAACTGTATATCATTTGCCTAATAACATGCTGGCCATCTCTCCAATTTAAGCTTCCAAATGTATACCCAGAACCTCGAGCTCTTGAAGGAATAAATTGAACTGTGTAACTTAGCTTCGTTTCCCCGTGAGAAAAATTAAGGTCATGTTTGGTTTGAAGAAAATGGAGAAAAAGAAAAGAGTGGAATGGAGAGGAAGGGAGAAGAAAGGAATGGAAAAGAGTAGTGAAATTAAATTTTATTGTTTGATTTGATATAAAATTTGATAAGAAAATGAATTATAATTTTTTTCTTTAGACAAATTTATCATTTACCTTAAATATTAAATTATTTATATTAGTATATATATAAAATAAAACGGTGGTCCGGTGGCCGGCGGCGGGCGGCGGAAGTCCGGCGGAGGTCCGGCGATTTTCCGGCGAAGTCCGATGGTGATCCGGCACCGGCGATCGCCGGTGGTCCGGCGACTTTCCGACGGTAGTCCATTTATAATATTAAATTAATAAAATAAAAATTATAAATAATAATTATTAATGTCACTAAATAAGTTAAAAAGATGAAAGGTACTTTTGGAAACTTTAGTTTCTAATATAAGAAGAATTTAAATTCTTCACTATTTAGTGTGAAATTCAAATTCTAAATTATGATGGATATTAAATTCTAATAGAAATTAAATTTTTATACATTTTATTAAACCAAACAATAAAAATAAAAAGAAAATTTAAATTACTTTCCTCTTCTACATTTTCTCCTCCCAACTGAACATGACCTAAGAACCTCAGGCTCAACTCTCACATTAACTCCTTCAGGCTGCTCAACAGAAACTCGGAAAAACCTGAGGACCTTCTCGCTTTCCCTTAAAAGTTGCGGTTCTATTTAATCTGATGGGCTTGTCCAAATTGGATATGGCAATGTTGGGTAAATTCAGCTGATATGCCGGAACTGGCGAGTTTTGGCATTTCAGAGCTATGCCCATGATGGCACGTAGTCTTTTCGGATCGGTTGTTTGAGAGCAAAGGAAAATATGAACATCTTTGTCATCAAATTCATACACAAGTCCTGGAGACATTCCGCCGTCAGGGTTGAAGTGTCCTGATCCAAAATCAATGGTGTTGCCAGCCTGTCAACTGCTTGGATTGGATTACCCATGTTGTCGAAGACGAAAGCTGCGCAAACAAAAAGGGTGGTTTGAAAAATTTTATGTACATTAATGAAGAGATACAGAATTAAGATTCTCTCGTCATCTAAGCTTAATTACCCGTTGTCATTAGTGCTGATTTTATAGCCGAAACACTCCCATCTTTTATTTATAGCTCTTAAAACACTTACAAAACCAGCAACATGAGGGGCGGCAATAGAAGTGCCTGAAGTATAGCCATAAACCACTGCATTATCAGCTACGCCAGAAGGCGGTAGCAGAGCCTGGAGCTGTGATATCAGGCTGCAACAAAAGAAAAAATATTGTCAATCGATAAACCAACACAAAAAGAAACTTCACTTTGATAATGTCAGGTGCAACATGATTAGGTCCTTTTGAAGAGAAATAAGCCATCTTTGGTGCAGACTCCCTCTCTATCACTGCCGTTGCAGGTGAAATGCTAGTGATAACTGCGTTTTTCCTGTAAAATCCTGAAATAAGAGTCTGAAGATTGAATCCTGTATGAAAAATACTAATCAAAATGAATTGTAAACTGAGAGACACCGTGCTATGCTCATGTAGTTCTTAAAACTAACTGCTTCATCTTGTCCAAGAATTAGAGTAGGAACAGCCAAATCATTGATCGTGGTAGCGTTGTTCTCTTGAATGATGATCATCCCGACACCTGCTGCCTTTTGCACCACTTCAGCCTTTGCAACTATATTATCACCCAATCCATCAGCATAACATATCACTATCTTTCCTTGTAATGAGCTAGGATTAAGTGTGTCGGCCTTGCAATAGCTGAAAGAAAAATATTTGGACCCCAAAAAGAGAGATTAATTAATCAATACAAAAATTGAATGTTTATGAAATAATAATCTAAATCAGATTAAAACAAACCTCGCATCAACCACTGCAACACCGGGAAATTTTACTTGAAAAGCAGATATAATTTGACGAGGGCCCTGCATTGCAAGATGGTAATCTGGAGAAAGCACCTTAAGATCACTGCCTTGTGCTTTAGCCTGGAAAACACCCCGTTTGTGTTATAATTAGCAAATTAATTATGCTACAAATCAAAACAAAACTCACTGATAATTAATTAATAATGAACTAAGAATTCAGTTATTACCGTCAGAGAAGGTTGTTGGTTTCCGAAATTGATAGAATGATAAAACTCTCTATCAATAGTACTAGCTGCAACGGTGATAATCCAAGGGGCAACATTGCTAACACTGCCTACAGTTCCATCATTACCAGCAGCGGCAACAACAACAATGTCGTTTCTAAAGGCATGATAAGATCCAATTGAAATGCCATCTTCAAAGTAATTGACCTGGCCAGCGATGGCAGGATCATCATCATCAAAAGCAATTGACGTGGTAATGACATCGACATTGTCATGGATAGCATCATCGAAAGCCTTGAGTATATCAGCACCAACACAGTAGTTAAACCAACAGACTTTGTACACAGACAAACGGGCATTTGGTGCTCCACCAATTGCGAGCTGGTTTTGTATCAAAACGCCAGCACCAACAGCTACTGAAGCTGTGTTAGTGCCGTGGCCAAAATCATCGCGAGCTGAACGGAAAAAAAAATTTGCCACTGTTCTGAAGAGGGCCTTTTACTGACTCATAGCCATTACAGTAGTAACGGGCGCCAATTATTTTCCTGTTACAAGTAGATTCAGTAAATCGATCTCCTTTAGTACACGAACCTCGAAAATATTTTGGCACCGGCCCTAAACCATTGTCTGTGAATGCGGGTGCCTCAGGCCAAATACCTGGAAAAATGTAACGGGGTAAGGCTCATTAGGTACCCTCCGACTGAGTTGAAATCGAAATGGGTATATAAGGTGTCAATTAATGGAATAAATATTTATACACTTACCGCTATCTACGTGACCAACAATGACACCACGTTGTCGTTTCCGGAGTCTTTGAAAAATGCCATGGTTGGGGTCCAGTGTATCCATTTGTTGCATGAAATCCCACGATCTTGTTGTGGCTAGACGATAAGTTTTGCTCTCAAAAACGGAGACGACAGAATCATGTTCTGCAATTCAAAAGTACAGTACGATACCTGCATTAGCGTCAACAAAAATTAAAAATAATATAAAATTGGATTTTTTCTTTCGATGATGTATTAGTGCTTACTTTTGAGTTCATTGGCTTCTTGAGGTGTCAGCATTGCTGAGAAGCCGCTGAAACTCTCGTGATAATGATGAACAATGGCACTTTGAGCTTCTTCGTTTGTACTGAAAATAATGTACATATAATTATATATATATATATATATATATATATATATATAAAAAAGCGAACTCAATCTGTTACATGTTATTATGTAAAACAAGAAAAAAAATTAAAAAGAAAATTTAAAAAAGTTCAACATACCGGCCAAGAACTGAAGAGAGAAGTTCATGGTTGGAATTAAAGACTGCTTCAGCATTTGGGAGTGAATGCTCGCCCATGTAAACAATGTAGTGCTGAAAAGAAATTAACAATTAAGTACAAATTAAAACAATTATCAATGGTATTAAAATACTGCCATATATATATATATATATGAATAAACCTTAGCAATGTTGTTGGATCCATGACCATAAACCGAAGAAGCGATCGAAGATTAAAAGTGAGAGAAGAGAAAAACAATTTGAAAACTTTCATCTTCTCGCACTAAGTAAAATTCATGCAAAAGTTTGCACGAGAAATGTTAGTGCAAATGGCTGTTGAGGCCTGCTATTTTTTATAAGTATGCAGGGGGAAGAACAATTTAAAAGGATTCTAAATGATAAACTGAAACAATTTTGTGATCAAATTAATAATAATAATCAAAAGAACATAGCATAATATATCAGTTCAATGATAAAATTAATCAACTAAAACAGATATAATAGCTTAGCAAAATATGTATTATGTACTCTTTTTTTTTTTTTTTTTTAGCTTTTAGTTTATCATTAAGTTATATTAATTAGCAATATCAAATTTCTTTATCATTAACATTCTTTTGGATAGTTTTTACTCCGATATATCCCTCCCTTATCGGTTAACTTCTAATTTTCCCTCCCACAGTATATAAATCTCTACATATTCGTTTCTTCTTTTATTGAAGTGATAATGTCAATTATAAAAATTAGTAAATAAAAGACAGATAAAAATGAAAATAAAAAATAAAAATTCAACTCCATTTCTTTTGTTTGAGTGTAACGCTATTATATTCTGGTGAATTGAATTCGTGATTAAAATATATATAACCATTTAAAGTTGTTGACTTAATAAAGTGAGATGGAGTAAGGGTGCATGGTAATGTAAAATACAGATTTTGAACTTTGAGGCCGTTACTTAATTAAGGGCTCGAGAGGGACATGTCATGCGTACCAAAAACGTAAAATTTTGAAAATGGAACAAGATTAGAGATTACCCCCGCTTCATTATAGGTAACTATTGAAAATTCTCATAGACTAAAGTTTAATCTAATTAGGTAATTATAGTAAAAAAAATAATTTAATGTTATTTTATTAACAAAATTTATAAATATAGAGATAACCTAAAATTTCATATAAAAGTAACTCTATTACGGACTTTTATATAAAAGATTCATAAAATGGAAGTTAAATAAGAAATGGAGATACCAAAAATCTAAAATTACATGCATGCAAACGGGTAATAGTGCATATTATTTGTACGAATTAATTTTACGTAAACTAGAACAAAAAAATATGAACTTATGTCAATGGCATTTGGCTGACAAAAATATTTTTTTCTTTTTTTTGGTTCATATCCAATAAAAGTCCGCCACGTCATAGGTCTAGGCAACGGGACAAAGTTGCGTAAACAAATGCTGCTGATGTGGCAACCGATTAGTGGGTGTTAAAGGCCTGCAGCGAGAACACTTTTACACTTGATTCCAATCAGACTAACACGTGTATCTATCTCGCTTACGCTACAAAATATGAGAGGTTTTTTTCATTTTGTTCCTTCATATTTATTTCCTCCCTTCCTCTTCCAACAGAATTTTTGCTTCAACTGATACTCTCATCATGGCTGGCAAAAAGAGACGAAAATTGAAACTGTAAGTTGTTTTGATACTATTGATTAAGAAAGTTTGAAGCTTTATTTATTCTAGTCGCTGGTTATTGAGAATTTTCAGGACATAATCGTAGGGTTCTGTAGATTAGAGCAATATAAAGGTTATGATGGCATCAAAATGTGATCCTTTTGTTATCATTGAGGTTGAATTCTTGAATTTTATACTCAATTTTCAAACATTTGGGCGTTATTCTGAATTGGATTTGTGTTTTTGTTTGGAAATGATTCTAGGGTTTTAGAGTAGAGCTATCCAGTATGGAAGATCAATGTGTAATTTGTCTAGAAATGAATCTGAATTTCTGGGATTGAACTGGAATTTGATTTATTTGATGGTTTTCTCACGTGGGTTTTTGTTAGATTTGTAGTTTTTGTTTAGATCATAGTGTTTGTGAGATTATGAGCTATTATCAAAAGAATCCGGTAGGAAGAGCAGTGATGGGTAAGATTAGATTAGCTGGTTAATGTTGGATTTGAATGCAATTTTGGAACATTTTTGGGTTTTTGAGGCTTTACTTGCATTTAACACAGTAAATTTTTGGTTATTGGATTTGTCAATCATCCTGTTGAATAAGGGTCTATATTATATATCACTTTGTAAGTTTATAAGATACATTTTCAAAACCAAGCTCATCAAATTTGAAAATATCTTGTTTTGGATGTTGTCACTGCTGATAATTCTTTCACAGAATTTCCTTAGTTAATTTGGCTATACTATTTTGTGTATTGTATTCACAACCTTACTAATTTTTTAATTAGCTAGAGCATACTAAAAATACCTAAAGCATGAAGTGAGAGGTCATGAGCCATATGCCTTGTAAATCGTGATCTATGGCCAATAGTGATACAATGTGCAATTTCAAATTTGATCATATGGTCGCTTGTGTCCATTTTCTGAGCAGTTTAAGGTCTGCTTGAGTATTGTTGAGTTAGTTTAAGATCTTTACTGGATTCTAAGGTCTGTCTTACGTTGCTTCTCTTAAGTATCTTGTGGCTGGTTGCTGTATTTTATGCTCATTAATGGGTTTTTCTTTGACTTTGTAGTTTAGCTGAAACAGAAACAGATGGTACCAAAATGGTAACTGAGGGTAAGGGAGAAAGATTGGAGCTGCATGATTGGTCCGAGCTTCCTGCAGAACTTTTGGAGCTGATAATGTGCCACCTAACATTAGAGGATAATGTTCATGCTTCAGTGGTATGCAAAAAGTGGCATGCCCCTGCCATTTCTGTCCGGGTGGTAAACCAATCTCCATGGCTCATGTACTTCCCCAAATTTGGCAACCTATACGAGTTCTATGACCCTGCACAGCGCAAGACATATTCCCTCGAGTTACCAGAATTGTATGGGTCTAGGGTTTGCTACACTAAAGATAGTTGGTTATTGCTATACAGACCCAGAACCCATCGTGTGTTCTTCTTTAATCCCTTCACTAGGGATATGATCAAACTGCCAAGATTCGAGTTGACCTATCAGATCGTGGCCTTCTCATGTGCCCCAACATCTTCCAGTTGTGTAGTTTTCACAGTGAAGCACATCAGTCCCACAGTTGTTGCTATAAGCACTTGTCATCCAGGGGCAACAGAATGGGTTACTGATAATTACCAAAATCGGTTGCCTTTTGTGAGTAGTATTTGGAATAAGCTTGTTTTCTGCAATGGTATATTTTACTGTCTAAGTCTCACTGGTTGGTTAGGGGTTTTCGACCCAGTGAAACGTGATTGGGGTGTCCTCGTTGTGCCCCCACCCAAATGCCCTGAGAACTTTTTTGCCAAGAATTGGTGGAAAGGGAAATTTATGGTAGAGCATAAAGGAGACATCTTAGTTATTTATACATGTTGTAGTGAAAATCCAATTATATTTAAGCTAGATCAGTCAAAAATGGCATGGGAAGAGATGAAAACCCTTGATGGTTTGACACTTTTTGCAAGTTTTTTGTCATCTCAATCAAGAGCTGACCTTCCTGGGATAATGAGAAACAGTGTGTACTTCTCAAAAGTTCGTTTCTTTGGAAAGCGTTGCATATCATACTCCCTCAATGACAGCAGATACTATCCTCGTAAGCAGTGTTATGACTGGGGAGAGCAAGATCCGTTTGAAAACATTTGGATTGAACCACCTGAGGACATTTCGGCCTTCATTTGAAGAATACAAGTGAGTCTGCTCGACTAAGATGTTATGACAAACTTCTGTGTCATTGTGTTTTGTTATATTTTATCACTTTATTGGAATGCCATTGATGCTTACTGCTTAAGTAGATACTGCTTAATTTTTCAGTTATGCTTCATAGGAACTGGATTGTATGGAATGCAATGTGCACTCTGTACCAGTAGATCATCCTGGAAGCACTTAGTTATGCTTCCGGAAGAATTCATGTAATACTGAATTTTGCCTTTTTTTTTTTTTTTTTAAATTAGAAGATATAGTTCTGTATGCACCAATTCTTGATGATTTGAAATCTTCATGTGGTTATGTTGATCCGTTTATGGTATGTTCTCCAATCATTTATATACACGATGTAGCTGTTTTTACTCGTTAGCTTCCAAACCAGGATGAAAATTAACGTGATTTATGGTACAGAAGCTCAATATTAAGGGTGCGCTTAGCACATTGTAATGCATTATGAACTAGATTATATATAATTTTGTGTTATAGTACTATTTTATATTAATATTAAAATTAAATTGATATTATTTAAACTTGTTAATATTTTAATGTTATACTATGAATCTTTTAAATTAGTTATTAAATAATTATTTTTAAATGTTAATTTTTATAATATACTAATGTACAATGATAAAAAAATATAGTATTATAATACTATATTTTATTATTATTATATATTATCACCTAATATGTATATATTAGTTATTGCAATATAAAATATAATATTAATTTTTATTTATTAATGTTGAATATAGTTTTTTCAGTTTAAGTTTATTATAATTTATAAAATAATAAAAGTAAAATGACTAAACTTTAAATGTTGAACAATGTTTTAATACAATACATCCGAAATTTTATCTCCATGGGATTATTTTTCGCACCTCTTATTGCATTAACCACCTTTTTAATGTAGTAAATACAACCAAAAATTATAGCCAAACATAGGTTATTATCAAAACATTGTTGGCATAATATAACAACATTTTAATGCAATACAATACAATGTGATGTAAACAACCAAATGCACCCGAAAAGTATTTCAATAAATTGATCTCACATTTCCCACAAAATTGACCTGCATAGAAAATTATAGTGCATTTACTAATTGGTACTCAGAATGAATTGGAATCGAAATGGGAAATGGGGATCAAAATAATTGTTTATTTTATCTATAATAATTGGAATCGAAATGATGTATTTACTTTGTCTGAGAATTGAAATAGAGTATTGCAAGAAACTAAAATAACCTTAATTCATTTTTGTCATTTTTTATTATAATAATTGTGGTTATGATTATTATTATTATTCAAAATAACAACAACAACAACAATAATACCTATTTGTGAATATTACAAAACTTCTATCAAGACCAAAATTCAAAAGTGACAACTTAATTAGGAAAATTAGAGATTATGAAAATTTAATGAGTGAAATAAAAAATTTTAAGGAATGAACAATGTTCATTCTTTAATCTTAAAAACATGTGAACGCCATATATTTTATTTATTCTTATTTCTCCGTCTATTTTTACAAGCAAAATACTTTCAATCATTTTCATTTCTGATTTTGATTCTCTAATCATAGCAGAAAAAACGACCTCATATTAAAGAATCAGACCCAACGTTGGTGAAACAATGGCACCAAAGCCCCTGTGTGATTCTTCGAATCGTCTTTTGTATTTCTCGGGATTATTTTGCTGTGAGGTGTGATGTGATTTATTTGTAGTCGATTCTCCCATTTTAGTATTGCCCGAGTCTAATCTAATGCGCATTTATAGCAGGATTTTAGCGTGCCTCGTGAAGAAATTGATTAACAAAATGTTATGGTAATTAACAATCGGCAAGGATCAACTTTCAGCTTTGGTCTTTGAAAACAAAACAAATCATGTAGGGAGAAAACGAAAAGAAAACCAACACCACTTATATAAATTCAGATAAATTAATTGACAATTTTAAAGTTAACTCGGATCAACCAACTAGCAAAGACCAGCTATTATTGCTGCTCCAAAAAGCATTCACTTGCCTCCTAAACTTCTACACATTCTAAAAATGGGCAGCACAGGAACCGCAATTAACCTAGTACGGGTTATACCGACTTCGTCCCCGGCCATTGTCAGTGCTACGCCTTCCACCACTGGAGCTACTGCCAGCCCCACCCCTGCCACTTCGGGGCTGGGGAGGAGGATTGTGTTGTTGAACTCCAGGCTGTTGCCTGCAATAAAAGATAAACTAAGGTTTGAGTTTTATTCAGGTCATACATGCCGAATAACTAGGAAAAAAAATGTGCACACGGTCAGGATCTTAAGATGGTTGACACCTAAAACTTTTTTCATAAGAAATGCTAAATAAACAAGCATTTGAAGAAAATTCACAGCTCATCAGCACACTTGAGAAAAAGTCCCCACACATCGATGATAAATTCTCATAATGAGCACTAGCAAACAGATGTTAAATGGAGAACTAACGAGCAGGAGTCAGATGGTCTTACAAAACATATCCAATCCGTCCATCAGGCAAAAGCATTGGCAGCATTGCCATACCGCCAGGAGCAGCTCCCCTACCATAGACCATTGGCTGCAAGATTATAGGGCAGCTATATTAGCACATGCACCGGAAAAAGAAATGCTACAAACGAAAATTTTGCAATTTCCAGCTATTCGGTATAAGAAAAACATATAAACTAGTCATTACAAGCAAAGATTTTGGAAAGTTATACAATTTTACGAAATTCTTTTAACGCAATAACATATTGCCCATTTGTAATGTGTGATACTTCACGTGAATCGTCATTAATTATGGCATGCTGATTGTTCATATACACTACAATCTGTCCAATCACTGTAAGATAAGTTTACAAAATGAAATAACAGTTATGAATGCAGAATCAAAATTATTTAATTGGATAGTTACTTAGAAATCTGACATTTATCTTGAAAATTGGTTTTTTTCTTTTTGTTGATCAGAATAATAACGATCTTGTTCTTCTTTTGCCTATAAATAGCCTTCTAATTATTGAAATAATGGAAAAGATCTGTCTCTTCCCTACACTCTTGTTTCTCGTCTCTCCACAAATTTTTGCTTCCTTTCTGCCCGCTCTCTACAATCTTCTTCTACTGTGTCTTACTATACAATTATAAATTTCCACACCTCACAGTTTTCATTATCTTTTTCCATGGATGTAATATTGTGAGCTCCAGGTATCACTTCTCTTTCCCTTTCCCTGAGAAGCTTATTTATACATGGAAATCCACTACCAAATTCTGCTAGTTCTAAATATAATTCCCCCAAAATAAGGGCCTCTATAGCTGTTGACTCTTTTATGAACATATAAGCAACTTAAAAACCATTCAAAAACCTTTAGAAGTTTATTTCTCTGCTATTTCAGTAAACACAGTAGATTTCTTTTTGTTCGTTATCAAAGAAATCAGTAAACAAAAAGTAGATGAACAAACATATGGCTGGGTGGATATGGAAAGTAGGGAGGAGGGAGGGATTGCATTTTACCTGTGCAAAGCCTGCAGGAACATATCCGGCACCTAGAGCACCATAGGCACCTCCAACCATACCGTAACCAAGATGAGGTGGATAGGTTGGGTTTAAGGCTGACTTCTGAGAATTTGAACCTCCAGATGTCTTCTGATCTGCTTGTGGCTTTGCAAGAGAACAATCCAAAACTTGACCTTTCAACAAGGAAAAACCTAGTCAAAACTTCAGCTGTTGCTGACCAGAAATACAGAGAAAACTAGCAAAGGACAGAAGCAAACCATCTATTTCATATTTTTCAGTGTTCTTCAATGCCTTCATAGCACTTGACCGTTCTGCAAAGTGCACAAAACCATATCTGCTCCTTTCCTGACCTGGTTTCGCTGGTGGAATTACCACTTTTGTGATCTTTCCATGATGAGCAAACAGCTCCTTTAAACGATCCTGAGTTATGTCCTTTGGTAAATTCTTGACATAAAGTGCCTTAACCTGTATGAAGTGCATCAATAATTCACTAACCCTTTCGCGGTAAAATAAAGCAACCAATTCATAAAGCAAATTCTTTCACATGCATGTAATAGCAAATATTTTCTTTGCACATGCATAGACTGCTGATTAACAAATGAATTCATGGAAGGAAAAGAAGTAATGAAAGAATTAGATGTTCATACTAGAGCCACGACTATTGACTTATCCATGATAAAAAATGGCCAAGATGGAAGTATTTTAAGACCTGGGAAGCAGCAGAAGACTCCGCATTTCTAGGGTCAGCCCAGCTCACAGTTGGAGCATTATCGTCAAGCTTAAACTTTGGGTTTGACATTTTCTGTCTTGAGTATTCAGCGCATGCATGATTATAATACTCAATGAAAGCAAACCCACGATTCTGATTGGCATTCTGAGGGTCCTGTTAAATTACAAAAATGAAATCATATCTGAAACATATCACGACACAAATAAGAAACCACTGCAGTGAAAAACATTATGGAAATAAATGACAACAGAGGCAACTAACAAGAAAAATTAACAGCAGAATAATATTATCACAAACAAAAAACAATTTTAGATATTAAGGACAGACCTTCACCAACTCAATAGAAATAACTCCTGGTCCTATCTTTGTTACAGCCTTCCTCATATCATCTTCACCCCAATTTCTGGGAACATTACCAATGAACAAACGATGTTTTGCTTGAGCTGCTGAGCACTTTATTTTTTTTCCCTGTAGAAGAAATAAGTAGTTAGGAACGAACACCAATACTACAAGAATAGGGAACTGTCTTAGTGAAAAATATTAAAATTTAACTTGAAACAGATAAATGTAATAAATATCACACAGAAAGGTACACATATACACAAATGAAAGGTAGCATCACCTTGTAATGGTAAGTAATGGAAATAGGTATATGAAAGGAAAAAGGAAAAACAAAATGGCAGGTTATGTTACCTTTAATTCACAACTATTCAGCTCCTCAATGGCCTGCGAAGCTAACTCCTTAGTTCTGAATGTCACAAAAGCATAGCCCTTCGCCTCACCTGAATCTTTACCCTTCATTATCCGAACCTGTCAAAAGCATACATAAGTTGGTCAATCCGAAGATAGTATAAATGAGAGTACATATCAGGAATGTCTTACCTCTGTGACTTCTCCTATAGATTTGCAAAAGTGCCTCAGGTCATCATCAGAAGCATCATGAGGAATGCCACCAAGATACACCTCTGACCCATGCGGAGGAAGTGCAAGAAGTTCAGCATGCTTCTTTTTCTCGTTGTCCTTGTCTGACTCGGCGACTTTCATTTCCTCATCACAATCATAGTGCTTCTGTGCATCAATTCCATCAACAACGTCCTCAGTTTCTTCCTCCTCTTCCACCTCTTCTTCCACTTCTTCTTCTACCTCCACTTCTTCCTCTTCCTCGACCTCTTCATACTCAACCTCTTCCTCTACTTCTTCCTCATGGTCATTATCTTCATCAAGGTCTACTCGCTCCTCAAATTCTATGGGCTTTTCACGCTCAGTAGGATTTTCAGGTGCATCTGGATTATCAGCTGCTGCTGTGCTACCCCTTGTCCTTGGCATTTTATGTATCTATTAAAGCAAGCTTGCAAGGCAACTGTGAAGAAATCACAGAAGCCAGAAGCAACCAAAGGAGAAAGAATACATATATTGAAAGGTGGAAACAAAATGAGAGGCCAAATGGAGTTGCAGAGTAAGAATTGTGACTGAATCTGTGCCATGAGATATGGCTCCAAGGTGTTGCAATGTGAATGATTCTCAAATAAGGGTTCAAATATAGTAAAAATAGCAATAGAGACAGAGAAAAACAGAATTCTGAAAGATAATCAAGAGGAGATGATGCTCAATAGGTGAAACAAAATGAAGCAGTGAACTCCTCGAATTTAAGATAATAGAAATGGCAGTCGACCAAAAACAATGGCCAGGTTAATTGTTTAACTATATATCTGGAAAAATACATTCACAGCGAGGAGAGAAACAAAACAAAATATAACGAATGAGAGATTGTTTTGCACGTGCTAAAATACATAAAGGCATGATCTAAAAGCAGTAAGACAATCCAAGAAAAAAGCAACAAAGAAAAAGGATAAAATGTTCTCCAGTAGAAAATTTTTCATTTATAAGAAACCAAATGTGCATGATATTGTTGAAATATAGCAATAATATTAGTGATTAGGTTGGGTTATGAAGACAGTCTTTTTCCAGACCCAGATAGATGATTTCCAGTATCAACATCTCTCCTCTAAACACATATCTGAGAATTGCAATACGAGTCTCATAGCAATTCTAACCTGCTGACAGGAATCCTCAATTTATATTCATGTTTTACAAACTTAAGCATGGTATAATATGAACATAAAGTACACATGGTTTGTACCAGATTTTATTTTTTCGGGTAAAACAAGGGTTCATCATGAAGGAACATGAAAGGACATACAATGAATACCGAGAGAAAAACTATTCAATACATACACTACAAAAACAAGTATAAATGTGAGCATCAGTTGAGAGTCATCAGTAGTTAACATGCCATGAAAGCCTATTTTTCTTTTCATTTAACATTTAGCAAAAAAAGGTTACAGAACACTTAGTCAACTTGAAAAGTGAATCAGTGAATCTAGTCTTCCTTTGCCAACCATACCTATTATCTACATTTTCAACAGTCATCTTGAATCACACCCCTTTCCTATATTGTATAACACAACTTAAATAACACATACTTTTTTCCGATCCAGGTAAAGCATAAGAGAACTAGCACCAATATTCTACAACATGCAATTTAGTACCTCTTATATGCAAAATTCTACCTTTCTGATTCCTGACAGAATGCAGGCACACAGCTTTAATCAAGCCTATTTGCTACGTGTTCTACACTCATCCTGCCCATTTCCTATATTGTAAAATGCCCGTAACAAACCCAGTCGAATATGAACAGCAATAGCAACTAACAAGAAACATCCCATCTCCTATCTCTATAAACAACATTAGTGCTTCCCAAATTCTAACCAAAAAGTATTTTTCAAGAAAAAAAATCTTTTTTTTTCGGGTTTAACCTACCTTACAAATCTACTCTCGCTAGATTTCAGGTGTTCAGAGAAAAACGAGCAAAAGACAAGAAATAGAATTTGATAAAAGCAAATAGAGAGAGAGCGAGAGAGAGTACCGGTTAAGAGAAGTCGAAATTACACCAAATTCCTCGCAGAGAACCCAATTGGTGATTGGTGAGTTGGCAAAACCCTAATTTTCGATTCAAACTAATAACTTGCGCAAATTTTTCTTTTTTCTTTTCTATTTGCCCCCCTCTTTTTCGCGGGTTATGGAGTTGGTTCGTCTCAATATGGATTTTGTTTGCCCTAGCTTATCGGTTTATCAGAAAAAAGGGACCGTCGGAGAATTGTTTATTAAAATTATTGGAAAATTTACAGGAAGTCCTTCGAATGTTTCTTAATTTGTGTATGGTCTTCAAACGTTAACATGCTCACAGCGAAGTCTCTTACGGTATGTCATATCCTAACCACATTCAAATGGAGTAAAGTATACAATTACATTGTATAATATTTGAACTTTCTGATACAATTTTTTTCCCCTTAAAGAATGCATGTAGAATCTAAACAATAAAAGTAGTTATTTTTATTTATAAATATTAGTAGACGATGAGCTATTAATAATGGACTACTATGTGGTTCTTCTTTTCTATCTTTTACGAGTTTCTTTTTCTTAGTCTATAAAAGCATTCTTCTTTATTTTATTTTAAATATTGATTTTTGTTTAATCTTTCCTATAGAGACCGTGGTCCTTTCCTATCTCTTCTAAGTTCTGCTCTTATCCAACATTTAAATTTTACTAACTTAATGTGAAACCTTTAATTTTCAATATTTCAATTTAGCACATTTCAACATTCATGATAAGTCTTCACAAAGATATTATTACTTATAGAAGTTCAAGAATTACTCTAAAAGCCCACCTTTAAAAGATTGTGCATGTACTATGCAATCCATAATGATGAATGAAGCTTGGTTAATGCATAAATGCAATTTTTCTTCTAAAAATTATTATTAAAACTGAATCCTCTAATACCCTAGACCAACAGCAAGTCAACAACATTAGCATGAAGGTCATTTCAACAGATCGCAATGTTTATTAGTGATTGAGGCAAATATGAAAAAAAAATTGTCAACAAGAAATAGATGAATTCATCATTTTCACTGATAATAACATATCCAAATTACTAAAATAAGCATCTCCCTTCATAATTTAGTGGTGGATGTTGATGAAAAAGGCTTAATTCTCATGGGTAGGGGTGTTAGCGGATCGAATTTTGTATATTGGACATCAATCCATATCCGATCTATAATTTTATGGATTATAAATTTTTAATTTAATCCAATTCACGGATTGATGAAATTCAATCCAAATCTAATCCTTACGGATCAGATGCAGATTTAACTCAATTCATATCCAATCCACCATTTTTGCGGATTGGTTTACGGGTTCAAATTTTTTAATCATGTCCTATCTACGAATTAACTAAATAAAAAAAATTATATAAAAATAATTTTACTACTGATCAAATTTAAAATTAAATAAGATTTAAATAAATTAATTGCTTAAATAAAGTTAGAAAATACATTCAAAATTTCAAAATATAACACACTAAAAAGAAAAAAAATCTCATTTATTTAAATCAGTACATGAAAATTAACTGCTTAGGAAGCTATATTTTTTATTTAATTATTTCTATTTTATATTATTATCAGATAAGACATAATATGATGTTAATGTAACTATTTTTTAACTTATTTATTTATTTGTAAGTATAATGTCATATTTATAAGTTTAATTTTTTATTAAATAAATATTTTTTAAATTTTTTTTGCGGATTCGCAGATTTGCAGATTTGCAGATTCACAGAAGTAAATCCATATCCAATCCACTGACTGCGGATTTCAAATTTTCAATCCAATATAATCTACCAATCCATGGATCAAATTTTTACAAATCAGATTTCTGCGGATCAAACGGATTGAGCGGATCGAATTGGATTCTGAACACCCCGTCACGGGGGACTTTGTTGTCAAAATTAAAGAATTGAAGACTTTGGCGTATAGAGGTAGACACTAGGGACGTTGTTGTAAATTTTCCTTCCAAGATCAGATGATGCAAGGATAGGATTTGACAAACTTTTTGACAATTCGCCTCTTTCAGGATCTTTTATGACTCTATTAGCTTCTTTCTTCCAGAGTAGGATCATACACTACCAGACACGAGATAAATTTTTCAACGATCAAGGTTTTTTTCGAGTAAGCCAATTCATTTCGGAACTTAACGTGCCCTACCCAGACAAATGAAATGAAACGCAGGGTTAAACTCTTTACATTTGAAAAGTGTTGAGTTCTCGACTACAGATTTTTAAAAATTTTAGGCTTTGTTTAATTTGGGATTTTTCAAATCGTATTTACATGTTTGCAAGCTTCATTTAATTTTTAGCTTGCGCCTTTAGTGCCTCCTTTGATCAACAAAATATATGGAAAAAAAAAAAAACACTAGAATTTGCCAGAAAATTGATATTGCAGTGTGCGGTCTAACCCCAATAACAACCAGTCAAGGTCTGCAGATTAAGCGAAAAAACTACAAGAAAATAAACATCAATTGCAACTACCATCAAGTCACCACATTTTCTTAACCAGCGTGACACAGCTCTGCAATTGCATTTTGTTAGATTTTTTTTTTTTTTTTGGTGCAGCCTACAATAGTAGTCTTCAAGAACTGATGGATTATCTTTTGCAAGAAATCACTAAAATAGCAATAAACTAGGAAACAAATAGCACCCATTTCATGAAACAAAAGATGTCACTCAAACTTCGGCTATGCTTTACTCCAGAAGACAGAAACATAGGTTCCTATAACTCCAGGACAGAAGAAAAAAACTACAAGGCCTACATCGCATATCCCACCTATACACATTACCATAGGGGGCAAAAACAACATATTTCTTCATAACAGGTATGCTTGTTGTACGTCAGATGAACAAGTGTTTGAACTCCCCATTTGCAAGCTGACAAAGCTGATTATAGCTTTGTGTGTCTGCCAACCATTTAGAACACAAGAAAAGCTTTTAAAACCACAAAGAAGAATGAATACACAACTACATATGTGTGTGTGTGTGTCCATAGGAGTACATCTTTTACGTATTTCAGGAAGAACATAGCCTGGGCATTTTATCGGCTAACAGTCTATTACAAACAAATTGTTAGAGCTTCAAGCGATATTTTGAAGAGGATGGTCTATGTAATGTCAATGATATCAGCTTCAGCCAATTCAAACAAAGTAAAACAGGTTTCTCCTGAAAGTAAGTTACATTCTAACAACAACATATCATTTCGAAAATGAACCCCTGAAAAGTGACATGGCAGCAAGAATATGCTAATGGAACTAGTCATGCTGACACCAAAATAGACAACGGCATTGACCTAGCTCAAACCCCAATTAAAGAAAAATAAATGGAGGAAGAAAAAAAGTTGATAAAGAAGTTGAGACTTGAGAGTCATACCAAATGTGTTCCCAAAGTTGTTCCAAATTTCAGCTCGGATAGATCTATCAGTATCAGCTATGCCAATAATCTCAACAAAAGTTGTCAAAGGAAAACCCGGTTGGGGACCCTTCACAACTAGCTGGTGACCATCAGTGGATTTTCCAGTTACACCCCCACCGTCAGATTGTATAACCTGAATCACAGTGCGAATCCTCCGCCCTACATAAATGCACATCAGCCCTCCATTAACAAACACTGCAGGATTTGATGTATCCATTGTCCTCCTGTAAAACACACAAAGCACACCAATCTGAGACAACTTATCATATGAATAATTTCCTTCATTTTAGGCTTTCGCAAAAGGTTTTAATTTGAAGATAAATTTTTCCACGACAGTAAACACAAGTATGAGAGACAATTCTTAACTAAACTTAAATTGGAACAATCAACATGGGAAACGAGATCTTATGGTCATGAGATAGTGTGGTTTGTGACATTCAAATTAAATTAATTTAAAATGACAAACAAGTTAAATCTAAAATCTAAATTTGATACCCATTTTTACCCCAAAAAAAAAAAAAAAACTACTAGCTCATACTTACTCTTTCAACGGATTCAAAATTAAAATATAGTACTGAATACGAAATTCGACCCAAAATTCACTAGCAAAATGATCAATCAAACAAAAAAGGGGGGGGGGGGGGGGAAAAAAAATTTAGGGCTTAAATTGACCCCCGTTTTTGAAAACCAAACGCGGGATTCTTGAGCG